>NW_026067921.1:9492267-9609778 GCF_014885135.2 Alexandromys fortis
TTTTTTCTTTCAGTTTATTTATATGGTGGATTACATTGATAGATTTGCGTATGTTGAACCAGCCCTGCATCTCTGGGATGAAGCCTACTTGATCATAATGGATAATTTTTCTAATGTGTTCTTGAATTCGGTTTGCCAGTATTTTATTAAGAATTTTTGCGTCAATATTCATGAGTGAGATAGGCCTGTAGTTCTCTTTCTTGGTTGCCCATCTCTATTTTTTGTACCTTATAAGCACCTAGCAGAAGCTAGATAGCATTTTTCAACATTCTGCTACAAATTTATTACATTTTCTTTCTTTAATTTTTATTTATTATGAGGGGGGCATTTGTGGGGAGCAGTTAGAGGACAACTTTTGGGAGTCAATTCTCTCCTCCCATTGTGTTGAGGCAACATTTCTCTTACTGTTTCTGCCATGATATGTACTATAGACTAGTTGACTCAGCATCTTCTAGGTGATTCTCCAGTCTTGACTCTGATCTCACCATAGAGGAGATGGGATTACAGGTGGGTGCCAGCACATTCAGCTTTTCCCATTGGTTCTAGGGATTGAACTCTGTTCATCAACCTTGTAGGGCAAGAACTTTTATCCACAGAGCCATCTCGCTGGCCTCCAATTTTGTTATATTTTCAATCTCCCATGTTAGTTACCACATGTGATAGTGCCAATCAAGCATGTACCAATGATATAATAAAGGTTCCTTTATCTTAGCCTTCAGTAACATCTTTCTCACTGTGCTTCAAGCCTTCACTCAGTCTTCTGAGGATCCCTTCATCTTCAACTTACCACTAACTCCTGCAGTTAACAGATTTTAGGTTATGGCATGATCAAGTTCTGTTTTGGTATCTATTACTATCAACAATCTACCACAGAGCTTAGTGGCACAAAACTACAATCATTTTACTATGTTCACACATCTACAAATTAGTATTCAGAGAAGATTTGACAAATATACTTGATGTCTACTTTATGACCTCTGAGACCTCAGACAGAGTCCTTCAAAGCTGAAGATGTCTAGACTGGGCCATATGCCTGGACCCTAGGTTTTTACATATGATGTCTACAAGAACAGGAATGTCCAGTTATCCAAAATGTCCAAAATGTTTCCTTCACTCTCATGATTCTGTGTTCAGCTGCACTTCTCCCTTTAGCGTGGGTTTCTCATATGTGCTCCACATTTCAAAAACAAAACAAACATTTAAAGTAGTCTAGATGGAGGAAGCTGCAAAATTTTTCATGATTTAATCTTCATAATCCTCAAGTGTTGCTTCTCCCACATTTTATTGATCAAGCAGCAAAAATCAACTCAGATTCAAAAGGAACTGATTAATAAAATCTACTTCTACATGGGGAGACAGTGTACATACAGAAGAAAGAAACTAATGCCAGCCATTCTGAAAATATACCACAACAACATGTCTTTTAACTGCTAACTATAATTAATTTACATTCATATAATTACTGTTACATTTGGATTTATTTCTACCATGTTTTATGTATCTGATCATGTGTATTTTTATATATCTGATCTTTTCTGCATTTATCACACTTTCTTTTCTTATTTTTTATTTGAGCAAGTATGCAAATTATACTCAATTAATAACCATAAAGTACAGCAATTACATAACTGTTACCCAGGTCAGGAATGCACTCTTACTAGCTGATCATGCTGTCAAATGTCAACCCCAGCATTTGGGAGGCAGAGGCAAGAAGATCAGGAATTTCAGGCCATATTCCTTTATAGAGGGAATTTGAAGTCATCCTGGACAACATTAGACTCTGTCTTAAAAACAAACAAATGGGGCTAGAAAGATTGCTCAGTGATCAGAGCATTGGTTGCTCTTCCAGAGGACCTGAATTTGATTCCCATCACCCACATGGTGGCTCACAGACATTTTCTTTTTTTTAATATTTATTTATTTATTATATTATGTGTATAGCATTCCTTCCACGTGTGCCTACAAGCCAGAAGGGGGCGCCAGGTCTCATTATAGATGGCTGTAAGCCACCATGTGGTTGCTGGGAATTGAACTCAGGACCTCTGTAAGAGCAGTCAGTGCTCTTAACCTCTGAGCCATCTCTCCAGCCCCTCACAGACATTTTCTAACTCCAGCTTCAGGAATCCAATGGCCCGTTCTGGCCTCTGTGGTACTGCAAGCATATAATACACAAGCAAAACACCCATACCAAAAAAGAAAGAAAGAAATGTTTAACAATTAAAAAAAGTACCACCTTAGAAACCTTCTTATAGCCTTCCTAATCATTAACTCTTTCCTCTTCCTCAAAGATTATTCATGACTTCTAACATCCTGTTAATGTTTTCAGTTTCATATAAATAAAATCACAGGATTATTAATTTGTGTCTGGCTTCCTTTCTTCAGTGTTCTATTTACTCAACTATGATTTTGTGCCTCATAACAGTGACTTATTCACTCCTATTGCATAACAATATTACACTGCATAAATTTACTATAGTAGATCCATTCTATTACTGTTCATGAATTTTAAAGGTTTATTGAGAACAAAAGAACAAGAATTGGAGCATCTTTGTGACAGAGATGAAGGTTATTCTATCCCTATTCAGGGATGTTCAGCACTCAATCAGCCTGAAGCCATCGGAATATCACTGTTTCAAGATTATGTTAATTTCAGAGCTTTGGGTTTCCTGGACTCAGAGAAGAAAAGAAGGACACTATTGTGATATTTCATTTGTATCTTAATAAATAAAGCTTGCTTGAAAGTCAGTGCAAAACTAGTTGGCCATACAGGACAGGCAGTGGTTGCACACACCTTTAATCCCAGCAGCCACACTAGTTAGCCACAAAAGCCAGGCGGTAGTGGTGTACACCTTTAATCCCAGCACTAGAGAAGAATATAAAGCGGAATACGACAGAAACTCGCTTCTCTTTCAGTCTGAAGATTTCATAGAGTTAACAGCTCTCTAGTGGCTATGTTGCTTTGCTTTTCTGATCTTCAGGTTGAACCCCAATATCTGTCTCTGGGTTTTTATTACTCGTGCTACAGGGTACTACACCAATTCAAACACAAGGACAAACCAACATGACAAATTCTCAAGCTTTCTCATCCAAAGTGCACAAACTTCCATGATATCTCTGCCACTAGGCAGATGTTTTCCCCACGCCATCTTTTTTTTTTCCTTTTGAGACAGGGTCTCACTGTGTAGTTCTGGCTGTCCTAGAACTCCCTATGTAGACCAGGCTGACCTAGAACTCACAGAGATCCACCTGCCCTGATAGAAACATTACATCCATTGTGCTACCTAGATCTTAGTGAGATGGTTCAGGACTCTTCCAAAGTGTGATTTCTTCACATTTCCTTAGAGTCCTTGAGCTTTGCTATCATCCTTACAATATGCTTTCTACCTTCTCTCTTTGTATAAGTCAATTAAGCAAAGTCTAATTTGGTTTGCTTTGTCGCCAAACAATCTATCTGATAATGGCTAGACCATTATAATTAATTGTTAAACAGTAATTTGTTGAGCAAAACTGAATGAATGCACTGAAAGCTAGTTAAAAAACACACTGAGAAAAAAAAAGAAATGAATACAGAAGCAAGAAATAGGAATATATTGAAACAGAAAGATACTGACTATACCCATAACAGAGGTCACGATACCTGCGCAGTCACCATCATCTTGGACACCTGCTCGCATCTGTACTCATCATTCCAAACACTAAGTCCAAAGACTCTGAACATCCAAAACTGCTCTTTTTCAATATCAGATCTACAGAATACATTAGCATATCCTACTACTCCACATCAAGACAGACAGAATCCAACTCCTTTCCCCATCTTCCCTGCAATTACCTGGCCCAAAATGACACTGACCTTTTCTCTAGTTATTAAGATAAGCTCTTACGTTGTTGCGATTGATCTCCTTACTACCACTCTTGATCCTTTAGTCTATTTTCAACCCTGCAGCCAATATGATTTTAAAACTTAAGATCTGTTTAAAATCTTTCAGAAATTTCTACCTAATTTACAACAAAAGCCAAAGTCTACAATCCTTACTGTGACCCATCAAGACCACACATGGTACCTGCCTCCTTCCCACCCACTGGCCTCATCCGACAACTCTGACCCCTCGCTCTATTCCAACCACACCTGACTCTCCGCTAGTTCTTTAAAATGCCGACAAGTGCTGTGACACACCCCTGAGAACCTTCTGCTTCTATATTCTCTAAAGAGCGTTTTCAATCTCATAAGAAGCAGTTCCTTTCAGGGTCATGCCGTTCAAATCTGTCATCTCCTTGCCTCCCAGATGCTACCACATACTGAATTCCTTTCAGGGTCTAGTCATCCTAAATTCCACTAGGAACCCAAGGTTACCAGATGATAAGTTTGGGTGAAGCATTTAGGGATGCCCCTCTTTGCCTTTTACCCTTTCTCTTTTCTGGTTGGTACATATAAGAAATACTGTCTTGGGGGCTGGAGAGATGGCTCAGAGGTTAAGAGCATTGCCTGCTCTTTCAAAGGTCCTGAGTTCAATTCCCAGCAACCACATGGTGGCTCACAACCATCCGTAATGGGGTCTGGTGCCCTCTTCTGGCCTGCAGGTATACACACAGATAGAATATTGTATACATAATAAATAAATAAATATTTAAAAAAAAGAAATACTGTCTTGAGCTCCAATAGTCGTAATGATCCATAAAAGCATCCTTAAATATGGAAACATACTTAACATGAACTATGGTTAAGAATCTCAGTCATTCAGTCATCTTTGTGGAGCCAATAAACCAACCTTACCATGTTTGCCTCTATAGCTCTCTTTATAAATAAAATGCAATACATACTGTCTAAAAATTACAACTGAAGATCACTAAATTGTGCATATAACTTCCTTAAATTAGAACATAATAAATACCACAAATGATGTGAATATGTGAAAAAATTATTTTTACTTGAAATAAAGATTACTTTATATGACCAATGAAACATTTTTTGAAAAAAATCCATGTACAAAGAAAAACTATACAATTGGGGGTTACTGTTATACACAGGTGAATTTAATCCTAAGAAGTTTTTTTTATTGTCTGTTTGGGTTTTGTTTTCTTAGTAGAACTAAACACATATTAAACAAATAGGCAGTTTCTGTCATACTCGATGATTTCAATGTAGACAGCCCATAAAGGCTTCAGCATTGACTTCCTAGATCTCATTCCCAATTCTCTTCAACGCTAGCCCAGTTAACCACAACCGAGGTCATACTTCAGATCTTACCATCACTTGAAATATCTCCATGTCCAAGCTGGCACTTGAACACCCTGCTTTCTGACTTCTGCTGGCCTGCTGGCTTAATCTATGCTATGACCTCACTAGTTAAAGCTCAATCTCTACTTTCAAACTCTTGGCTTTAGCCTTCTCCTTTTGGCTTTTCCTTCTTATACATGATTTCTCACCCTTACATTCCATGATGTTTTTTTCTTTTTTGGTAGTTTTCCACATGACAACCAAGCTATCTAATGATCTGTATCCCCAGCCCCACTATTCAAGCATTTTAATAATACTTTGTACGTCCTGTGAGCTTTATACCAGCTTACCCAATTTGCTTACTATTCATCTCCATTTAGATGTTCCACAAATACCTCAAATTCAACACGAGGTATCTTCTATTACTGTTACTTCCTATGTTGATCGGTTTGTCACTTACCCCAAATGGTAGGCAACTGCATATTTCTGATTTCTGTTTATCTTCCCTTTCTTTTGTTGCTGGTTTACAATGAACCAACATCTGGGGCTGGAGAGATGGCTCAGAGGTTAAGAGCACTGACTATTCTTCCAGAGGTCCTAAGTTCAATTCCCAGCAACCACATGGTGGCTCACAACCATCTATAATGAGATCTGGTGCCCTCTTCTGGTCTGTAGGCATACATGTAGACAGAACACTGTATACATAATAAATAAATAAATAAATCTTTAAAATAAAATTAAAAAAAAAAAAAAACAAAGAACCAGCATCTGAAGTAACTCAAATGGAATTGTACAACTTTCCATCCTCACCATCAGGCCCCTAGCTTGTGCTTACTGATCTGAGACAGCCCACTCTAACTGTACTAAGTGGTCTTCTGCTTCTACTTACTGATCTGAGACAGCCCACTCTAACTGTACTAAGTGGTCTTCTGCTTCTACTTACTGATCTGAGACAACCCACTCTAACTGTACTAAGTGGTCTTCTGCTTCTACTTACTGATCTGAGACAACCCACTCTAACTGTACTAAGTGGTCTTCTGCTTCTACTTACTGATCTGAGACAACCCACTCTAACTGTACTAAGTGGTCTTCTGCTTCTACTTACTGATCTGAGACAACCCACTCTAACTGTACTAAGTGGTCTTCTGCTTCTACTTACTGATCTGAGACAACCCACTCTAACTGTACTAAGTGGTCTTCTGCTTCTACTTACTGATCTGAGACAACCCACTCTAACTGTACTAAGTGGTCTTCTGCTTCTACTTACTGATCTGAGACAACCCACTCTAACTGTACTAAGTGGTCTTCTGCTTCTACTTACTGATCTGAGACAACCCACTCTAACTGTACTAAGTGGTCTTCTGCTTCTACTTACAGATCTGAGACAACCCACTCTAACTGTACTAAGTGGTCTTCTGCTTCTACTTACAGATCTGAGACAACCCACTCTAACTGTACTAAGTGGTCTTCTGCTTCTACTCTCACTCATTCTCACTGCTCTCTGGGCTACATCCAAAGTCCTGATCTTAAAATGCAAATTTGGTCATGTTTATTATTTACTTTTCTAGGTGATATGACAAGGTACCTGAGAGAACAACCTGAGAGGAAATATTATGTCATTACATTAGGACAGAAAAAAGGCAGCAGAGCAGCTCAGCTTGTGATAGGAAGAAGGTGGGCAAAAGCTATTCATGTCACAATAAGTCAGAAAGCAGAGAATGAGACAGGAACCAGGAGTCAGGTAAACTTGCAAAGGCCCAAACAAAAACCTTCTACTGGCTAAGCCACACCTCCTAAAGGTCCCACAGTTTTCTGAAATATCACCATAAGCTAAGGAACAGGAATTCAAAGTGTAAGCCCTCCAGGGGTCATTTCAGATTCAAATCACAAAACCACAGCACTCTTTTTAGCACTCAGATACAAACAGAAGATTCAGGATTAGAGTAGCCCTAGGGATACAAAAACTAAAGTTTATTTAAAAATAAAGTCTTAAATTTGCACTCTCTCATTTCCTTACATGCTACCAGCATCATTCCAATGTACTACTGGAATAATGTATGCAGTGTACAGTCAACCAGACATCCATGGTAATCCAGAGAGCAAAGTTTGATGAATACACAGAGATTACATTGTTATTCAAAATATCCACTGTTCCTCCCTGGTGGAGCATTAGGGCATGTCTAAAACTGGATGTCAGACTACCTACATAACTTGCTTTAGTCAACTGTGTATTAATAAATGAAAAGAAAGATGAGCATGGTCACTCACTCTTGTAATCTCTGTACTTGGGAGGCTGAGGCAGGAGTGCTGCTAAGAGTTCAAGACCAGCATGGGTTACATAGAAAGTTCCAGGGAGTCAAACCTATGTAAGTAACAAGGCCCTGTCTCAAATCTGTGAGTTCAAGGCCAGCCTGGTCTACAAGAGCTAGTTCCAGGACAGGCTCCAAAGCTACAGAGAAACCCTGCCTCAAAAAAAAAAACAAAACAAAAAAACCAAAAATAAACACCTAAGGAAAAGTGAAAGAAAAGAGGGAGAGGAGGAGGATAGGGAAGAGGGGAGGACATGGCATAGCTTGCTCGGAGTAGCTTTCAGAGCACCACTATGCACATTCTACCATGCCTCATTCCCTTCTGGCACAATAAAAATGCCTCGAATGAGAGGCATATCTCCAGCCTGAATCGTGGGACAAAACTACACAAAAGACACCAGCATGAGCAAAAAATAAACTATGTTTAGTAAGTCACTGAAATCTGGGTGCTGCTTGTGACCACAACATAACAAAGACTGAAATGATACATGCAGTAGATCATAAGACAGACAGGCTGGTTTAGTTTTTATCATATTTCCTGTGTATGAACCTATAAGTGTTATTCCTGCATCTCCAATCCCACCCTAAAACTTAAACTGTATTCTCTTAAGAATCTTTGTTCTAGAGACAGGATCTTATTACATAGTCCAGATGGCCCCAAATTCTTAATCCACTTGCCTCAGACTTTAAAGTTCTGGGATTGCAGGTATGTGTCACCATGACTAGCCTAAATAAATAAATCATGTTAAACGTAATTTTATTTTTGTGACACAATGCTGTGGAACAATCCTTTTGTTCACAATGAATATGTATTACTCTCATTGGCTAATAAAAGCTGATTGACCAATATCCAGGCAAAAAGTATAGGCAGGGTGATCAAACTAAGGATACAAGAAGAAAGAAGGGCAGAAAAAGCAAGAGGAGGGCTGGAGAAGCAAGATAAATGTGCCATGCTAATAAAGGTAATGCTACATGGCAGAGTATAAACAAGAAATATGGGTTAATTTAAAATGTAGGGGCTAGTTAGAAATAAGCCTAAGCTATTGGCCACATACTTACAATTACTATAAATCTCTGTGTGGTAATTTGGAAGCAGCTCCTGGAACAGGAAAACTCTGCCTACTACACAATTTAGTAACTGAGAAGTAACATAGAAAAGACCAAATACATATTGTTGAATCTAAAATTTCTTATGCTAGTCAAGTCATATGTTCACCACTAGTTAAAATTAAAAATACCATTCTTGAATTATTAATCAATGGTTTAATCTCAATCTGGATAGAAGTATCTAATGTTGTTATAGGGTTCTAGATTTGGGCTTAATTTACATATTTATGACCACCAATTTAAAATATATTTAAATTGAAGATTTAAATATTTTATAAATTTTGCTAATGACATAAGGCTATCTATAAATATTAAATAATAGCATAAAACCAAAACAAACCACAAATGCACAAATAGAAATAGGCTAAAAATTGAAGATGTAAATAATCAAGGATAAATGTGCATTCATTTATCATACATACACACACACAAAACAAACATGTCTGTATTTATAGTACACGAGACCAGGCCCAAAGTGGGCCAGTAACTTAAAGGCCATTGGCTGAAGGAGATCCCACAGCACAAGCAAAAACACAACTAAATTCAAAACAAGAAACCCAGAGTGTATAAGTGGTAATCAATCCATTTTAACCTACATTAAAAAGAGGTCAGTTAACTATGAGCTCAACATTAACTTCAGTATGAGAGATCAGCTTAAAAAGCTAAGACTGGTTAGAGAAATAGCTCAGTGGTTAAGAGAACTGCTTTCTGTTCCAGAAGACCCAGGTTCAAATCCCAACACCCACATGGTAGCTCTAGAGTATCCAATGCCCTCCTTTGCTTTCTATTGGGCACCAGGCCTATATACGGTACACTGGTATACCTGCAGAC
The DNA here is from genome assembly GCF_014885135.2 of Alexandromys fortis. NCBI lineage: Eukaryota > Metazoa > Chordata > Mammalia > Rodentia > Cricetidae > Alexandromys > Alexandromys fortis. The sequence goes on from NW_026067921.1 coordinate 9,501,730, forward strand.
AAACACCTAAATATAAAATAAATTTTTTAAACTAGCATAATTGATAATAGTACAGTGATATGAACTAGGAAGGAAATTGTTATTGGACAAGCAGTATCTTGAGAATTAGCATCTGAAATATGATCTCTTCTTACTTGAGTGACATAACCTACAGATAATAAACAGGGTCAGGATAGTTTAATGAAACTGACAGATAAAACCATATGAAGAATACGAGACTCAAGAATAATCTCCAGGCAGCTAGAGAGATGGCTCAGGAGTTAAAGGTGTCTGCTGCTCTTGCAGAGGACCTGTTTGGTTCCCAGGACACATGCTAGGCAGCTCACAACCACCCGCAACTCCAGTTCCAAGAGATCCAATAAGCTCTTCTGGCCTCCTGAGGCACCTGCACTCACATGTACAAGCACAGAGACAAATTCAGCAATTGGCCCTACTTGTAAGAGAAAATGCTCACAAGGCCTTTATTTTAAGCTGCCAGGCTTTTGACTCAGGTGAGGAGGGTAAGGAGGAAGCCAGCTATCTTGGAAATTCACCATCTTTATTACCTACTCATTGCCCCTCTCCCCATCTGGCTGCCTGTCAAGGAATCTATCTAATTCCTAATCCCTCAGAAATACAGGAGTATCTCTTATGATGCGAATGACTTGTATTTCCCTAAAACAGAATTATTTTCACTCTTCTTTTTCAAGAGGAAAATTGAGGGAAGCCATTATCTAGCCCACCATTTTAACCTGGAATAAGAACCTTAAACTTTTCACTGATAAGCCCTTTGTGAAAGCCACTAGGCTCTATGGGGGAGTAAACAAGTATAACCCTTAATTTAGCAACTTAACCTGTTTGTCAATTACTTTGGTTTTACATTTGTCTTTTCTTCAAGTCATACAATGTCTAGATCCAGAAATAATACCTTCATTAAAACTCTGAAACATGCCAGGTGGTTGTGAGACATGCCTTTAATCCCAGCACTCAGGAGGCAGAGGCAGGAGGATCTCTGTGAGTCCAAGGCTAGCTTGGTCTACAAGAGCTAGTTCCAGGACAGCTAACGCTGTTACACAGAGAAATCCTATCTCAAAAAAAAAAAAAAAAAAAAAAAAAAAAAAAAAAAAAAAACCAAAAACAAACAAACAAACCTTCTGAAAGAGATACTTTTAACTCTTAAATCTGGAAGGCTAAAAAAAAAAACTCCAATAAGATGTGAGAGTATTATCTCTCTTGTGTTGGTTAAAGAGTAGTCATGACACTACTGGTTCTGATGAGCCAGCCTGCCTCCATCTTAGGCTTGAAAGCCATCTTATATTAAAGACAAACTAGGTTTATTCCTGTTTATAATTAAGCCTCTGTTTCTCAAGGGTTGGGCTATGACCCACATATAACTTTAACACAAATGGCTCTGTACTGCTCCTTCCAGGAAACAACAACCATTCCTTTGTTTCAAAAAGGTTATTATGACGACCTGTTGTTATGACTACCTTGTTATGACCACCTTGAAAACATGTCTTTGTTTCAGGTTGTTATGACCAATTTGCTATGCTTATGCTCTACTTCTGTAACACTGCTATCTGCCTACCAAATCCCCCTTTTGGAAACTTCCTACACCTGGACTATAAAGCTCTATCTTCCCCATGTTCAATGATCTCTAGAACCCCGCTTTAGGGAGCAACAGACGGTGTGCACAAATAAAAAAAAGCTTTCTTTAATTAATTTGGTCATGATTATTTGGGTTGGTGGTCTTTCTCCTTGCATTTTTGGGATTAACAGTTTCACTATAAATCAGATGTTGGTCATCATCAGTCATGAAGCTGCTTCTCTGGAAACCTAAGTGGTTTCCTCTGTATCTTAGAAATTTGATACGGAACCACAGTTATCAGTGCCAGAGAGCAGGGAGAAGGATAAAAAAAGCTGAAGTCTCAAAGTGCATGTAGGAAAGCACATCTTCAGTTCCATACATACATTAAAGCACCATGCTACCATCTCAGAAAAACTTTTAAGATTGGAATAGAGCAGGATTCAAAAATGGCCAAAGATCAGCTATACCATTATTTGAAAATAGCAAAATGCTTGTCCACTCCAGTTGTAAATGTAATAAAGGAATACCCTAACAAGTGCCCACGCTCTCTACTTCCTCCCAAGAAGACAGATTTACATTATAATGGTTGCCATGGTTACTTCCATCGCAGTGCCTTTTACCAATTGCTAATCTTGGAGCCTGGGTGGTATAAGTTAACAACCAAAAATCTTAATTGAGGCCAGCTCAAAACTCAGCCTACTCAAAAGTTCATGACCTACAAAAGGATTTTGTTCTAGCAACAAAAACTGCCTAAAGGTACAGACCATTGTTTCCTAAGGTCTATTCTACCCAAGATCTTACTGTCATCCATGGAACTCTCTGGGAATCAGTATTTGTATGTCTTAAATAGTTTCTTGTACAAAAAAAAAAAAAAAAAAAAGATAAATAATGCATGTTATTAAGGACGATGATTCAAAGGAGTGACTGTTTGGTTCCAAGTATTTAGTATCCTAAAAAAACAATTCTCTCACATAAACTGTCAGTATTACTTTCTAAGAATGTTAACATGTACTTGCAGCTATATGAGCAACACCTAATCACTAGTAAACAACAAAGCAGTGCCCAAACTGAACACAGAACAGAAAAACTTTAGAAAGGGGCACTGGAAAGATGGCTCAGCAGTGACAAGTGCAGAGTTTAGATCTCGGCACCCACACTGGGCATCTTACATCCATCTGGACTCAGGGGATCCAATACCTCTGGCCTCCTTGAGCATCTACCCTTGAATGCATGTCCCTGCATACAGACAGACAGACAGATACATACACATACACAATTTAATAAAAAAAAATCTTTACAAAAAGGACAGGGAAGGAATAGTAGTGCATACCTTTAATTACAGCACTCAGGAGGCAGGGGCAAGTTCAAGGCCAGCCTACTTTATAACAAGTTCAGACCAGCTGGAGCCACAAAACTGTCTCAAAATAGACAGACAGAAAGAACAGCTTTCCCAGAAAAATCTCATAGTAAGGATGGAAAGAAGATGCAGATACTTGATAAAAAATGGACAGAAAAGTACCATGAAAAAGAAGACAAATAGCTGAAAACTATGTGGTAATAATAGCAAGTTTTCTGGAGAGTACATGAGCTTGTCTAGCTCCCAAATGTGGTATCTGATTTCTACTCCAGAAAAAGGACACAGTAAACAAAAGAAGAAATCATAATGTCCACAAATTTCTTTTTTTCTGATGTCAAAACTCAAATCTAGAGCCATGAACATGTTAGGCAATCACTCTACCACTGAGATACATTCCAGGCTTCTCATACAACTTTTTGTTTGTTTGTTGTTTTTTGAGACAGTTTGTGTGGCCCTGGCTGTCCTGGAACTTACTCTGTAGACCAAGCTGGCCTCCAACTCATAGAGATCTGACTGCCTCTGCCTCCCAAGTGCTGGAATTAAAGGCATGGGCCACCATCTTTTAACAGGGTTCATACACCTTTTTAGTGAACTGTTAACAAGAGTTCAAGAAGGCAAAAATGACATACCAATAGCAAACTGCTTCTATGTTATAATAAATTCATATGATGTAACATTCTAGACATTTTATTTATTTTTGTATATGTGGTGGGGTGAGGTTTATGCCATATTACACATGTGGAGGCCAAAGTACTTTAGGGGGTCAGTTTTCTCCTTCCTCCTTGTTAAGGTAGGATCTCTCTTGCTGTTTCTACCATGCTAGTTGCTCCACAAACTTCGAGTCTTCAGTTTCTGCTTCCCATCCACTGTACGGGGGCTAAGATTACAGATTCATGCCACCACATCCAGTTCTGTTTTGTTTTAAGATTTATTTTGCTTTTAGCTGGGTATATGCATGTGAGCCTGTGTATAGGTATGTACTTGTGGAGTGCAGGTGCTTGTGGAGGCCAGGAGAGGGCATCAGATCTCCTGGAACTGTAGTTACTGACAGTTATGAGCGACCATGTGGGTGTTGGGAATCAGACCTGGATCCTCAGGAAGAGCAGCCAGTGCTCTTAAGGGGTGAGCCATTTCCAATCCCACTTCATTTTCTTCTCAGAGCACAATAAAGGCTTTAAAAGCCTGGCAATGGATCACAAATATTACCTCTATGGATTTTCCTTGCTTTTCATTTCTTTTTGCTTTATTTTGTTTTGTTTGATTTTGAGACAGGGTTTCTTTGTATAGCTTTGGAGCCTCTCCTGGAACTTGCTCTGTAGACCAGGTTGGCCTTGAACTCAGAGACCCTTCTGCCTCTGCCTCCCAAGTGCTGGGATTAAAGGTGTGCACCACCACCACCTGACTGACTCCCAGCTACAGAGCTTCCTTTCCTTGCTTTTCAAGTTAACAGACTCCTGTGTATTCTCTCTGACTTCAAGTAGAGATACAGACTTGCCACGATCTGTTCCATAGTTAAGAGTCAATTATAAAGAAAAAAGAATACATCTACCAAGTAGTTTAAAACAAAGCAATGGTATCCAAAAGTAATATTTAAGATTTAAAACAATCACAGTGGTAGCACACATCTTTAATCCCAGCACTTGGGAGACAGAGACAAGCGGATCTCTGTGAGTTTGAGGCCAGCCTAGTTTACAAGAGCTATTTCCAGGACAGGCTCCAAAGCTACAGAGAAACCCTCCTTCAAAAAAACAAAAGAAAAAAAAAACATAAAAAATGTTTTAAAATTTAAAAAATAAAAAAATCTTAACTGGTAACCTGAAACTCCTCACCAAAACCAATGTTGATTAGAAATGGTCAAGTATCTAACTTTACATTGAGATATAGATTAGAAATGTAATATATACATTATACATTTATCAACGTATATGTATGGGTTTTTGTTTTTGGGTTGTTTGGTTTGGTTTGGTTTTGGTTTTTCCAGATGGCGGGGGCAGAGGTGGACCTGCCGGACTCTCTCTGAGGCTGAGCTGGATGGTGAGTGTATAACGACCCAGCCCTCCCCGCTGGCCACAGGGGAGATGGGAGTCTGTGGAAGGGGAATTTCACTGAATGGTATCAGGCAGGAACTTATATAAGGTTGTGATGGGGTGAAGAAGCTTGGGATGGGTTGAGGTGGAGTAAAGAACAAGGGCCAATAATATTCTGCCACGCTAGCAGTGGCTGGGCAGAGGCGGGTCTAGGTTGGGTAGCCGGGGACAGGTCTCCAAACTTGAGCTAGGCTCAGGAAGTTACACTGGGCCTCACGCCCAGGTCTTATGAGGTCCCGCAATAAACCAATTTGGTTTTGCTTGATTTTTTTTTTAGATAACTTTGGATGACATAGATATTTTAACAACATTACTCCTTCAATCTACGAACATGTGATGTTTTTCATCTTTTGAGTGTCTTTTTCCATTTCTTTCATTAGTGTTTAATAGTGAAGCGTTCACCTCCTTAAATTTGTTCCTAGACTTTTTTTTTCTACTATAAACTGGATTCCTTTCTTGGTTGCCTTTTCAGATAGCTCACTGTTCATATACAGAAATGAAATGCTACTAACATTCTGAAGCCTCACAAATTCACTGATCAAGTTCCAATAGTTTTCTAGAGGAATTCCTAGTCTCTTTAATACTTTATTTATATAATAATTTATATAAAACTTAAAAGGCTGGCCAAAAGTAGTCTTTGTTTCTGATAGGAATGTGAAAAAGAGATAAAGGAAAGTTAACAGGAAACAAAAGGGTCTTCAATTTTATTTACAGCATTTTACTTTTTTAAAAGCTAACCAAGCTGGGTAGTAGTGGCAGACACCTTCAATTCCAGTACTCTGGAGGCAGATGCAGGAAGATCTCTGTGAGTTCTTTTTCAAAGCCAGCCTGGTCTACAGCCAGGACTACACAGAGAAACTCTATCTCAAGAAAAAAGAAAAAGAAAAAAGAAAAAGCTAACCAAAGGCTGGGGGCATATATGGTACAGTATATGTTTAGCATGTGTGAGGCTCTAGATGCAATCTCCAATACCAATTTTTTTTCCTTTTTTTTTTTTTTTTTTGGTTTTTCAAGACACCTGCCTCTGCCTCCCGAGTGCTGGGATTAAAGGTGTATGCCACCACTGTCCAGCTGTGTGACTGGGTTTTAATAATGGGTTTCAAGAATGGCAGTAAAAGTTGGCATCCTATTACTGCTAACTGAGGTTTACAATGAGCTTCTCATAAGAACACTGGACACTTTAGCAGATTTTTCTTATTTGCTTGATATAGTTTGTTTTTTCTTCTTTTAAAACATTTGATTTATTTGATTTATTCATTTTACTTTTTGTGTGTTTTGCCTCTATGTTTGTGCATGCATCACCTACATGTTGGTGCTCACAGAGGTCAGAAGAGGGCATTGGCATTAGATCTCCTGGAACTGAAATTATGAATGGTTGTGAACCATCATGTAGGTGCTGGCAATCTAACTCAGGTCCTCTACAAGAGCAGTAAGTGCTTTTAACTTCTAAATCATCTATCCAGCCCCATAGTTTAAGTTTTGGTAGAAACTGGAGCCTCAGTGATCATTCCCAGGGAGACTTATCTGTTAGTACTTTTTTACTACATTGGAAAAGTGTATCCTTGTTATGGTCTTTCCCCAAAACATTTGATTTTTATTGTTGTTGTTTTGTTTTGTTTAAGGCATTGCCAATATTTGAGTATGTGAAATAAAATTATAGGGAAAAAATTTTGTTTTTTTCCTGGTTAGGTGGTAGTGTGTGTATGTACATTTTGAAGTTGTCATTTTTTGTTCTGGGTTTAAAGAGGGGCTTCTTTTTCTAGAATGTAAATAAAGATTTGTCTTCAACAAAGCTGTCTTAGCTAAAGTTTAATGAGTTCAAGGTTACTTTATGCTTTGGAAGACCCAAGTAGAACAGGAATTTTTACTACATTAATTCACATTCTTTATAGAAATAAAGTACAGAGTGTGGTGGCTCATGTCTATAATCTTAGCACTTGGAAGGATGAGGCAGGAGTATGACTGTAAATTCAAGGCCAGCCCAAGTTTTAGAAGAGTTTTGGTTTAGTATGGGATTAGTCTATATAGAAGACTTGGCATAAGGGTTTTGTATCATGTCCCTATGTCCCTATGGTGTATGGCCTACTTGGGCTATATTATAAGTAACTCCTCCTATCCTAATACACTGTGAGCTTCTATGTGTAAATCCACTTATTGTGTGCCAAGCACTGCTTAATCCTAGGGTGATAAAATCATCAAGTTACCATTCTTGCCCTATAAAAGAGGATAGGAAATGTAGATAGGGAAATAAGTAAATATAATTTAGTTTGATGTGGGCAGTAAAGAAAGCATGGATTATAGTTTGAGGAGGTCAGTTTTGAAATTGAGGTCTATGACCCCAGGAAACTAGTTGGTTTCACAATGTAGCTGAGCCTTTATGGTGTTTAAAAGTCCAGAAATTCATACTCTGTATATCTGCAAGGTTTTTGCCTCTTCGGACTTGTTCATGCAAACCAAATTTACACAAGGCTTATTTAAAATAAACTGGTAACTTTTACTTAATGGTTAGATTTTGAACTGATCTGAAATTTAGGTAAGTCGGGCACTCTGGAAAAAAATCTATGTAGGATGGCTAATTATAGTTAAAGACAGTTTTTGGAGTTTAGAGTAGTTAGGTCGAATCCTTGGTGCTCAACTGAATTTTGCTCTTCAAGCAGGCAAATCTGTTTTGTACCAGTGAGCATGTGTCACAATCCCAGTTTGTTACTCATTGTTGACTTCGTATTTCTCCTTTATGATGCCTTTAGAGGGGTGAGAAAAACCACTTTAGAGTTTTGGGGACAGGTGTAAACATGTAAGACTTGTAGTAGGACATTTTATAGACACGGATTGTAGACACACACAGGCTTGGGCACACAAAGAGATGAGAGCCAGAGAGATGGATACACAGGCTAACAGATGGTCACACATGCATTTTCCATGTGTGCACATATAAGAACCCTCTGGTGTGTTAATTCTCTGACAGAAACAAACCCATTGTATCTCCAGTCTCCTATATGTACTAAGACCTCGCCCCCCCCCACACCCTGTTTCCTGCCCTTTGACACCAACAGGTAATCCTTAAAATAGATCTTTTTATGGACCTTCACTAGTGTTCTCCATAGTTATTTTGAAAAGGAACAAATATTCTCTCTAAGGTGCTTTTAACTGAGCCAGAAAATGAAACAAAAACAGAAGGGCTGTCTTTGGGTCTGTAGAACAGTGAGTTCGACAAAGCCAGTTTTATTTGAATCCCTGTCTGTAGAACTGCTTGTTCTGGGTATCATGTTCAGTTCGATGGACTCATACTTGCTTTGTCTCTTTCAGGAGCTTGCGTCCTAGGTTGCTGGTTAAGCAAAGTTCCATGCTCAGTTTCCCTTGGTGCTCATTAATATACTTCCATGGTGCTGCCTGAGTCAGTTAAAGCCCCTGGGAGAAAGCTTCACATTGCATCAATGTGGAGGAACTTGCACTGAGTTCTCTATGGATGAGAATGCGGAGGGAAGGTTAAAAGTTGAAAGACCTGTAATTATTATATAATTCTCTTACCATGGTGGGTTGTTCATAGTATGCATAGTGCATATGTAGTGGATTTGCATGAAATTCAGGAATGACTGAGGACAACAGTTGTGCTGGTTTATTTCTGTAATCCTAGCACTGGAAGGTACATACAGGAAGATCAGGATTGTTCATGGTCATCCTCATCTACATAGCACATTCCAGGCCAGCCTGGGCTACAAAAAAAAAAAAAAAAAAAAAAANAAAAAAAAAAAAAAAAAAAAAAAAAAAAAAAAAAAAAAAAAAAAAAAAAAAACCTAGTAAAACAACAAACAGCAGAACTGAAGGTAATTAATATTAACTTAAAAACATTTTAACTACTCTGATGTGTGTGGGAGTGGCACATTGGATTGTGTTGATTATGTTGGGCCTAGTGGTGCAGATCAGTAATTCCAGGTATGAGGTGACTGGGGCAGGAGGATCAGAAATTCAAGGCCTGCCTGTCCTATGGAGGATTGTATTGATTGATACATGGCTGGTAGGTACATAGCTGGATTTTGTTATTGGTATATGTGGCAACATTTTGTAAATTTCAAATATAAAATTTGGAGAAAATTTTACCTAATGTCTTTCATTTATTTTTCGAACAGGGTCTTCTGTAGTCCAGGTTGACCTTGAACTTGTTATGTAGCTGAAGATGACTTTGAACTCATTATCATTTTGTGTCTTAGAGTTAAGTGCTAGAATTACAAGTGTGTGCCACCACATGGACTACAAATTTTTCTTTAGAGTAAAAAAATAATTTGGGGCCGGGCGGTGGTGGCGCACGCTTTTAATCCCAGCACTCGGGAGGCAGAGGCAGGCAGATCTCTGTGAGTTCGAGACCAGCCTGGTCTACAAGAGCTAGTTCCAGGACAGGCACCAAAGCCACAGAGAAACCCTGTCTCATAAAAAAACAAAATGAAACAAACAAACAAAAATAGAAAGAAAATCCTGTCACACTTGTTTAAGTACAGTTAAAAGATAAGACAAAATTGCTGTGTGGGCTAGCTAACTATAATTCCAGCACTTGGAGGCAGAGGCAGGATGACCAGGAATTCAAAGACAGCTCAGCTGCACAGCACATTTGAGGCCGCCTAGATTATATGAGACTGGTTCAAAAAACAAACAAATGAAAGTCCAGTTAAGAAAGATAAAAGGGAAAAAAAAAAAACCAACCAGAACCAATTAAAAGTAGGTAAAAGGGACAGTTAATTTGGGGACCAATAATGCCACCTTGTATTACAAATAGTCTTGAACTATATTACAAACAAAAGTTTAGATGGACTAGAAACCAAAATATAACAGACATAATCACAAAAACATAGAATCTGTTTACCAACGTGGAAAAAGCCAACTATGACATAAAATGTTTAAGCCGCATGAAAACTATAGTTACAAACCAATGAGAAACAGAAGAAGAAGACTGGGGGCTTAGCACACTAGTAACAGCAGTAGAAAACTTGCCTAACATGTCTGATGCCCAGTATCACATAAAAAAATAATAATAGGAAAAATACTTGCAGCATATACAGAAGGAGTAAATATCCCAAGTATTTGAAGAATGAGAAAGACCATCCACTGGAAGTATAGAGATTTTTATCCACTGCTGCCTCCTTAGGACCTGGCATACAGTTGTTCCTCACTCCATAAATACTAAGAATTATAAATAAGAAGTTAAAAGAAAATGAATTCAAACTGTCAATATATGCCTGAAAATATCCTTAGCCTTACTACAAGAAACGACTGTAAGTCAATAGCAGTGAAAGAAACAATTTAAAACCTAGTACTGGTCAAGACAAATGGTAAGGCTGGCAGATCTGTAACGATGGTATTTACATTTTGAACCTTTACATGTTACAATACTCTGAGATACGGCTGCTGAGCTAAGCACAGTGATGCACATGTACACCTTAGTGCTCAAGAGGCTGAGACAGGAAGACCACACCAAGACCACCACAGACTACACAGTGGATTATGTTGAACCCTCTACCCCTCTACCCCTCAAAAGGTATTTACCTCCAAGTTTTCCTCTTTGATAACTATCCCAGAAAAACATTCTACATGAACACAAGAGAATATATACACATAAGTACTACAGGACTATCTGTCAAGAAAGAGAACAAAGGAACTGGGAAGGATGGCTCAGGAGTTAAAAGCACATACTCTTGCAGAGGATTCCCAGGACCCACATGGCAACTCACAACTGTCCAAAACTACAGTTCCGTTCCAGGGGATCCACATGCATGTATGTGCTCAAACACAAACAAAACCCAGAAAAACATTCATACACATAAAACAGCTTTTTAAAAAGAGAAAAAAGTGAAAAGTATGAAAGAAAAGAATGCTTTAATAAACATCAACTCAGCAATTAAAAAAAAAAAAACAGAGGGGAGGGTTGGAGACGGCTCAGCTGTTAAGAGTATTATTGGCTGCTTTGGCAGAGGACCCCAGTTCAGTTTCAGCACTCACACTGCAGCTCACAGTCACCTACAATTCCAGTTCCAGAGGATCTGATGCCCTCTTCTGGCCTCCTCAGGCACTGCATACATGTGATTCAGACATACCCAGAAGCAAAACACCCACGCACATAAAATAAAAAATAAATCTTTACAAATTAAAAAAAAAAGACACAAAAGCTGAGGCAAAAGGGTCATCACCAGTTTAAGAGTGGACTACACACTAAGATCCTGTCTTTAAAAAAGTAAAACTAAGACGTAGCTACATGTATTGGTATAGAAAGAACTTCAAGACAGTATTAAAGTTTAGAAAAAGAACTCAGGGGCTGAAGAGATGGCTCAGGGGTTAAGAACACTGACTGTTCTTCCAGAGGACCTGAGTTCAATTTCCAGTGCCCACATTGCAGCTAACAATTGTCTGTAACTCCAAGATCTGACACTCTCACACAGACATACATGCAGGCAAAACACCAATGTACATAAAAAATAAGTAAACCTATTTTAAAAAAAAAAAAGAACTCAGGAGGCAGAGACAGGTGGATTTCTTTGAGTTTGAGGCCAGCATAGTCTACAAGAGCTAGTTCCAGGACAGTCAGGGCTGTTACACAGAGAAACCCTGTCTCAAAAAACAAAAACAAAAAACAAAGAAGAAGAAAAAGAAATAAAGAAGAAAAAGAACCTGAGAAACATTGTACATACAGTGTGCTTTTATTTATCCACAAGTTATTATAAAGCTGTAAATGTATATACAAATATGCATGTAAATTCATAGGAAAGTCTAGAAAGACAAATGGATAGCAGAGGTCATGTCTGGGAAAGAGATGAAAATGGCTGGGGCCAATGAAGGATTTCTACTTTATTAAATTGAATTATTTTTACAAGAATATATTCAAGTTTTGCTTGGATAATTAAAAGCATTTGTTTGTGAGAGACAGGAGTATAACTCAATGGCAGAGTGTATACAAGGCCCTGGATTCAACTTCTAGCACCAAAAAATAAAGAAGCAAGCTAAATAAAAACAATGGAAGTACCATTTAATTGGCAAAAGAAAGTTAAGAACAAAACATTTTGGCAATTAACAAAATTCAGTTCCAGTACTCGGGAGGCAGAGGCAGGAGGATCTCTCTGAGTTCGAGGCCAGTCTTGTCTACAAAAACTAATTCTAGGACAGGCTCCAAAGCTACAGAGAAATCCTGTCTCAAAAAAACAAAAATAAGCCTGGCGGTGGTGGCGCACGCCTTTAATCCCAGCACTCGGCAGAGGCAGGCGGATCTCTGTGAGTTCGAGGCCAGCCTGGTCTACAAGAGCTAGTTCCAGAAAAGGAACCAAAAAGCTACGGAGAAACCCTGTCTCGAAAAATCAAAATAAAAAAAAAAAAAAAAAAATAAAACAAAACAAGTAAACAAAATTCAGTTTTAGGAAGCTATAGAGTTAAAAGCACTTGCAGATGTCCCAGATTCAATCCCAAGGGATCCAAGCAAGCACATGGTACATGTACATACATGCAGGCAAAACATTCATACATATAAAATAAATCTGAAAGAAACAAAATTCAGTTTTAGATAGAAAACGATTGAGCTTGACTGCAAACAGGCAGTTATACAATCAAGATTGGCATTCAGAAGACGGGTCTAAAGGAATACTTTTGGGAGTTACTGGAATATAGATGATACTAATAGACACAAGAATGGCATGGGTAACTGAGAGAGAATCCAATGAATAGAGCAGAGGTCCCAAGACCAAGGAGGAAGTACCAACAAAGAATGAGTTGCAGCCAAAAAATTAAATGGAAACTAATAAAGAAAAAACAGTGCCATAACGCTGGGTGCGGAAAAGCACACTATAATCCCAGCACTAGGAAGGTGGAGGCAGGAGACAGTATGATCAGAAGCTCAAGGCCAGCCTTAGCCCTGTAACAAGTGCTAGGCTATATAAAACTCGCCCTCCAAAGAATAAAAACAGCAAAAGAGCAGTGTCATAGAAGCCTAAGAAGCAATGTGTTTCATAAGAAGTTGCCAAAAAAATCTAATAAAATGAGGGCTGAAAAAAATCCACCATTTCCCAAACTAATGGACATTAGCACAAGTTTTCTTTCAGTCAGAATATTAGGATGGAATAAGGAGTTCATGATGATCAAAAATGTATGAACAGAAAAACCCTATAAGGAAGCTAGATTCTGAAAGACAAAAGGAAGTTGGCAGGTTGACGAATAGAGTTGCCAAAATGAAGAAGGCAAAGCTAAGTCTGAATATTGACAAAATACCTGGAGAAAGAGAAACTAATCAGAGGAATCTTCTTGAACAGCACTGAAAAGAATATGATTAAAGCCCCTGTGGAGGGATTTGTCTTTGACAGAATGAGGACATAATAGTGTGAGGAGAAAGATGAGTCCCAGGTACACATAGGTTTGTAGACAAGAAGTACAGAGAAGTTCCATGTGGGGGTCTTCTGCTTTTGTAATGAAAGAGGAAGCTTATAACTGGTTTAAGTAGAAGAGCACACAACAGAGGAGAAATACAGCATGAGACAGTCATTTGCAATGGGAAGGTGAACTTGATGGAGACATGCATAACACTGCTAGACAATGCTGACTTCTCACAAGGCTGCTGATCACAAATGTATCCTGGTACCGATCTGTCTAGCTTCCAGCTTCATGGCTTCAGGCAACTAGGAAGGTAGAAGGTTAGTACAACTGGTACATTACTCAGCTTCATAAGCACTAGAAGTCAATTTGGATTGAAATAAACAGAAAAGGAATTTACAGAAAGAATATAAAATAGCTTCTAGGGTGAAAAACCTGTTTCAAGGATACACAGCTAAAAAAAAATCATAAAATTGTTTTGGCAAAGATGTTACAAGTGATGGTGGCAAGCAAGAGATGCTGCTGCTTGATTTGCATGTTACAGTTCTACAGTATGTGCCAACACTAACAACACTGCCACTGTCACCCCGTGACTTGATCTTGCTGTCTAAAGGCTGGTGCTACATGGGGATTTTCTGATAATAGAATGTTGAAAAAGGTAAAGTAGAAAGGAATTGAGTTATGAGTTATCTGAAAGGATAAACACAGAGATGAAACAGCTGAGTGTTAAGGTGGATGACAGGTGAGCAAAGTAAACAATGATGTGAAGATGCACGGTGGTTCTGTCTCCTCCAGTAACAGGATAGATGCTAATATCCAAAGGGTTACATAGAGCAGTCTGAGCAGCAGCTCCTGCAGACATCACATGGGAGTTTGGTCAGAGTAGTAGGGGGTTGGCAATGTGACAAAGCCTCCCAGTGTTGCTATGGGTAATGTTTCATCTCACTGATCCCAAAGGCATCACAGATTGGCAAAGCCTCAGGCACGCTAATTACTCTCTTTAAGTCTGTATTTTCTCATCTGTAAAATACAGAAAATGTTACTCATCTGATATAAAGTTGTTATGAGGATTAATAGATAAGGCAGATGTCTGGGATGAATTATGTACTGAATAAATTGTAGACACTGTAAACATCACAAAGACCGAGAAGGGAGTTTCCAAGAACATTATTAAATATTGTTTTAATATTTAAGATTTTTCTTTTTCTTTTAACTTTTAGAATTGCATTTATTGACCGATTTGGGGGGCGGGACTGATTCATGTGTAGGTCAAAAGATAACTTTTGGTTCTGTCTTTGATCATGTGGTTTCCAGGCATAGAACTCAGGTCATCAGGTTTGATGGCAGGAGCCTTTCCCTACTGAGCTATCTTGCTGGTCCTAACATCTTTTAAAGTAACCAAAAGGGCTGCACTGGAGCACTAGAGATGATTAGTCTAGAAAAGTCAGTTTTAGTCTCAGATAAACAATATTCAGAAAGGTTTTAAGGAAAGACTTACAACAGAACAACTCAACTAGTATTCTAGCACCCTTGTTTACTTAAGTTCTAAGAACTCAGAGCTCAAAACTGTCAGTTTTGATTGGTGGAGCCTTGAAAACAAAATTTAAAAATCACCAGCTATTAATGCAAGTGTACAAGATACAAGAAAATAGCTAGTTGTTCAGAATACAGCTGTGGAAGAGGGAGATCAAATTATGCATGTCTTAAGCTATTTAACTTAAGCTAATTTAAGAGGGACCAGCAAGATGGCTCAAAGATTAGAGGCACTCGCCACCTCTGACACCTGAGTTTGATCCCAGGAATGCACGTTATGAACCAGCTCCAGGCATTTGTCCTCTGACTTCCACAGCTGCACAAATGCACATGTGCATATACATAAGATATATATGCAATAAAAATGTAAAACAGAAAGTTTAGAATTAAAAATTGATCTGTTCTCACTGAGTTTCTAGCCTATAAAGCCTATAAGACTACAAAGAGCACCTATAAATTTTATAAAAATCTTATCAGGCTGACTGAAACTGTCCATTGGATATAGCTATCTATCACATGAATATAGGACAGGGTGAAGGATCTAGGCAATAGCCAAGATGACTCCACTGTGCCTCTCTGAATGCTGAGTGAGAACTATGAGGCAGGCATAAATGACGCCTGTAATCCATGAACTTGTGAAGGCTAAAGCAAGATGATCTCAGGGCTACACAAAGGAGGCTTATCTTAAAAATAAATTAATTAGGGGGTTAAAGAAATGAATCTTGCAGAAGACTCAGGTTCAATTCCCAGCAGCCACACAGTGACTCACATTCTGTAACTCTACCAATTCCAGGATTTGGCGCCCTCTTCTGGTTCTGAAGTACCATCATGCACATAGTAAACATACAAACTATATAGGCACTCATCCATTTACATAAGATAACAATTAATTTTTTTTATTTTTAAAACAATTAATTTAAAATTTTTTGAAGGGCCAATGATATAGCTGATATAGCTCAGCAGGTAAAGTCACTTACTGTGCAAGCCTGGCAACCTGAATTTGATATCTAGAATCCACATAAAAGAGGAAGGAAAGATCCAAATCCTCTGGCCTCTACATGAACCCAACTGCACATACATGTCCCCCATATCTCTCTCTCACACTCACACACACACACACACACACACACACACACACACACACACACCCCACTACATCTTTTAAAGCCCTACCATGAAAACAGAAGAGTATTACTTAAAAATTCAACTCAACAAAGACTCTGAATAAAGATTATTTACCTTTCTTATTAAGACAAAGTAGACTACTTGTATTTGTTAATGTTTTCAATTAACTGAAAACTTTGATCTAGGTGTCTTCCTTAAGGCATGGAACACAGAACTGTGATGTGGGAGTGTCATATATCAATCTGTTGATTTCATTGGTTAATTAAATAAAGAAACTGCTTGCCGCTGGGCGGTGGTGGCGCACGCCTTTAATCCCAGCACTCGGGAGGCAGAGGCAGACGGATCTCTGTGAGTTTGAGACCAGCCTGGTCTACCGAGCTAGTTCCAGGACAGGCTCCAAAGCCACAGAGAAACCCTGTCTCGAAAAACCAAAAAAAGAAAAAAGAAACTGCTTGCCCTGATAGGTTAAAACATTGGTGGGAGGAGTAAACAGGAGGAAGATGGGAGGAGTAAACAGAATGGAATGCTGGGAGGAAGAGGAAGTGAGCTCAGACCCAACAGCTCTGCTCTCTGGAGCAGAGACGCCATGCTCAGCTCTCCCGGGTAGACTCGACAGCTCAGCTCTCTGGAGCAGAGGCCATGCTTCACTCTCCCAGGCAGCTCCGACCCAGGATGGACGTAGGCTAGAATCTTCCGGGTAAGCGCACCTTGGGGTGCTTACACACATTATTAGAAATGGGCTAGTCCAGGTGCAAGAGTTAGCCAGAAGAGGCTAGATATAATGGGCAAGCAGTGTTTAAAAGAATACAATTTGTGTGTTGTTATTTCGGGCATAAGCTAGCAGGCGGCTGGGGTGCTGGGGACGAAGCCCCGCTGCTCCTATTTCAACAGAACTGGAACTTTAGCGTATAGCAACTGCCTGCAATTGAAAACATACACAATTTCGTCTCCAAAGTCAAACAGATTAGGATTCTGCTCACTCTAGTACATTGCTGTGTAACTTTGAGATAAATGTCTTAATCTGTTTCCTCAACAAAACAAGGATAGCACTATCTTTAAGAGCTCTTAAAGGATTAAATAACATCAAGCTGTAAGTACAAGGCCTAGTACAAAGTAAGACCACCTAACAAGGGAGCTGGGGAGATGACTCAGTGCTCAAGAGCACTGGCTGCTTTCCAGAGAACCTGGCTTCAGTTCCCAGCACCCACAGGGTGGCCCATTAGACCAGCTCTAACTCCCGTTCCAGGTAATCTACAGCCCTTCTCTGGTCTCCTTCAGCACCAGGCACATGAGTGGTACACAGACATACATGTAGGCAAAACACCTATACACATAAAAATAATTTAAAAAAATACATAGCAGTATACTTCCCTTTCTAATTCTCAAAAGGTTTACTCAAAGACTTCATAGAGGAGGGACTTAAAGAACAGAGGGAAACTGTTAGATTAACAGAAAGGAATCTTTTCCTCAGGTCACCAGATTCATAACTTTAAAGATAAGGATAGAGCCAGGCATGATGGCACATGCTTATAATCCTGGGAGGTGCAAAGAGAAGGAACTGGAGTTTGAAGCTAAGTTAGGTTACAATGGAGCTAAAAAGGCCAACCTAGGACAGTAAGTCTCTATCTAAAAAGAAGAAGAGTGTGGGGATACATAATCAGGTTACAAGCTAATTACAAACAGAAGTCTAGTATTACTGATTTTAAAACGTTTCCCTGTGTTAACTGTTCTTCATATCCTCTAACTTTACCATTCTTTGAGGTTGTGCATTTGTACAGTGTTCTCCATTTCTTCCTGAAGCCTGACTCACTCTCCTGTAGTCTTGGATGACCTAAGCCTTAGCCACACAGACACACCTTAGAGCTCACTCAGACATCTACAGACCAGAGGCCAGCATCTAAGAGCTCGGAAAGAGTCTGTGTGGCACAATGAAAAGGACACGGGCTGTGGAGACAGACATGGGTTTAAGTACTACCTCTGCCACTTTTTGGATGTATAACCTTGGGCAAGGCATTCAACCTCTCTGAACCACATTTCCGCAGTAAAACTGAGATAATGCCATCCATATTTCATAAAGGTCTTGTCAGGATTACAGAAATACCTATGACAATTCCTGGCACATAAAAGGCCAATTACTGGTAACTATTATTAGGGTCCAACTGCCAATTGCTTTACTGAACACTTTGCCAGGCTGTACTTGTCTAACTGGCAAGGGAGTCACACTATTCGCACATTCCCATGCCTCTATCCAAAACACTCGATTTCAGTAATCTATAATTAACTGAAATGAGGGCTTAAACAATTCAGGGCAAGAAAGCGCTAACATGGCTCAACCCATTCTCTCCTGACAGCAACAAAACAAGTACAATGCAAATAGGTTTGCCAAGAAAAATATGGAGTCTGTCTGAACATGGTCATTACCGATAGTAACGTCAGCATGCACCAGCTGAGGTTCTTAATGCTTATAGCCTCATTGTCAGAAATCCTCTTCTGCCTTGTTTGTTTGTTTATTTATTTATTTATTTATTTATTTATTTATTTATTATGTATACAATATTCTGTCTGTGTGTATGTCTGCAGGCCAGAAGAGGGCACCAGACCTCATTACAGATGGTTGTGAGCTACCATGTGGTTGCCAGGAATTGAACTCAGGACCTTTGGAAGAGCAGGCAATGCTCTTAACCAGTGAGCCATCTCTCCAGCCCCTGCCTTGTTTTCTCTGCTGTGCTAACACCCATTTCAAGAACACATGGAAGAAACGCTTTTTTTTTTTTTTTTTCCCCGAGACAGGGTTTGGAAAAACCTGCCCTGGAACTAGCTCTTGTAGACCAGGCTGTTCGCAAACTCACAAAGATCTGCCTGCCTCTGCTGCGATTAAAGGCGTGAGCCACCACCAGCCAGTGGAAGAAACACTCTTTACTGCTGTCAAACTCACTCACAGTGGAACTTATTTTCCCATTTTATAAATTACTACTTCAGAGATGTTTACTGAGTTCACTTGGAATAGGCTTATGAAAGAGAACTTTAAATACAAACATAACCACAATGAAAAGATCTGGCCTATAGAGTACCATGAGTTACAGGATGAAGGCAGGTGCCAAAGGTAAAATGTGACCAAGTAACCTACACCCCATTGTGTTCATTCTTATGATTACTGAACTTGGGAAGTCGGGCTTTTATATACAGTCGTGTGGCTGACCAAAGCAATGGGATCAAGAAAATTGGTAACTGATACACATATGGGAAAAGGGAAACCATTAATGGAAATGTAATAACATAAATAAGATTGTACAGTAATTGCAAAATAAAAGCAACAGTCACCATTTACACCACCAAAGGCAACTATTTTAATCCTAGTACACCAGTCCTTCTACACATTTTTAAAAAGCAGAAGAGAGGGGGCTGGAGAGATGGCTCAGTGGTTAAGAGCGCTGTATGCTCTTCCAAAGGTCCTGAGTTCAATTCCCAGCAACCACATGGTGGCTCCAAACCATCTATAATGAGATCTGGCGCCCTTCTCTGGCGTTTGGGTATACATGGAGGCAGAAAGTTGTATACATAATAAATAAATATATCTTAAAAAAAAAGCAGAAGAGAGTCAGAGAAGAATAGCTTAATTAGACAATCTAAAAAGTAAGAAAGGCTCAAACCAAACATTACACAAAATAAATCAAAACACTGCACAACTGCTTCCTTACTGAGTGATTTTTCTACTTGTAGTCAATTCAATATTAAGAAAACTAAAGGCCAGGTGGTGGTGATGCACACTTTTAATCCCAACACTTCGGAGGCAGAGGCAGGCGTATCTCAGTGAGTTCCAGGCCAGCCTGGTCTACAAAGTGAGTTCCACAGAGAAACCTTGTCTGGAAAAGCCAAGAGAGAGAGAGAGAGAGAGAGAGAGAGAGAGAGAGAGAGAGAGAGAGAGAGAGAGAGAGAGAGAAACAGAGAGACAGAGAGCGCTAAAGACGTGCTTTTTAAAAACAGCAAGCCAAATGTGGTGGTGCACACTTTAGATCCCAGTACACAGGAAGTTGAGAAAAAGGATCGTGAGTTCAAAGCCAGCTGGCCTGAAACTCACTGAGTAGCCAAAGATGACCCTGACCTTCTGATCTTCCAGCCTCTACTTTCCCAGCACCATGGTGGTGGAATGTACCACCATGCCTGGTTGCCTGGTTTATATGGTACTGTGGATCAAACCCAGAGCTTCTTGCCTGCTAGGCAACCACTCTACCAATAGAACCACATCTACAACCAACAAGACCTTGTGAAAGAAAGGAAGGAAGGAAGGAGGGACGGGGGAGGGAAAGGGAAAAGGAAAAGGGAAAAGAAAAGAAAAAGTAAAAAAGTTCAGGTCAGGCGTGGTGGTGCACACTGTAATCTCATACTCAGGAGGCTGAAGCAGAAAGATTATAGAGGGTCAGCCTCAGCTACATAATTCCAGGCAGCTTGGGCTACAGTTTGAGACCCTAACAAGAAAAGAGGAGTGGGGCAGAGTGAGAGAGAAAGGAGACGGAAGAGTAAAAGAGAAGAGGCAAGCTAAGCTCAGCAAAGTCCTTACTTATGTCATACAGCTGCACCCTTCCCAGGACTTCACCTGCTTAACTTTCAGCAAATAAGATGGGATTTTGGTGTAATTAACATTGTAAGGCAAGTTCAGCCCTGTCTTCAGAGCCTTGAGGCTGCTGAGTAAATCTAGAATCATGGAACATGATTTTGATACTGAAGAAAAAAAAAAAAAAAGACAGGAAGAAGGTAGCTCAGCAACAAGGAAAATGTCCACGAAGCACAATAAGAATTAAAAAAAAAAAGGCTCTAGAGTGCTGGCCTGTGATTTTTTTTAAACTTCTTTATACAGAATCTATCAAACTATTACTAATATGTACACATTTCAGAGACGGTCACAGGCTCATACCTAAGCTTTGGGGCGAGAAATAACCAATTTTAACAACAGTTATCATTTAAGATTCTATTATAGGTACCAAGTTCTATGTGAAGAGCACATTTTTAATCCTTAATTATAATAAGTATGCTCGTTTTATAAAAGAAGTGACTTACAGCCGGGCAGTGGTGGCGCACGCCTTTAATCCCAGCACTCGGGAGGCAGAGGCAAGTGGATCTCTGTGAGTTCAAGACAAGCCTGGTCTACAAGAGCTAGTGCCAGGACAGGCTCCAAAACCACAAAGAAACCCTGCCTCGAACCCCCCCCCCAAAAAAAAGAAGTGACTTACAGAATTTGCAAATTATTCAAAAGTTAGTACTGGAGGAAGGGGTGCTCTCTATATTCAAACCCAGATCTCTACCTGAGTGTAGACTTCACACTCTAAAAGGAGTTTTTTCAACATTTTCAGCCTTAAAGGAACTGAATTACGAACTTTAGAAAAAATAATCACAAGAAAAAGATTTGGCCAAAGCTACAAAGCATCTTAATTAGTGAGAAATATGCTTTGGATTTCCTAACTTTTACCTAAGCGCCCTAGCCCAGGCCGCCTCTTTTAACTGTAATTCCTCCATTTAACTATAATTGCGTGGGGGGGGGGGGCGACACGCTGACACGGATGACACCGAATAGCTAAGGACAGACAAAGCGTGTCCTAAAGCACTGTTAAAATTCCCTCAGTCTTGCCGCTGACATCACTTATCACTACATTTGGGAAGAATGAAAAAGTTTACAGCTCTATCTAAGTCACGAGGTAATTACAACAGTATGTTTGGCTGGATCCAAGAGTCACCTAAACCCTACACAGTAAACCCAATATAGACTTCATGTCCTTTTAATTGTTTTTCTGACAGAACAAAGTGCACCCACTATAATGAAGAAAAATAGAAATCTGTGTGTTCATATTGTGTCTAGGAAATTAAAGCCATCATTTCTCTTTAGATGAGCCGTATCTCTTGTCTTTTTCCTCCTGCGCTGACTTAGCATAGAGAAGGGAGAAAAAACGAGGGAGGTGGTAAAGGATAGAGTCAATGCATAAATAATATCGGGTGCTATCATTACTCGTTACTATGTATGAAAGACGCTGATGGCTGAGACAGGCCCCATCGGATCGCTTTCCCAAAAGTAGCAGCGTTTCTTCCTAACACTTTCTGCTCACAATCGACGAAATAAGCCTTCTCTTCATACACGGTCTAGTCATTCTGGTGAGCAGACCTTTGAAGAGTGAACCGTCTCTCCATTACCCTTTTACCATCTACAAGCACGGTGCAAGGAAATGCAGGGCAGAAAGGAAGGACACAGGATCAGTACTGCCCTGCTGGAAAGCTGCTGGCCACAGAAAGGCAGAAAGTCACCGTCTGTACAGAAGCCAGACAACTCCGAGGGCTGCCTGAGCTCGCAAGAGAGCTAACTACTGCTTTCCCCGCTCTCCAGGGAAAAAGATCTTCCCATCCTTATCGCTGGAGGGAAGGATTTCTATGCCGCCGAACAGTCCGGAAAAATCACACGCGGGAGTGTGCTGGAGGCGGGGGGTGTAGTAGTAGGTGCCTCTCCTCCCCCTGCCTGGTCCAAGTAGTAGCGAAGAGCGCTACCTCCATGTTATTCGTAGAGAAGTACGGCCGTGGCACCTGGAGGCTCCGCTTAGCTGAGGAGCACCGAGTGGCGATCGCTCTGAGAGCCGGTTCAGGGGGGGGAAAGGGCTCTCAGCTCCCCGATCTAGAGGGCGTGGAAGCGGGTGATGCCGTGCCGCCAAGGGCCCCCGCTACCCTGCCCGCCCTCCCCGCCTCTCCGAGAGGCAGCCCGGCCACAGTACCTTCTTGACCGTGCGCGGCGCCTCGGTGACCGTGCCGTCGGGGCTGACCAGGGCCTCGCCGCCGTCGCGATGCCGCTGGTGCTGGTGATGCGGGTCACTCCGCTTCATGGCCGACGCTTGAGGCACCTTCCCGGCCGCGGGGCTGAGAGCCGCGGTGGGCCCCGAGCCCGGGCCAGGGGCTGGGGGCCGCTCCGCTGCGGGAGCCGGAGCTGGAGCCTCTGGGTCCCCGCCGCCCGCCGGGGGTACCATGGCGCCCACGGCCGCCGTGCTCAGTCCTAACTGGGGCTCCGCCTCGGAGGGGCTCAGATCCTTCAGCTCCACCTCAGGCACCTTGGGGGTAGCCGCTGCTGACACAACCTGCACCGACATCACCGCCTCCACTGCAACCGCCGGCTCCGACTCCAGCACCAGCTCCCACTCGGCCCCGCCTCCCGCCTCCCTTCCCCCTTCCCTCCCCCATACCCCCACTCCTCCCCTTCATCGCCTCCGCTCCCACCCCCTTCCTCCGCCCGCTCGCACGCCGCCAGCCCGGCCCCTCCAGCCCCGCCCCACCCCAGGCCTACTCACGCGCCAGGCCCCACGGAACCTGTAGTACGCTTACTTCGGGCAGCACGTGGCTAGAAGACTGTGGGACTTCAGCACCCGACCTGCACTGCGCGCGTGGGGAACAGGCCGCAGAGCTCCCTGGGAGTTGTAGTCCCTTTGGCCTTCCTCCGGAAAGTAGTTTTCTGTGGAGAGGGAACTCCCAGAACAGCGACTGACGGAAAAGTATGAAAACGGATGACGCGACGGAATAGATGAGGAAAATGTCTCCGGAGGGGTTGCGGTTTCCGGAAGGGAATGCCAGAAACCCTGGGGAAAGTGGGGGAAGAATGACCCGCTCCGGAGTGTGCGCATGTGTGCGATCATGTGGGCGGCCTTTAAAGGAAAAGCGGCACCTCCTGGGAGGTGAACGCCGGCTGCGGGCTGGGAGGCATGGCTTTCTCCCTTTGGAGCTGGCTCTCTAAAGTCTCTCTTCAGTGGATTGGTTTCTAGAAGAAATGAAATAAGCCATTGCCTGCTCTGATGATTTCTGGCATATTCTTAGTGAAGAAGCTAAAATCAGCTCCAAAAGGAAGAAATTTCGTTAGGGTGTGGTGGAGTTCGCAGTAATACTAACTAAACAACCAAAGCCTGCACGGCACCAGTAGTTCAAGGCTAGCAAGCCTGAACTAAGAAGCAAGACACTGCCTTAAAAAAAGAAAGTAAAAAGTTAATTTCTTCAGGTTGAAATTTCAGAGCTGAGAATTCCTTTTAAATGAAGCCAAATTTTGACGATTCTCTAGAAATAATCAGAAATTCAGATACACATGTTACATAGCAGAATGTTAATCTAAATAGTGATTTTTCTAAGTGATAAAAACTGATTTACTGTCTATATTTTTCTGTTTTGCACTTAGAGAGTGTAAGAAAGACATACAAAGACATATATAGACATTTTATTTAGTGAGACAAGGTCTTGTCATCTGTCTCCAGCTGGTCTAGATCTCTCTAGATTAGGCCTGGCTTTGAATTTGCAGAGATCTGTCTGTCACTGCCTCCATAGTGTTGGAGTTAGAAAACATGTGTCACCCAGCCGTCGAGAAGTTCTAACATCGTGTGTGTGTGTGTGTGTGTGTGTGTGTGTGTGTGTGTGTGGTGCAGCTTATACCATCGTGTGTTATGCCCAAATCATGGAGTCCCCCTAAAATCATCTAGGAGACCGAGTCTTGTATGTAAAAGCAAAAAGCCTTTATCTTACACAAGTTTGCAAACTCGGTCTCTCTCTGTGTCCAACATATTGAAACTATCGGAGAGCTCCGAGCTCAGTTAATGTTAGGTTTTTGTAGTAGTAGCAAAGGTGGCAGTGAGGGATTTCTAAGGTTTGGGATCCCTGATTGGCTGAAGTTTGTCTAGGGATGTCCTGGTGAAAAGCGATGGGTGTGTGCTGGCAAGTGATCCTATCAACAATGGTTGGAACATTAGGAATTCCCTTTGGATGGTTGGTCTGTTCCTGGGTGGTGCCTGGGTACCATCAGTTTGTGGTCTTTCTTGCCACCAGGTACTGTCTCAGGGAAAACTACTGAGACTCAGGCCTCTATTGTTGGGTCCTCCAGGTCACAGGTAGAAGTCGAAGGCATCTGTGAGTTTGTTCTCTTCCTATAATGAATGACTCCAGATAATGGATTTAGGTGGTAGACTCGGAGGGCAGGTGCTTTTAAAGACCAAGCCATTTTGATGGCCTAGTATAATTTTTCAATCTAATATTTCTTTAGATTTTCTTTCTTTTGATTATGTATGACTTTCTGCCTGCATGTATGCCTGCAAGCCAGAAGAGGGCGCCAAATTTCATTACAGATTTTATGAGCCACCATGTGGTTGCTGGAAATTGGAACTCAGAACTTGTGAAAGAACAGCCAGCGCTCTTAACCTCTGAGCCATCTCTCCAGCCCTAGATTCACTTACTTTGTTGTTTTATGTGTGTTAGTGTTTTGCTTGCACCTTGTGGGTTCTTGGTGCTGGCTGAAGTCAGAAGGTTTTAGGTCCTTTAGAACTAGTTACAGATCATTGTGTGATGATATGTGAGTACTGGGAATCAAACCTGGGTCCTCTGAAAGAACAACAAATTCTCTTAACCACTAAGCCAAATCACCAGCCTCCAGTTTTATTTTTAATAATAAAATATAAAATAAAATGACCTACCTACCGGCTAGGTCATAGTGGTAATCCAAGCACTGAGGGAACTGAGACCTGAGTATCAAGAATTTGCCAAGGTTGTCCTTGACTACTTAGCAAAATCTTGTCTCAAAAATAAGAAATAGCTGGGCAATGGTGGTACACGCCTTTAATTCCAGCACGGGGGGGGGGGGGGGGGGGGGGGGGGGGGGCGGGGTGTGGGGGGGGGGCAGAGGCAGGAGGATCTCTGAGTTCAAGGCCAGCCTGATCTACAGAGGTAGTCCGGGGCAGCTAGGGCTGTTACACAAAGAAACCCTGTCTCGGAAAAAAAAAAATGTCTAATGGTGGAGGCCTTTAATCACTACACTCGGGAGGCAGAGGCAGTAGGACTTCTGAGTTCAAGGCCAGGCTGGTCTGCAGAGCTAGTTCTAGGACAGAGCTACATAGAGAAACCATGTCTCAGAAAACAGACAAACAAAAAGTCTAAAAAACAGGAGACAACACTACACATTCTAGAGGTGAGAGAGTTGGCTCAGAACTTAGGAACCATTGCTGGAGTTTGTTCCCAACAACCACACTGGGCAATTCACAGTCACTTGTAACTCTAGCACCCTCTTCTAGACCTACACACACACAAACACACACACACAAACTAAAAATCCATTTTTAATTGCATATTCTTTGAGATTTTATGTGACTATTAACAAAAGGAAGATGCATTAAGATATAGTTGGCTTTTATTTTTTATGTGCATTGGTGTTCTCCCTGCATGTAAATCTGTGTAGAGGTGTCAGGTACCCTGGAACTGGAGTTACAGACAGCTGTGAGCTGCCATGTGGGTGCTGGGAATTGAACCAGGGTCCTCTGGAGGGACAGCTGAGCCACTTCTCCATCCCCATATTATAAGGTGGGCTTTTTTATTTCTAAAGAAACTGAGGCAAAGGTGATCACAGAGTTTGTGCTGCTCAGAACTTAACAACAGCCCTGAAACTCAAGCGGGCCGCTGGCCGCAGTCATTGGAAAAGCTGTTTCCCCTTAGCCAGAAGGAGACGAAGGGAGAGATCACCTGCTTCCGTCTACTCCTAGTACCTTGGAAGTCTCTGCCTTTGAAACTTTCATCTCCCGGTCTCCAAATCTGTACTGGAAGGCCCCTGAGCACTGCCATTTCCACAAAACCCCCAAATCTGCCAGACACAAGAGTATATTAGGTTTTCTCTTCACATGTCTGGCTTTGATCATTTCCTTCCTGTTTTGAAGAAGGGGCCCAGAGCTTCGTCCTCCAGCTGTTGGGCAGAGGCTAACAATCTAGAACTGATGATTTCCTCCTTCCCGTAATGCACAAGGGAGCTTCAGCACAGCCACCTGGCGTACCCGGAGCTCGTACCCAGCAGCTGCCTACCTGGCCGGCCACTAGAATTGATTTCTGAGCGGAAGAACCCGCCTTCCGTGGGATGTGGTGATGAAACAGAAGGAATGTGAGCCCTGGAAAGAGGCGGACGTTTAGTCTCTGTTTGTCCATGTCCTTCCATTACTTGGACTCGACAAGCAGATCATTTTCCTCGCCTTCCCAGCTCCATCCCTTCCGTCTGCCGCGTCTGTGACAGCCTTGTTGCTGAGGCAAACCAAGCGTAGGGGAAGGTGGGATTGCTAGACTAGAAGCGGGGGATTGTGCGTTAACTATTAACTATTTAAGGAAAGTTTAAGCCTCCAGGTCTTTTTCCTTCTGCTGGCTCATTCAGCTTCCAGAAGCCTGGCTGACAGCAATAATCTTCCATAAGGCATCTGATTGGTCCAAGAGAGGAAATGAAAATCCTAGTGTTGGGGAATTCTCCAAGGACACAGGGTGGCCAGATCACACACAGTGAAGATCACTCTGTGAAACATCTAGTGCCACACTATGAGCAGACAGCTAAAGTCACCAGGCACAAGGAGCAAGAAAGGGAGCTGGGGAAAAGCTCAGGGGAGAGGGTGCGCCTAGCGTTCAGAGGCCCGGGTCCATCAACACAAGAAAAGAGGAAGAGGCTGAGAGTGCACACGTATATTCTAGTACTCTGGACACCAAGGAAGGGTTGTGAGTCCAGTGCTGACCTGGCACACAGAGAGTGCAAAGCCTACCTAAGCTGTGTAGACTGCCCCACTAGACCAAATCTTAATATACTTGGACACATGCAATATTGGGTTTGTGAAGGAACATACAGTTTCAAGGAGTAAACATTCAGAAAACAAAAGCACTCCCCGCCCCCTTGGCTTTTCCAAACAGGGTTTCTCTGTGTAATAGCCCTGACTGCTCCTGAACTCATTCTGTGGACCAGGCTGGCCTGAAACTCACAGCCATCCACCTGCCTCTGCCTCCCCAGTGCTGGGATTAAAGGTGCGCATCACCACCACCTGCTAGCAGAATTTTTTTTCATCAGAAATTTTTAACTAGACAAGTTTTGTTGTGGCTGCTGTCCCGTTTCTTGAGGTAGGATCTTCCTGTGCAGCCTGGCTGGCCTAGAACTTACCATTCAGGCCAGGCTGACCCAACACTTCAGCAAGTCCTCATGCTTCTGCCTCCTAAGTGTGCTGAGATTCCAGGTGTGTCTATGCCTACGTAGAAAAGATATTTTCTATCTTTTGCTCAGAAGTTAAAAATGGTGGCTTATATGCATCACAAGTGTTTTAATGTATATTTTGGCATAATATATGCGCTGCATTGAATAGCTGTAGTGTTCTGGCAAAGCAATCATTTTCAGATGAACATGTTCTTTTCTTTACATTTCAGAAGCAGAACTGCAGGTACGGTTCAGTGGGAGAGCGCTTGCTGTGCATGCTCCGAGACTTGGGCTCCATTCCTAATACTACAATGAGGAACTGCAAAGTCACAGAGGATAAAAATTAAATATTGAGAGATGGTGGGGGTGAAAATGATAAAGATACAAAACTCATTTGAAATTCACTAAGTAAATGTTAAGAATACATAAAATCAATTAGATGACTGACTAGCAAAGCCCAAATAATAAACACTCCAGAAGGACAAAGAAAGTAGAGAGGGGAGTTAGGGAGCAGCAGTGGTAGAGGACTTGCCTGGCAAGTGTAGAACCCTGGGCAGGAGCAAGAATGCGAAAGTAGGGGCTGGAGAGGTGGCTCAGAGGTTAAGAGCACTGACTGCTCTTCCAGGGGACCTAGGTTCAGTTCCCAGCACCCACATGGTAATTAACTGTAACTCCAAAATCTGACACCCTCACACAGACATGCATGCAGGCAAAATACCAATGCATATAAAATGAAAATTAATAAATTATTTAAAAAAGACTCTGCAGGGGAACCTAACCATCTGTCCTTATGCTTCACAGAGAAAAGTGGGAAGATGCTGAGGGGCAATGTGTCAAGAAGGTGGCTCCAACACTGATAAGAAGGAAGGGTCAAGGAAGGTCAACAAGTTAAAAAGAAAATGGGGCTGGAGAGGTGGCTCAGAGGTTAAGAGCACTGACTGTTCTTCCAAAGGTCCTGAGTTCAATTCCCAGCAACCACATGGTGGCTCACAACCATCTGTACGGAGATCTGGTGCCCTGCTCTGGCGTGCGGGCATACATCGAGGCAGAATGTTGTATGCATAATAAATAAATAAATCTTAAAAAAAAATGAAAGAAGCCACTTCATGCCTAGCACAGTGTGTGAAAATATGTCGGGGACCGGCCTGCACATAAATCATTTTTTGTACCAGAGTGGAGGTGTGGAAGTAAAAATACAACTCACACAACTATATTTATATCATTGTGGAATTTCAAAATTCTGCTGACAAAAAGAGTACCTTTCGAATGGAGTAGGACTACGCAGAGAAGGTGAAGTCATCCCGTCTACATAGCAAGACCCTATCTCAAAACATAAAAGGGACGGGCAAGACCAGTCAGCAGGTGGAGGCCCTTACCATCAAGTCCCATAGGGACCAATCAAACACAAAGCAATATGTAAACTGCCTGTAGACACACAACTGCATCTACACATAAGAAAGTATAAGAGCGGGACAGTGGTGGTGCACGCCTTTAATCCCAGCGTTCGGGAGGCAGAGGCAGGCGCATCTCTATGAGTTCGAGGCCAGCCTGGTCTATAAGAGCTAGTTCCAAAACAGGCACCAAAAAAAAAAAAAGTATAAGAAACAGCCAAGTATGGAGGTACCTGCCTGTGATAACAGTTTACCAGAAGGCTGAAGCAGATTGAGCGTTTAAGGCCAATGTAAAGAGTATATAGAATTATGGGCCAATCTGAGCTATATAGCAAGACCTCAGCCAAGCATAGTGGTGCATGCCTTTAATCCCAGCACTCAGGATCTCTGGGTTCAAGGCCAGTCTGGTCTACAAAGCAAGTTCTAGGACAGCCAGGGCTACATAGAGAAACCCTGTCTTGAAAAACAAATGGAAAAGTCCTGAAACCGTTTCTTAAAGCAGACTAAAAAGAAATCCAAAAAAAAAAATACATACAGACTGTTCCTTTCAAGGACCGTGAAGAACTGACTCATGAAAGTTGTCCTCTGACCTCTTCATGTGTGCATGCACGTGGGCACACACACAAAAAGCATAATGAAAAACATGTGTTTGTGTGTGTACACATGCACCACCCGTGGGCTCCAGGGATCAAACTCAGGTTGTCATGCTTGGCCGCAAGCCATTACCTGCTGAGCCATCTCGCTGGCCCTGCCCAGCATTTTCACATGGGTTCTATGTAGCAAACTCAGGTGTTACCTTGCAAGGCAAGCATTTTATCAGCGAGCTATCTCCCCAGCCCTGGAGTATGAGTTTTTAATCTATTCTTCTTTGCATTTTTTTCTTGTCTTTTCAATTTTTCACACTAAAAGCTCAAGTGGGCAGGGGGATTTTAAGGAAACTGGGACAGAGGTAGGAACAGGGAGTCTGAGGTCGGGAGTGTGGTAGGGAAAGGTGGAGGCAGAGCTGGTCGGGGAGGGTTCTCAGGACAGCAGGAAGCCCAAACTGGCACCTCTTCAGCCTGAAGATGTTTCCTTAGGAATCAGATTCAAGACTTTTAAACGGAGTGGTGGTCACTGTTGTTCAGCGTGACTTCCTACAGAAATCCTGTAAGGTTTCCTGTTTGCTTGGGTGTCACATTCCTGGGCAGCCAGCTGCACCTGAGTCTGCAGGCAGGTGCGGGGGTGGGGGTGGGGTGGAGGGGAATTGAGTTAGTGCTGCCCTCTAGTGCTCACAATCTGTCACTTCAACGGGTTTCTCAGCTTTTCGAAGACTCAGATTGAACTCAATACTCTATCCTATACACAAGCAACCCTTCTAAGGAAAGAAGAAAGAGAGGAAAAACTAATAACTAATAGTTAAATGTTCGTGGATAAGAAATGAAGAAAACCATAGCAATTGCTTATTTCAGAAAATACCAAACAACACTGATAAGTATTGTTTTAAATGCTGTCGACGATTTTTTAAGCCATACTTCTGTACAGAGCTGGAATGGCAAGAATGAACACGACATTCAAGTGCAGAGGATGGGGTGGCCTGAGGAAAACACAAAACGGGGAATCTGGGGATGAACTGCTACAGAGCTGGGAGAGCCCGGGCTTCAGGATCAGAAATCCCGGGCCAGTGTCTGTGCCTTTCCAGCTGTGCGGTTGTGTGCAGGTTACCTTGCCTTGCTTTGCTGAGCCTGTTTCCATGAGAAGAGCACCTGTGGTCGGATCCCTGTCACACTGAGACCAGAAGGCCCTGCCTGAATACCAGCAGTACCAGTAGCTGAAGGGTTTGCAGCAGCCCAGTAAGTCTTTTGTGCTTCAGTGCCTTGAGGGGCCTAACAGAACAAAAACAGAGGTTTTTGAGAGCCAAATCCTGCGGAGGGCTCAGAAGAGTGTCTAGCTAATATTTGGTGTTAAGTGTCAGTGATATAACACGTCTACAAGCTACCAAGGATAAAATCAACATGTCCTTTCTTTTCTCCCTGAAATCTGGCTCTGATGAAAATCCTGGTGTCCCCATCACACGTCGCTGAAGGAGATTCTCCTGAAACACAGTTCAGCACTCAGTGACTCTCAGGTCTGTGGGTCGCACTGCCTTTCCTCCACAGCCCTTCTTGCTGTAAAGTGTAGTCTTTTTTTTTTTTTTTTAATAGCATACAATATTCTGTCTGTGTGTATGTCTGCAGGCCAGAAGAGGGCACCAGACCTCATTATAGATGGTTGTGAGCCACCATGTGGTTGCCGGGAATTGAACTCAGGACCTTTGGAAGAACAGGCAATGCTCTTAACCACTGAGCCATCTCTCCAGCCCCCAAGTGTAGTCTCTTGAATGCTGTTCCCAATCTCCTGCTGACGTGTTGAAGAGGCAAAACTAAGCTTCCCTTGACTCTGACTCCCTTTGATTGCCCAGAAAGCAAGCTGTGAACCCAAATGCACCGACCTAACGTCTGCTAGAAGGCAGAGCATGCCATTGGCTGCAAAGGTGGAACCTGGGATCGGCAAGAGCTGTGCCCATCCGTACACCACCAGGGAAACACTCACTTCCCAGGGCCACTCCAAGGCCCGTTGCATGTCTGTCCTTGACTCTCTTGTTCGGTGCTTAAGGACACAGCTGTGGCCACAGAGGATCTTTTGTCCATTTAGAGCCAAGGAGCTGGAGAGGGCAGCCAGCACAATAAGCCGAATCAGCCCAACATCTGACTCAATCATAACCCCATCAGTTCAAGCTCTCCACTGGTCAAAAAACCTTAGGAACACATAGAAGATCCGGACCAGGTACATAGGCTAGAGATGGGGCTGGGCAGAGAAACACACATGAACTTATACAAAAATGTTTATTTACTGTTTATATTTCTTTTTCTCATACCGATCCCCTGACCTGGAACCCAGGCAGCTTCTAAGACATCCTGCTGTCTGGTTCTTGAAGGTGGGGCACTATGAACACAACTAGACATTGTAAAAAAGTGGGGTGTCCCCCTTCCCAGCAGAGACAGAAGTCAGAAGAAGCTTTTGTGCCTAGCTCAAGCTATAGAAACTTCCCAACATAGCCCCTTAAGTCAGAGGGTCCATCCCCACTGGATGGACATGCGGAAGAAAGAACATGTCTCTCAGAGGCCTGGAGTGGAACCAGTCTCTCAGCAAGAGACTGAGCTCAGTAGTAAAGTGTGTGTGTGTCTGTGTGTGTGTGTGTGTCTGTGTGTGTGTACGCGTGCACACGCGCTGCAGTTTTAGGATGTTAAGCTGGAAGAGGTTAGTCTGGTGGGAAGGAGATGGAATGTGGAAGAGAGTTCAGGAAAACAGAGGATGTGTCTGGGGTAGGGCCACCTGTTGAGATCAGCTATAGCCCTTACGGGAGTGGTCATCACAACTACCCGGAAGAGGAGGAAGAGAGTCCTGTCCCCACTTAGACAAAAGACAAATGACACATCAAACACTTTTGGTCTAAGAGTGCCAGAAAAGGGCACTCACTGGCACAGAAAAGGGCAGCCAGCCCTCATCTGCCAGACATGGGTTTGGTTGCCTCACTGACCACCATAGCCCACTCTGGGTCATGTCACTCCTGCCTCTGCCATTCCTGCCTCCGCATAGCTCTGCTGGAGACTGACACTGCCAGCCAGACTCTAGTCGGGGCAGAGACAAGGGGGGTCCTACTCCTGACAGGAGACCTAGCAATGGCTATATTCAGCGTGTTCCCACAGTCCGGTGCTTTGAGGCAGACACACAGAACTCTTCTAGCCGGCACGAGGCCCACTGACTCTGTCAGATGAGACCCCAGAGTGACTCTGTCAGATGAGACCCCAGAGGTGTGCTCTCAGGAAGAAGAGCCACAGAAAAGGGTGCATGCATCTTTCCCATCCCAGGACCTGCCCTGCAGGCTCAGAAGTCTGAGTCTGCATCCAGGAGCTCAGCCTCCATTAGGTTAGTGCGGGAATGAATGGATCCCAGCCCCTGGAGGCGGCCCTGAGCCCAGACCCTAGGGGCTGAGGCACCAGGGAGAAATGGGTCTTGATGGGGACTAGGCTCTGGACAGAAGGGGTTGGAGACAAGAGTCCAGGCTCCCTGTCGGCAGGGCTCCCCTGTTCCCCAGGCATTTGCAGCCACCAGGCACTTCTGCCGGGGCAGCTGAGGCAGCCGAGGAACTGCACTGGGGGCAGGGGCAGGGGCAGGGGCAGGGTGGTGAAGCTCAGGAGCTGGCCCCAGTGGGCACACCTCCTTCTTCCTCTTCCTCCGCTTCTTCTTCCGGCCCAGGCGCTTCTCTAGCTCTGGGGAGATCTCGGCCTCCACCAGCCACAGGTTGGCTTGTTCCTCTGGTGGCACTGTCGGGAGGGAAAAACACAGTGTGGGACTTTAACTCTGTCCTTGCCACCCTTCCCCCACCAGAACCCCTATTCCTGAGCTCTGGGACCGATCACTCTAGGCTCCCCAAACCTTGACACCCCTTCAGATCCTCTGTGCCCCCTGCTCCTTCCTGCAGAAGCTAGAGCCCTCATACCTGGAGTTGCCACAGGGGTAACAGACACATCCTGGGGCAGTATGGCTCCTCTCCGAGCCACCATTTTGGTGACATGCTGGGCCCAGGCAGAGGAGACATCAGCTGAAGGTTCATTGAGGTCAAAAGCCAAACCCGCTTTGGAAATGAAAGGAAAGTGGACAGTGAGTCCTCCTTTCTGTAACACGTCCATCTTCTCAGCCAGTCCCTCCCCCTGCCGCCGGCAAAGTCCACCCTGTAACCAGTAGTCGCTGCCCATTCAAAACCGGAGGGGAGCAGCCTCTGGTCCCCAAAAGGCGTAACCTGAGCCCGCAAGTCCAGAACCAGCACCCTGACTTACACTGGCCCAGAAAAGCCACTGGAGATGGCAGACAAGAAGGGGGAGGGGATTCGACTCCTCAGAGAACCGCAGTAGCAGTGAACAGGCCGGGAGAAGAAAGAAATGGGGGAGGACCCATGTTGGGGAGATGGGAGCAGACTGGAAGTGAGTGGAGTGCCTTATTCCTCAGTTTGCCAGGCAGCCCACGTGTCCTGGGTGGGACAGGTCTGGTACTGTGGCGCGGTTAAGTGTCTCAGCGAGAAAGGAGACTGAGGCTCACCCACGGGCCCGTCATGGGAGACAGTGTGCATGCTGAAGGAGAGCTCCTGGCCCGGGTTCTGCAGCAGCTCACGCCGCTTAGAGAAAGCCTTGGCTATCATCTTGCTCTTCTTGATCCTCTTGGGCTCATCGTCGCTCTGCCCAGTCAGCCTGAGAACAGAAAGGGCGGGGCTGGAACATGGAGGAGCAGCTGCTTTCTTTCAAATCTACAGAAAGGCCTGGGATTCTTGGTCTAAGGACCTGCAGTCGTGAGGACCCTGACAGCCTGAGGTCTTCACTGTAACCAAGCACGCCTAGAATGCAGGGCTCCCGGTGGGCCCTCCTTGCAGAACACTGGCTCTCACACTCAGCTCAGGCCCAAGCTGTGTGAGGACAGGAGTGGTCACTAGAGGGCACTGGTGAGCTGCTAAGAATTTGGCCACACAGCTCTGGGGGTGCTTTGGCAAACAGCTGCCCCAGCTGTGTTTTGGATTAGACAAGGCCTCAAGTGAGGCCATGGGGCTGAGGGTGAGACAGGAAGGACAAGGCCAGAGGGCGGCTGACCCCACCTGCACCAGGTGCGCCTCCAGATGAGCAGTGTGGCCTTGGTCCAGACCCAGGTGCTCATGGCAATGCCAGTGCCAAACATGGCAAACAGATTGATCTTCTCCACCAGGAGGCTGGGTCGATTCTTGATCTCACAGTCCGGAATGGGCTTCTTGGTAGGCAACCCAATGGTCACATTGGCCTGGCACCTGTGGTGATTGAGGGTCAACAGCTGAGGCTATCTGAATCCAATAAGAAGGCACCCAAACAGAAGTCCATTTAGGAAAGAGCTGAGCCCCAGGGAGATTCTCCCGGTGTTCCCTGGCCAGAGGTATTGTCTATATGTCTGTGTGTGTCAGTGCTGGGACGGAACCCAGGCTGTAAGCATGCTAGACTCTACCACTGAACTAAACCTCTTGCACCCTGCCCTGTCTGTGACTTTTTTCGGGATCGTCTAGGGAGGTTTTATGAACTACTGGTGTCTGAGCCTCAGATCAAACCTCTGGGACAGGAGCCCAGCATCACTTGGGTTACGCCTTCCCAGGCTGGAAGGTGAAAAGTCCAAGAATGACCACCAGCGAATGGGATGCTGCCTTGTAGCTGGAGCTCCAATTCTGCCACCCCACAACCGCGCTCAGGGCCCCTCACTCACAGCACGTAGTCCCGGAAGCTACGCTCCCACTCAGCCTGGTTGAAGAAGTCATAGAAGTGGCAGCTGAAGGTGATGAGGACAAAGCCAAAAGCCAGGAAGCCAAAAATGCCTGTGGGATTCAGGGGCAGGGTCCGTTACCAGAGCAGACACCACTGTGGGAGTGTCATCTATCAATCTGTTGAGTTCATTGGTTAAGTAATAAAGGAACTGCTTGGCCCTCATAGGTTAGAACATAGGTGGGAGGAGGAAACAGAACAGAACGCTGGGAGGAAGAGGAAGTGAGCTCAGACCCGACAGCTCTGCTCTCTGGGGCAGAGACGCCAGGCTCCGCTCTCCCGGGTAGCTCTGACCCAGGATGGACATAGGCTAGAATCTTCCCGGTAAGTGCACCTAGAGGTGCTACACAGATGATTAGAAATGGGCTAAATTAATATGTGAGAATTAGCCTAGAAGAGGCTAGATAGAAATGGGCCAAGCAGTGTTTAAATGAATACAGTTTGTGTGTTGTTATTTCGGGGCATAAGCTAGCCAGGCGACCGGGGCGCTGGGGACGCAGCCCCGCCGCTCATATTACAACAAGACACTGTAGCAGCAGGATACTTTCTTAACTCTCCCTGGTTTTCTGCATCCTGGAGGCCCCAGGAGCACTGAGCTGACCAAAGTCCCCCGGGCACTACTCACCCAGGCGCAGCATGGTCTCGTTGATCTTGCTGGCAGCCTTCTCACTCAGAAGCCCAGGGTGCTTGCTCTTGATGGAGAACAGAGTCATGACCCCTGAGCAGAAAGACAGCTCAGGCATTAGCTGCGGAGAAATGACCCCTGAGCAGAAAGACAGCTCAGGCATTAGCCGGAGAGAAGCCGCTCTCCTGGGAGGGTTGGGGAGGGAGGGCCCATGGCAGTGGAGTCCTACGACTAGTTATGCCCAGCCTGACTGAAACCTTGGGGAACCAGAGAATGAGAGAACAGCTGTTGGCAGTAGGCTATGGGCTGGGGTAACTGTGGCAGAGCCTAGAAAACAGCCAAGGACAGAGAGAGGAAACCAGAGGAAAGCTGTTCTGATGGAAACCATCAACAACAGAAATACATTGTGTGACAGACATAAAACCTCAAGTTTTCTAGAAGCCACGTGAAAAAAGAAACTATAATTTTACTATATTTTATAAACCAAATATATCTAAAATAGAACCGCTTCTACGTTCCACATGACAAAGTATTAGTTATATAATTTGTATTTTTTCCCCTTTTTTTCATGTTAAGTCTCGAATGCACTGTTTTTTACATTCAAAAAGCACCCCAGTTTGGCCTCATTTCAACATCCATGGCTACTGGCTACCATATGAGATGGCGCAGACACGCAGCATACAGCAGAGGCTTGGACACTCCCCCAGAAAGGCAGGGAAGAAGGCTGAACAGAAGGCTGGCAGTTCAGTGGGAAGAAACCCAAACTGACAAAGAAAACCAAGAGAAATGAGCTAGAAAGCAAGGCAAATCATGGGGTAACAGATTGAGATGGGGACGTTAGGGACCAGTAAATCTGTACATGTTGTGAAAACTGTTTGTGTATGTGAGGGGATGAAAAGACTTGGAAACCGAGCTCCAAACACGACAGTGTATTTCAGGTTACTGTGAGCACACATAAGCAATGGTCCCAAGATGGTCCACGTGGATCAGCTAGGAGTCCCAGGGTGTTCATCACACAAGTACACCCTGACAAGGGACAAAAAGGTTTGGAACCCAGCCCAAGCTCCCCTCAAAAGAACCAAGAACTTGGCTGTGGCTTTGGAAGAAGAGGTACTGTCCTGCCTATGGCGTCCTCTTCCATACTGAACCAAGGACTTAGGGCTCCTGTCAATGGAAGGCAGAAGAGCTGGAAGCTCCCGGTCCTACTTCCACGTTACCTGGCTGGCTCTGGCTGACTCACTCACCTCGGATGAGGAAGTAGCCTCCCACGATGAGCACCAAGCCAATGGGGGCCAGCACGAAGCCAGCACGGTAGCGGTAGTTCTTGTAGCCCACGAAACAGATGCCACTCACGGAATCTCCATCTACCTGGAGCAGGACGGTTCGGAAGGAAAGTTAGTTCCTGCCCTTCCTCCAAGCTCGCCCCTTTCAGCCGCCCCCACTGCCACCACTCACGATACCTGGGCCACAGCGAGGATTGCCACAGTGAGGACAAAGGGGAGTGACCATGTGAGCAGGTGGAAGTAGGAGGTCTTGCCTGAGAGAGGCTGGTAGGTGGTACCCAGGGCTTTGAAGGAAGTGTGCCAGGCATAGGTGAGGACCACGAACCAGACCACTCCAGCCATCAAGGCATAGTACACGATGACGAAGATGATGACACAGGACAGGGTCTCGCTGGAGCTGTGAAGATGTGGGAGGTCACTCTTCTGCCAGGTTGCTCCACCCTGCCCAGGTCCTAGTCTACTGAAACGCGGAGGGCGGGCTCCCGGGAGTTTAGGACACAGGCCAGATGTGAAGAGGCTCTAGAGCACATCTCTTTGAAGAGACAGTGACAGTTTCGGTGCTGAGACTAAAGCCATGGTCTCAACACTGAACACAAGAAGCCAGTGCTAAATCCTACCCAGAATGGTCATTACAGTCTTTCTCCTCCCATCCTCCCCTCTGGGTCCCCAAAATACTTACGTGGGTTCCCCAAATCTCATGGTGCCATCTGCTCGGCAAACAATCTCCCGACGGGCACCATCCATGAACTGGGCCAGCCAGCCAATGCTGCCCACGAAGAAACATGCATTGACATAGAAGAGAATAACCGCAGGGTAGCGATTGGAGTTCCGCCAGTCAGCCACAAAGGTGGCCTAAAGGGAGAGGCAGCCGTGCAGTGACGTGAGGGTTTGTTCCGCTGCAGATGCCCTGATCTGAACCCAAGACCTCCCCAGAATCTTCCATGGGTACCCTACCGAGCAACTCCGTTCTAGAGTCCCTGCGCCTCGGGCTGTCCAAAGTCCCAGGCCCTTGCCCTTGAACACGGCTCACCAGTGTGAAGAGTGTGCAGAGGCCTGTGACCGCCCCGAAGGACGCAATGTAGCTGTGCATGTCCTGGTGTTCGGCCTCGGTGTAGAGCGGGTTCTGGCACTGGATCCCACAGCCCTCCACATCCTCGTACCAGCTCTTGGGGTTGTCTGTCCGCACCAACGGGGCTTCACACTGGCCTGAGCTGTTGAACTTGATGTTCTGTACCTCGTTCTGGCACAGGAGAGGAGAAAGGAAACGCCGAGGGGAGACGGAAGTCAGGGTTGAGGCTCTCGTTTGGGAAACCCGGCAAGAGCAGGTATGCTAACTGGACATCTACCTGCTGCTCAATGGGTCTACAGCCTTGGACAAATTATTTGACTACTCTGTATCTCATTTTCCACATCGGAGAGAGTAGCTCCTACCTCATGATAGGGCCTAAGGATTAGGTTGAAGTTCCTACAGTGGTATTTGTATGTAGAAAATGATAATCAGTATCATCGTTATCATTCTGTTCTCACTTCAGATGTCCCTTTTCCAACCCACACTAGCTCACAGCCTTCTATCTTCCTGTTTCCAGTGCTTTATGTATGTATGCCCTGACTCCTATTTATAACAAAAGTCCCTGAAGACAGTGTTCCGTAATGGTGAACACTCAAGAACCATATGCTGAACTTAGTTACCTCGGGTCAACAGAGAAGCCTTCACAGAGACCCAGACAGTAGGTTACAGCTTGTGTGTGTGGTTCATGTGTTTTGTGACTACAGACCCAGGGTCTCCTAGGATACCCTGTATTCAGGTCAATGTCGCTCTATTCCAGGTTAGATCAGGCTAGACCACCCTATCTTGCCCCCATAGAGCACTTACTGGGCAGCCTTCAGGGAAATGGTCCGGGGTGCAACGCAGGAAGTCAGGCCACCCTCGCTCCCGCTCCACGATGGCACAGGGGCCTCGGGTGGCCTGGCAGAGGGTGCGGCTGGGCAGCTCCACTCGGTCATTCTCACACTTGGGCATGTAGACAGCACATAGCAGAGGCTGGATCACTGCCCAACAGCGGGGGGCATTCCGGAGGCCTGGGAAATGGTGACAGTGTGGGTACACTGCGGCGAAGACCTCCTCCACACTGACCCACTGATACAGCTGAAGCCCCTGTTTCTAAACCTTTGCCAGAGCATTTCTCAACAGGACACCTGGAGAGAGCACTCTTGGTGCTCCAGGCCTGCCCCATGCGTTGCAGGACACCTAGAGAGAGCACTCTTGGTGCTCCAGGCCTGCCCCATGCGTTGCAGGACACCTAGAGAGAGCACTCTTGGTGTTCCCGGCCTGTCCCATGCATTGCAGGACACCTAGAGAGAGCACTCTTGGTGTTCCCAGCCTGCCCCATGCGTTGCAGGACACCTGGCACAACTAGACTCTGCTCTCTAAATGCCAGCAAAACCCTGAGGTCACGGTGACAACAAAGATACGCACTCCCAACTCCAGAGATGTCAACTAAAAGACAGCCAGAAGAGAAGGGCCAGAATCGCTGCACACGTAGTCTAACTCTTTAAAAAAAAAATAATTTTGTAAGATGTATATATTTTATTTTATCTTATGTGAGGGTCTTTTGCCTGCATGTTCACACCATGTGTATCCTGGTGTCTACAGAGGTCAGAAAGGGCACTGGATCCTCTGGAAATGGAGCTACAGATGGGTGCGAGCTGCCATGTTGGTGCTGGAGTTGACCAGGGTCCTCTGCAGGAGCAAGTGCTCGTAACTGCTGAGCCGTCTCTCCAGCCCCACATGGTCCCGTTCTTGATTAGATGTTGGTTACATGAGTGTACTCACTTTGTGCAAGTCAAACTTGGGGCTCATTCACTATTGCCGACACTACGATTCACTTACCAGTTCTTAAAACAGCTGCCACTTTGGAATACCCTGTTGAGGGGTGGTAGGCCTCTGACTGAGCCCCAGGTGGGGGAGTGACTAAACCCTTCCCTAGGCCTCTCTGTCCCAATACAGAAGGGCTGTGATCCATTCACCAAAACCAAGAGATGTTTCCCCGTGCCCAGCT
This sequence comes from Alexandromys fortis, assembly GCF_014885135.2. Classification (NCBI taxonomy): domain Eukaryota; kingdom Metazoa; phylum Chordata; class Mammalia; order Rodentia; family Cricetidae; genus Alexandromys; species Alexandromys fortis. The sequence continues at coordinate 9,542,418 of NW_026067921.1, forward strand.
CCCAGAGCCCCTTATCCTCTTACCAAGCCGAGGCAGAGAGAGAAGAGATGGGGGTTTAAGAGGAGGTACTCAGGGGAGCCAGGAACTCCAGAGCCAGAGGAGGAAACAGGTCAGATGGAGAGAAACAGAAGAGGCTCTGTCCAGTGCACAGGGAGGAAAGACAGACGCTGTCAGCACAGACACACAGATGTCTCCCCAACCCCCAACCCAGCCTAGGTGTTGACATGCTCATCCCAGGTCTCAGCTTGCTGTTTTCTGCCCTCCTGAACCCCTCTAAAAACATCCCTACTTTGGGAACACCAACATTCCAGGCAAAAAGTTGTACTCGGAGAATCTTCTGAGGGCATGAGAGCCACTGTGGATAGCTGTCCCACTGTCCGCCTAGGGATGGTGGGGCAGGCAACCATTCTCTTGGGGAGGGGCAGAGCAATGGAGCACAGGAGTAAGGGGTATGGACATTGTGATTGGCCTGCCTGGGTCCATATCTTGGCCCCACCACACCCTGGCTGTGTGGTCTGGAACAAAGTACTTTACCTCTGGCCTCAGTCTCCGTATCTGTAAAATGGAGATGACAGATTTACATGGTGGGACACTGGGCGGAGTGAGAAATGGTATAACATATGTATTTTGCACAGTACCTATCAGGGACTAACAGAAAGACTAGCTGTTTCTAGTACCAGTCCGAGGCCTACCCTCAGGCTTTACAGCTCCAAGAATACTCCAAGGTGCCAAGAAAGGTCCTGCCAGTTATGATGTAATATCCTCCTCTGATGCCAGCCACCACCACCTGGGAACCTTTATCACCTCGAGGGAAGACCCAGTGGGGAAACTCTGAGCCCGCAGCTTTCAGTGGCAAACAGAGCTGTCGGGAGGCCACTGTAAGGGGGCTGTGCAGCATGCCTTGGCTTGTGAGGAGGATGTGTCCCCTCAATCACATCATGAGATAAAGACATACTAAGAAGAAAAGGCATTTAGAATCCTTGAACAACTGAGCAGTCAGGTTTAACAACACAGTATGCTGTGTGTAGCATGTTGAATATCTCCCCCACGTGATCAAAGGGTTGAGTTGGGACTGTGGCTAATGGCTGCTGCCCAGCATCTGGAAAGAAAAGTCAGACCACATAGTGCTAGCCTGGGAAAAGATCCAAATTCAAAAGTAGCAGCATAATGTCTATTTAATGCACGTCACTTCTGCACCATCCTTCAGACAAAAAGTTGTTTCAGCTGAACCACTGTAAACCGGGCTGTCTGCTTCCATGCGGATTGGGAGTCGGTGAGATGGCTCAGTAGGTAAGGAGCTTGCTACCAGGTCTGGCAACCTGACTTTGAATTCTGCAGCCACACAGTGAAGGAGAGAACCAACTCTCTTAAGCTGCCATATGATTGCCACATGTCCACCATGGCACGGGACACACATACATCTGCACACGTTCAAACACATGCACTCACACACACACACACACATGCACAAATAAATAATAAAACATTGTTTAAAAAAGAAAATAGGCCGGGTAGTTGTGGCACATGTCTTTAATCCCAGCACTTGGGAGGCAAGCAGACTTCTGAGTTTGAAGCCAGCCTGGTCTACAGAGTGAGTTCTAGGACAGCCAGAGTTACACAAAGAAATGTTGTCTTGAAAAAAATAAAATAAAATCAGATGAGATCATTTTCCATCATGAATATGGTGACTAGTCACACAACTTTATGCTTTCTATAAAACAACTGTTTTGTTTTTGTTTTTCCAGACAGGGTTTCTCTATGTAACAGTCCTGGCTGGCTGTCCTGGAACTAGCTCTGTAATCAGGCTGGCCTTGAACTCACAGAGATCCACCTGCCTCTGCATCCCAAATGCTGGGATTAAAGGCGTGCGCCCCCATCGACCAGCATAAAACAGTTTTTATTATCACACAACTATGCTTTCATCTAAACTCACAATACTGCAAAAGAGAAGCATGGGGCTGGGGTGCACCTCAGTTGGTGAAAGATGCCTGTCTAGCACAAAGTCCTGCGTTTGATCCTCAGCACCAGATAAACTGGGCCTAGTGGTGCATGCCTGTAATCCCAGCACTAGGAGGAGTTCAATTTCATCCTAGACAATAATACATACAAAGTCCAAGGCTAGCCTGGGATATATGAGACCTTGTCTTAAAGGGGGTGGGGAGGAGGATTTTATGGAATGTTTATTAAGTAATATATTTAAAATACAAAAGGGGGGGAGTATCAGGCAGTCTTTTTTCTAATTTTAAATATTTTATTATTTCACACTTTAAAAACAAACTATCCAGGGCTGGAGAGATGGCTCAGTGGTTAAGAGCACTGGCTTCTCTTCTAGAGGTCCCGAATTCAATTCCCAGCAACCACATGGTGGCTCACAACAATCTGTAATGAGATCTAGCGCCCTCCTCTGGCATGTGGTCATACATGGAGGCAGAGTGTTGTATACATAATAAATAAATCTTTAAGAAAAAAACTATCCAAGGAATTTTTTGTTTGTTTGTTTTTGTTTTTCGAGACAGGGTTTCTCTGTGGTTTTGGAGCCTGTCCTGGAACTAGCTCTTGTAGACCAGGCTGGTCTCGAACTCACAGAGATCCGCCTGCCTCTGCCTCCCGAGTGCTGGGATTAAAGGCGTGGGCCACCACCGCCCGGGTAGGAATTTTTTTTTTTTAAGACAAAATCTTACTATGTAGCTCCGGCTGGCCTGAAACTCACTAGTAGATCACCAGGCTGCCCTGAAATCCACCTTTCTTTGCCTCCCAAGTGCTGGGATTAAAGGCTTGTGCCAATAGGGGAAAAGTCTCTCCCCAACACACACACTCTAATTTTTTTTTAAGTTTTTTTTTAGATTTATTTATTTGTTTGTTTATTATGTATACAACATTCCTTCCATGTATGCTTGCATGCCAGAAGAGGGCACCAGATCTCATTCTAGATGGCTGTGAGCCACCACGTGGTTGCTGGGAATTGAACTCAGGACCTCTGGAAGAGCAGTCAGTGCTCTTAACCTCTGAGCCATCTCTCCAGCCCTCCAATTTTTATATAAAAGAAAATTCCAGGGGCCAGAGATGGGTTAGTGGTTAAGAGCACACATTGCTCTTGAAGGGGACCTAAGTTTAGTTCCCACATTAGGCAGTCACAAACTCTAGCACTCCAACTCCGGGGGAATGTTTCTCTGGCCACCCTGGGTACTTGCACTCATACACGTGCGTGCGCACACACACACTAAGAATTAGTAATAATAAAAATTTTTAGAGAAAATTCCAGGTGGGTCAAAAGTAGCTACAATATTTTAAAAATTAAAGTAGTAGAGGAAAAGATGAAAAATACAGGGGTATTATTTGTTTTGTGTGTGTATGGTATGTGTGTATGTGTGGTGTATAAGTATATGTGGTGTGTGTGTGTTTATATGTGGTGTGTGTATGTGTGGTGTGCGTATGTGTGTGCATGCCTGTGTGTTTGAGTCTGGAAACTGGAGGTCAACATCAGGGACCTTCCTCCATCACTCTCAACCTTACTTTTGTCTCTAAAACATTTTTGCATTTTTACTGTGCTGCTGGGGGAGGGGCTGTGCCTGGGCACACACAAGACTGGGACTTGGTTTGGTTGAGGACGACTTTTGGAACTCTGTCCTCCCTTCCACCATGTGGTCCTGAGCACTGAACTCACGTCCTCAGACTGGGCAGCAAGCTCTTACTCACTGAGCCATCTCACCAACCCTGCTCTTTATTTTTGAGGCCCAGAGTTCGTTGATTTGGTAGGCTGGCTGGCTGGCTCCTAAGCCTAAGAATCCTAAGGGATCTGCCGTCATATTTCCCCAGTGCTGGGATCACAGCAGTGGCCTCCAGGTCTAGATTTTTACACAGCTGCCGGGAATCTGAAGTGGGGTCCTCACAGCTAGCACTTTCCCGCTTGGTTATTTCTCTAGCAGTGGGGTCTGAATGAGAATGGCCCCACAGGCTCATACATTATTCTCTAGTTGGCAGAACTGCTTGGGGAGGGCTGGAGGCGTGACCTTGTTGGAGAAGGTGTGTCACGGGGAAGAGGCTTTGCACTCCTGGTCAGTGCCTCACGCTAGTAGACCAGAGAGTAAACTCACAGCTACAGCCTCAGTGCCACGTCTGCCTGCCTAGTGTCATGCTCCCCAGCTGTGATGGTCAGGGACTCTACCTGACATGGTGAGCCCGTCCCAAATGAATTCTTTTCTTCTGTAGGTTGCCTTGGCTGTGGTATCAGAGCAACAGGACAAACTAAGACACTAGCCCTATCTTGTTTCGTTTGTTTTTAAGACAGGCTTTCTTTATATAATCTTGGCTGGCCTACAACTCACTAGGTAGATCAGCCTGGCCTCAAACTTATGACAGTCCACGTGTGGAAACCTCCCAAGGCTGAGATTTTAAAGTCATCGCGTCTGGCTTTGTGAATTGGTTTTGTTTTGTTGTTGTTGTTGTTTTTAAACCCTGGAGAATGACACCATGCAAACAAAACCACAAACACAACAATAAAACAAAAACCCTCCAAAAACCAAATAAAAAAAAAACTCGAAGCTATGAAATAAACAAATTTTAAAAAAATCAGAAAAAATTCAACAGGGTAAAAAATACAGAATCACGGGGACAGAGAGATGGCCCAGCAGATAAGAGCACTTGGAGCTCTTCCACAGAACCCCAGTTAGGGTCCCAGCAGCCACATCAGGAGACTAACAAGCACCTATAGTTCCAACTCCAGGAGATTCAACTTTCTCTTCTTGCCTCCAGTGACACCCACACACATGTCACACACACACACACACACATCTTTTTTAATCATAACAAAAGTAGCATACTGAGCAAATATATTTCTAGCATATATCAATGATAAAAGGCTAATCTTAAATACACGAAGCTGTTCCAAATCAGTAAGAAGAGTTTAATCCTGTAGAATGATGGGCAAAGGTAGACTAAATCACACAAAGAATGAATGTACGGCCTTTAAAAACATAAACCTTCAATCTTAGTCTTCACAAGACAAATGCAAAATGAAACCATAGTGATTTATAACTTTTTATATCTTTTAGACTAATAAAGATGAAAACATTTGCAATCTTGACCCATCAAGCATGTGGGGGTAAATAGGCACTTTTATGTATTGTCAGAGGTAACAAATATTGCTAATTCTTGGGGAGACCACTTACCATTATCAGAATTTTATAGCACGTTTACTTCACAAGTTGATGATATATATGATATGTATGACATGATATTCATGACAGTACTGACCGGAAAAACAGCTTCAGTTTATATCCTTCACAGGAGACCAGCCATAAAACACACAAGTCAATCAGGGCTGGGATGTAGCTCAGAGCTAGAGCAAATGCCTCTCATGTACAAGGTTCTGGGTTCCAGTCCCAGCATAACACACACATACACATACACACACACCACAAACAACATAATACAACACAGGCTCAGCACTTAAGAACACAGGTTACTTTTCCAGAAGAACAGGATTTGAGTCTCAGTACCCACATGGCAGCTCACAACCATCTCAGGCGTACACACAGTGCAGACATACACGCAGGCAAATTACTCTGTGGTGGTTTGTATGAAAAAGGCCCCATAGGCTCATATATGTGAATGCTTGGTCCTGAGTCAGTGGAACTGTCTGGGAAGGATTGGGGGCGTGTCCATGTTGGATGCAGTCTGTCACTGGGGGGGGGGGGCGTGGGCTGTGAGGTTTCAAGACCATGCCATACCCAGTTAGCTTTATCTTTTTGCCTGTGCCTATTGTTTCAACATGTAAATTCTCAGCTACTGCTCCAGCACCATGCCTGCCTGCTGCCATGCTTCCCACCATGATGATCACATAGACTCACCCCTGGAAACTGTAAGCAAGCCCCCAATGAAATGCTTTCTTTTATTAAGTTGTCTTGGTCATGGTGTTTCCTCGCAGCAGAACAGTAACTAAGACATATTCATAGCAGACATTTTTAAAAATATATAACTGAATACAGAATTCAGAACTCTACAATGTATACTGAAATATACTAAAATGGAATAATATCCAATATAGTCCAATATCCATTATTAAATGGATTTGAGCCTGTTGGAGGCACCCGCAGAAAGATGAAGGACATCCAGAAATACATCAAGTATCTCTCTAAAAGGACACAAAATGTCAACATTACTTACTGCCTCTGAGATTTAATTTGTTCCTTTCAATTCTATGCCACATGTATGTACCACCGGTTCCTTGAAAGCTATACAAGGTGGTGCACACCTTTAATCTCAGCACTTGGAAGGCAGAGGCAGGCCAATCCTGTGAGTTCAAGACCAGTCTGGTCTACATAAGAAGTTCCAGCCCAACAAGCTAGGCTAAACAGTGAGATCCTGTTTGCTTTTGATTTTTTTTTTAAGTTTTTTGGGGTTGTTAGGGTTTTTTGTTTGTTTGTTTGTTGTTTTTTATGGGTGGGGGTTGAGACAGGGTTTCTCTGTAGCTTCAGAGCCTGTCCTGGAACTAGCACTTGTAGACCAGGCTGGCCTTGAACTCAGAGATCCACCTGCCTCTACCTCCAGAGCGCTGGAATTAAAGGCTTTTGCCACCACCATCCGGCTGTTTTTAGTTTTATTTTTGGCATTTTGAGACAGAACACTTGCTCTTAATGCCCCAATCTCCCAAATGCTGGGCTTACAGTTGTACGACAGCGGATCTGACTTACGTTTTTTCGTTTTTGTTTTTAGCAACAAAGCTTAAAAATAAAATAAAGAGCTGGGCAGTGATGGTGCATGTCTTTAATCCCAGCACTTGGGAGGCAGCGGCAGGCGGATCTCTGTGAGTTCGAGGCCCGTCTGGTAGACAAAGACAGTGCCGGGACAGCCAGGACTGTTACACAGAGAAACCCTGCCTCGAAAATCAAATAAATAAACAGGTAAATGAATAAAATAGGTACCTAAACTACTAGGATGCGGAAAAACTTCCCAGAGAAGAAAATAAATCCAGAAAGAGAAAAGTTTTATCTATGAATTTTTAAAACTTTTATTACATTTATTTACGTGGGGGGGGGGCTCAAGTGTGGAGAGAGTGCACTCAAGTGTGGTCAGAGGAAAACTTACAAGGGTCAGTCCTCCTTGTGGGTCCTGGGGATGGAATTCAGACTTGGCAGCAAGCACCTTTACTCCAAAGCCACCACACCAGCCTTATTATTTATTTATTATTTTATTCATTCATTTATTTATTTAGGAGTTTCACTATGTCTCCCCAGGCTGGCACTGAACTCAGGATCCTCTCATTTTATTCTCCAGAAAAACTGGAATTACGGAGCGTTCACTACACTCCTGGTTTCCTTTTATTTTAATAAAATATGAAACAAAAAGAAAGATAAGAACACAGTGCTATAATAATTAATAATAATAACAAAAGCATATGCATATTTTTATATTAATGGAGTTTTGACATTTCTTCTTATTGAGACAGGGTCTCCTAGTTCACTTGGAACTCACTTTGTACACCAGAGTGGCTTTGAACTCATGGAAATCCATCTGCCTCAGCCTCCCAAGTGTTCAGATTATAGGGCTGACTGTGTTAATATGCCCAACTACTGACAGAATTCTAAAATAACATTTTCTACAGTTTGATCCAGACTTTTATTACTTATTATGTTCATTCCACAGTGCACTTGTAGAGATGAGAAGACAATTTTGGTGGGTCAGTTGTCTTTTCCTACCACGTGGGGTCTAGGATCAAAATTCAGATCATTAGGTACAGAGTGCACACACACACACACACACTAAATATTTAAAAATTAATAAAAAGCGGATTTTTGAAAGATATGTGTGAGTGTCTATGCGGCAATTAAATGTGGCGGCTCATACCAGTAATCCAGACTCAAAAGGCTGAGATAGGAGGATTGCTAAGAGATCAAAGCAAGCTTGGGTTACATAGTGAATTCCAGACCAACCTAGGTTACATGAAACCTTGCCTCAAACACACCACACACAGACATACACACACACACAGACATACACACACACACACAGGCACACACACACACACACACACACACACACACACACACACACACACACGCCACTCAATAGCCCAGACTCACAGGGCGGTGGTGGCGCACACCTTTAATCCCAGCACTCGGGAAGCAGAGGCAGGCGGATCTCTGTGAGTTCGAGATCAGCCTGGTCTACAAGAGCTAGTGCCAGGACAGGAACCAAAGCCACAGAGAAACCCTGTCTCGAAAAACCAAAAAAAAAAAAAAAAAAAAAAAAGCCCAGACTCTCCATTCGATGCTGAGATAGACTACTATAAAGTAGAGGTTCTCAGTAGATGGCTCACCAAAGATCCTTGTAGTGTTAGCAGCCTCCCAGCAGAACCAGCTGTTGCAGGGCCCTAAAATACCACCAATATCCATCACCACTTGGACGGTAAAGAGGCCGCTACACCTGCACCAGGTCTCATTTACTGTAGTAATAAAGTACACATGCATTCGCTCACAAACTTGTGTCTTTACACGTAATTATTACGTTTCTTTTTACTTTCTGGTGCTGCAATTGAACGTGGGGCCTCACCTGTGGAGCACTCGTCCCCTGAGTTCCTCCTCCAGTCCTGTACTTCAGCGTACTGTGTCCTCTTTATGCTCCTACATGCTTTACTGGTTTCGTAAATTTATTTTATTATTGGTGTGGGTCCGGTTGCCTGTGTGTAGAGGTGTGGGAACACCATGTCACAGTATGTATGTGGAGGTCAAAGGATAGCTTGTAAGAAGCAGTTTTCCTACCATGCGAATCCCAGGAATTGAACTCGGCTCCCCAGGCTTCGCAGCAAGCACCTTCACCCACTTAGTCACTCTACAAGGCCCCATTCCATAATTTAAACAAACAAAAAACAATTATTAAAAGACTTATTTATTCACCAGGTGGTGGTGGTGCACGCCTTGAATCCCAGCACCCAGGAGGCAGAGGCAGGTGGATCTCTGTAAGTTTGAGGCCAGCCTGGTCTACAGAGCTAGTGCCAGGACAGGCTCCAAAGATACACAGGGAAATCCTGTCTTGAAAAATAAAAATTAAAAATTAAAGAAAGATTTATTTACTCTATTTAATGTGCATGAGTGGTTTGCCTGCATGCACACATTTGTACCACATCCATTCCTGATTTCCTTGCATATCAGAAGAGTCAGATCCCCTGGAACTGGAATTATGGATGTGAACAATCCTGTGGGTGCTGGGAACCAAACTTTGGGGCCCTGCCAGAGCAGCAAGTGTTCTTAACTACTGAGCCATTGCTCCGGGTTCCAACAATTTTATAAAATCTTAACTGGTATACAAAACCCACAAATGCTGTGCATATTAACCAGATACCACATAACCTTCAAGACATGCAAATACTGGATAATGTTTAAATCTGGTTAAGCATATTTGTCTCCTGAAACCTTTGCCATTCATTTATTTATTTATTTATTATGTATAAATATTCTGTCTGTGTATATACCTGCAGGCCAGAAGAGGGCACCTGACCTCATTACAGATGGTTGTGAGCCACCATGTGGTTGCTGGGAATTAAACTCAGAATCTTTGGAAGAGCAGGCAATGCTCTTAACCACTGAGCCATCTCTCCAGCCCCCCTTTGCCATTTCTTTATGGTGAAAACTTTCAAAATATTTTTCTGGATTTATTTATTTATCTCTTTTTAATACACAGCAGATAACTGTTCTCTAGAGTCAGTAGTACTGTGGGATAACCCCTCTGTATGCTGTGAATATGTCCTATTGCCATTGGTTAATAAAGAAGCTATTTTGGCTTATAGCAAGGCAGGATAGAGCCAGGCAGGAAATCCAAGGAGAGATACAAGAAGATGGGTGGAGTCAGGACAGATGCCAGTGAACCCATGGGGCAAAATATAGATGAATAGAAATGGGTTAAGTTGTAAGAGCTAGTTAGTAATAAGCCTGAGCTAATAGGCTAAATAGTTTGTAATTAATATCAAGCCTCTGTGTGATAATTTTAAAAGTGGATGTAGGACCGGGAGGAACAGAAAAGTCTCCATTTACATAGCAGAGTTTGTTTCCTAACTAACTTAACAACCATAATTCCATCTGTCCCTATCCTTCCTGGACCTCTACAGACTCCAAACTCCGGCAACCACCATTCTACTCTCAACGCCTAGTCAACCAACCCATTTTTATATTCCACCCAGGAATGAGATCACACAGTACTCGTCTTTCTGTGAGCTCTAATCCCCTCTGTGTTTTCACATGTCAGGATCTCCACAGGACTGAAGAACATTTCATTCTGTATCTACATCGTGGCTTGTTTTGTTTTTGAGATGGGGTGTCACTATGCAGCCCTGGCTGGTCCTGAACTCACAGAGATCCGCCTGCCTCTGCATCTCGAGTGCTGGGATTAAAAGCGTGCGCCACCATGCGGGCACGTTTCCTTTTCCATTCATCAGATGATGGATGCTTTGGGTTTCTTTTCTTAGCTGTGTGAATAAAGCTGCAGTGAGCAGGGACATGAAGCTGTCCCTTGCGCCCACTGATTCCACTCTCCCTAGGCACGTACCTAGTAGAGGGATATCTATCTGGTCACAGAATAGTTATTAAATAGTTCTATATTAATCTTTTAGAGGAACCTCCGCAGTGATTTCTACAAGGGCATACTTTCAGTTTTTTACCTTTATGGTAATTTACCTATACACGGGCTTCCTTTTTCTTTCTCACATTCTCACTAGCACCTTGTTGGCTTTTTAAATTTTTTTGTATTGTTTATATCTATATTGTCTATAAAACGAAATGAGATTTGAAGTTCATATAATGTCTATTTTTTATATCAGCCATTCTCACAGGGATGAAGTGACATTTCGCTGGTTTTGAGTGGCATTTCCCTGGTGACCATTTCTTTCTTTCTTTCTTTCTTTCTTTCTTTCTTTCTCTCTCTCTCCTTTTCTCTTTCTTTCCTTCTTTCTTTCCTTCTTTCTTTCCTTCTTTCTTTCTTTCTTTCTTTCTTTCTTTCTTTCTTTCTTTCTTTCTTTCTTTCTTTCTTTCTTTCTTTCTTTCTTTTTTTGGTATTTTGAGACAGGGTTTCTTTGTAGCTTTGGTGCCTGTCCTGGAACTAGCTCTTGTAGACCAGGCTGGTCTTAAACTCACAGAGATCCGCCTGCCTCTGCCTCCCAAGTGCTGGGATTAAAGGTGTGCGCCACCACCACCGTCTGACTTGAAATTAGAGCTCTAACAAATAAACAAACAAACAAAATACCTGCAGGTGAATTATATGCCTAAAAGTGACTGGGAAATCTATGAAGTTTTCTCACAAGAGTAAATTCATGATTTGGGAAGAGAAAGGATTTTTTTTTCCCTAAATAAGACACAAAACAATGTTTGATAAATGCCTACATTAACATTCAAATATTCACACAAAGAGAAGAATGTGAAAGAAAGCAAGCAAGCTATGAAGACATTTTTAACCCTCGCAACCAACAAAGGGTTCATATCTAGCTTATGTGAAGAATTCCCACCAACCTAATAAAAATGGCAGGGAGGTGAGGAATTTCCACAGATACTTCACAGCAGAAATTCAAATGGTCAACAAACATCTGCAGAAATGTGACCTTTGCAAGCAATCAAGGAAACACAAATTAAAATAATAAGGACTAACAAAGTAGGTTTGAGGTAAAGTTACTGCTTTGTATGTATGGGGTCCTGGGTTCAAACACCAGCATGACTAAAAAACTCAAAAATTAAAATCAGATTAGCCAGGTCTTTAATCCCAGCTCTTGGGAAGCAAAGGCAGGGGGATCTCTGTGAGTTTGAGGACAGTCTAGACTACAGAGTGCATTCCAAGACAGACAGGACCACATAGAGAAACCCTGTTTCAAAAACCAAAAACCAAAACAAAGCAAAAGAATAAAATGGACATAAAAGAAAAAAAAAGAATAAAATGGACAAACTGCAGTATGTTCATATGATGAAACTATTCAGTAATGAAAAAAAGCTACAATAACATGGATAAATCTTATGTAATAAAGAAGCAAGACATCTGGACATGGCAGCATTGAGAAGCTGAGGCAGAAGGATTACCACGAGTTTGAGACCAGCCAGAGCTACAGAATAAGACTACCTACCAAATAAATAAATCGTTAGCTAACAAGGCTTGGGAACTGGGGGCACAGCTCTGCAGCAGAGCATTTCCTGCACATATGAGGTCCGGGGTTTGATCTCCAGTATCAAAGGAGGAGAATCCAGAGCATAAAGGATATAGCTCAGTTGTAGGGTGCTTTCGGAGCAGCTGCCAGGCCCTGGGTTCAGCCCTTAGACATTACTTTATAATTATTTTTTATCTGGTATCCTTGTGTTTTATGTACTTTCTGTAGGCTTGAATATTTTGCAGGTAAAAGAATAAAAATGTGAAGCAAAGATGAAAACTTTGGCCTATAGGTATGTTTTCTATATTTTATTATTTATTTATTTTTGGTTTTTCAAGACAGGGTTTCTCTGTAGTTTTAGAGCCTGTCCTGGAACTAGCTCTTGTAGACCGGGCTGGCCTCGAACTCACAGAGATCTGCCTGTCTCTGCCTCCTGAGTACTGGGATTAAAGGCGTGAGCCACCACTGCCCAACATGTTTTGTGTATTTTCATATTTCACACACACTATTTATTTACTTATTTTGAAACAGAGACTCGTTATGTAGAGCCTAAGCCGGCTTCAAACTTACAACTATACTTCTGCCTTAGCTTCCAAAGTGCTGGGACTCAGACATGCGTCATTATGTGCGTACACACACACACACACACACACACACACACACACACACCACACTCACACACAGTTTTTAATTGCCCTGATGATCAGTCTGTTTTTGGAAACAGCCAGAAGGAAATTCTTCCGAAGCTGTTCTTGCCAATTACCTACCAACACCAACAACATCCCAGCTTGAGGTCTGAGAGACCAGCGAGACATTCCTCCCGGTTTCTCGGTCTTTTGCCTGCTAGCCGGACCCTGACTAGGCGACAGAGCCACACACCCATGTAGACACAGACACAGCACACAGTGGTAGGGGAGGCTACGTGCTGGCTCTCAGGGACCTATCCCCTCACCACCTGCAGGCTTCTCCTTCTCACTTTCTTGCCCCACTTACTAAACCAGATTTGGCCCAAGGTGGACCATGGCCTGGACAGTATGTTTGCCTGGTCAGCTTGGAATGCATGGAAGGACACATTTCCAGCCTTAATGGGGAGAAACACTAAGTGAGTAAGGAAACCCAGGTTTGGAGAGATGAAAAACATAGGAGAGGCCTGAGTTCTATACACACCCAGGATTCAGAATGACCTAGTTATAAACTTCACCATTTGCAGATTTGGCGATCCGGATGAAGGAAGCATTTAGTGGCCTGTTCTCTGTGGCAACTCCTCCTTTCCAGATCTGTTAGGAATCTCCATGTAGGATAACCACTGAGCAGTCTAACAAAGCCAAAGCCAAAGCCGCACTTTCTTCCTCAACCTTCTTCTGCTACCAGGAGAAAGTAATGGGACCATCACCCACGGCATCTCATGCTTGCCCCTGCTCAGTCAAGTCTGGTATCCATTCATCAGCAAATCTACCTCCGACACTCTAAATCTGCCCAGTCTTCTGTCTATTCCCCCCATCCTGATTACCATCATCTCCCACCTAGACTATTTCATCCATGTCCCCAACAAGTAACCAGGATCCGGGTTTTCTCTTCTCTCAGGCAGCTGTTTCTACAACAGCCCCTGCCCCTCAGATGCATATGTGTGCACCTGAGTGTATGCATGTGCACCTGAGTGTGTGTATGCACACTGCAGATGCACTGAGGTCAGAAGAGAACATTGGATTTCCTGGAACTGATGTTACAGGCTGTAGTGAGATACCAGATGTGTGGGTGGTAGGAATTGAACCTGTGTTCTCCGCAAGATCAGCAAGTGCTCTTAACCACTGAGCAATTGCTCCAGTTGTTCCCAGTTTGTTTGTTTGTAGTTGTTTTTGGAGACAGGGTCTTGAGCTTTAGCTGGCCTGGTACTCACATCTACACAGCTGACCTAGCATTCACAATAATCCTCCCGTCTCAGCCTCCCAAGACCTGGAGTTACTACCATGCATCACCACATCCAGCCCAAAAATAATCCTTCAAAATCCCTCAAAAATGCAAATAGATTGCATTTTTCCTTTGCTTAAAAACCTTCTTTATCAGAGGCTCCTTGTCATCTTTTAATAGATAACATCTCAATTTACTAAGAGGTAAGAAGCTTCGGCTTTCTAGTCCCGTTAATCTCATACGGTTCTGCATCTAATGTGCCTTGGTCCAGTTCTATGCCTCTATCATATTTCTTTCTAAGTACCATGCTCTCCTCCTCTAAAGCTCTGTATCATCACCTCTTTCCATCCCTTGTCCCAACCCTCCCTGCTTATTTCTCAGGTCACTGATTAGATGTCAGTTTCTCTGGGTACCTTCTCTGGCTTCCCAAAGCTCTGTGTTCCTTGAGCACCCTCAATACTTTTCACCGGTAGTGCTAACCCTGTTTAATCGTCCTTTCTCTTCTGAAATCAGAGAGCTCACTTCTGTAATCTCCATCTTGATATACTTAGCCCCTGTCCCAGGATGGGGTGTACTCACGGCAGACTGAATGAGGCTCTGAAAACCATCCTCAAGTTTATGATGAGCACAAGCTAGAGTATCTTTACCACCCACAAAATCACCTGCCAAAGTCAGACCATGCCTAACACTCATCAGACCTCTAATTCCAGACAGGACAAACACTAGTTCCTGCTCAAACATACCTGTGATTCTCATACATGACTCACTTTCTCCCCATCCATCTACGGGTCCAGCCTGTGCCAGCACCCCCTTCTGGTCCACACACAGAGAAGAGATCTAAGCTGCAAACAACGGACAACAGCGGGAAAGAGATCAGTGTGACCCAGAAGCACTGGGCTCAGAGCTCGCACCTCTGCCCAACCCTGATTGGACAGCTAGTGAGCCTGGAATCTGAACAACCAGCAGAAGGCTCTAACTCATGCACACTCCTGCCAGCTCGGCAGCTGCTCTCGCACAAGGTGGGGCGGGATAAGGTGCACTCATTTCTTCCTTGATCTGATGACAACTTTAGAGAGCAACTTTCACATGTCACTTGAGAAAATTCAATCATAGGCCCCACAAATAAATTAATATTATACATAGAGAAACAAACTATGTTACACACACACACACACACACACACACACACACACACACACGGGTGTATCCTTTCAGCAACACAAACCTTGATGAGTATCTAGTGCTGAGAGATCTGCAGTTTTGGTTGTAAGCCTAGCCTTTAACAGCTGAGCCATCCCTCCAGTCCTAGATCTGCATTTTTATATGGCTGCCTCCTAAACTCAAGTCTTGTTTCAGATGGTGCTCAGAGATACCTTGTTGAATCCCTTCTTTCTTTCTTCCTCTTGGGAGGGCTGTTTTGTCTTTTGTTTTTCTGAGACAGAGTCTCACTATGTAGCTCTGGTTGTCTGGAACTCACTATGAAGACCAGGCGGGCCTCGAACTCACGGAGACCTGCCTGCCTCTCAAGTGGTGGGATTAAAGGTGTGAGCCACCATGCCCTGATAGATCTTTTAAAAAAAATTTTTTTTTGTTTATTACTGTGTATGGGGGGGGGGAAGGAAGAGAGGGAGAGAGGGAGGGAGAAAGAGAGAGGGGGAGGGAGGGAGGGAGGGAGGGAGGGAGGGAGGGAGAGAGAGAGAGAGAGAGAGAGAGAGAGAGAGAGAGAGAAGACAGCAGGAACACATGTTCCATGGTACAAGTCGGATGACTTTCACAACCCAGTTTTCTCTTAGCTTGGGATCTTGGGATCAAACTCGGGTCATGGGGACTGCACAGCAAGCACGTCTACCTGAGCCATCCTGCTGGCTCTTACCTTTCTTTCATGTCCTTTTTTCATTCTGTCAGGTCTTCTGCACACACTGCATGTATATAACGTCAAAGACTACAATTATATTCCCTCTGTCTATCCATTCTTATATCTTCTATGCTACATTTATGCAAACATATTATCATAAGTGTGTATGTGTGAAATCACACAGACCTTACATTATAGTAATTTATGGATTTTTTTCAAAGCTACTCTTGATTACATATAGCATCTGCCTCAGATTCTACAGTTCTCAACCTTCCTAATGCTGTGCCCCTTTTTTAAATACAGTTCCTCGTATTAAATATTCCTCCATAAAATAATTTCGTTGCTACTTCATGACTGTAATGTAAATATCTGTGTTTACTGATGGTCTTAGGTGATTCCTGTGAAAGGGTTGCTCGCCCCTTAGAGGGGTCGAGACCCACAGATTGAGAACTGCTGCTTTAGAACGTCATCTCCGTGTAGGATACAGTTTCCTGGGCATCAGCCACCCTCTAAGTTCCTCCTCCAGCATCAGCATCAAGCCTTACAGCCTCAGGCAGCATGCAGCTTCATCTGAGAACTCTAGTGGTCAAGTGGACAATGGACAGTCTACCTACTATTAACACTACCCCACCCCCCAGCCCCAGGATCCCACCAGCCTTGGGGTGGGGGGGAGCTATGGCTAGGGGCACTGCAGGCCAGTCGTCAGGCTCTCTGGTTTGCTCCTGGCTCCGGATTTTCTTTTCTATCCCATCATGGGCAGCTTTTACATCACACTGGGGTTGGAGGGTTGGGAGGGGGTGAGGGGCATGAGAAGGTGACTAGGCTAGCTACCCTCCCCAGCATCCTACAGGCTCCCAGTTCAAAACGGTGACAGGTAGGTAGCCAAACCATTCGAAATAATCGAGGATGGACTTTGGGTGCAGCTGCATTTTCAGGCTCTGCCACAACCCTACCCCAAGTAAAGGACTGTGGGACTTCCAGCTACCCTGGACGGTGTCCACGGGCTCTCAACACCCGGACTCCGTGTTCTTCCATAGCACTCACTGGCCTGAGGCTCCACATTTCCAAAGAGCCACAAACAATTGCTAAAACCATCTCCTTCATTCTTAACCCGAGTGGGTCAGAGTTTCCATTTCTCAGATAAGGAAGTTGAAACAAGAAAAAGCAAGACAAAAATCACAGGTTTCCTAGACTGATCTAAATTCAGATTACTAGACGGCTCGTTTGGCTTTTAGCTATTACAAGGGGGCATCTTTTCCTTCACAAATTTCACAAGTATTTTCTCACCCCTTCCCTTCAAATTCTTAAAAGTCTTCCCCCGTCATCCTTGCCTTTTCTCATCTCCAACTCGGATTTCCTCAAGGTCTGAACACTGCCCAGAATCCCTGAGGACCTTGCTTCAAGAAAAATATCTCCTCTCCCTTTGCTGTGGCTGAGAGCTCCCTCCTCACCGGCCCCACGTTCCCCCAACCCCATCGTTGCTCAGGCTCTTTGTAAGCGGCCGGCTTCCCCGGTCCTTTGCTCCCACCCCAACTCCATCACGGAGGTTCCCCTTTCCGCACACGACCTGCCCCCAAAGTTCCAGACTCGTTTCTCCGGCTCTCCCGGGTATAAGCCGCGCCTGCTCAACAGTTCAGGCCTGAGCCTTTTCTTTCCATCACTGTCCCGTCCCATCACCTCTGCGTCGCAGTCCCGGTTCCCGCGCGCTTACCCGACCAGAGCACGAGCTTGCCGTGCGCTTCCTCCTGTGACTCCGAGTCCCCAGCCAGCAGCGTGGTGGTGGCTCCGTAGGGCAGCGCCGAGCCCAGGCACACGTTGTAGCGCAGAGGTTCGCAGTGGGCGGCCCGGCCACAGTGGCTCAGCAACGGCGGCGGAGGGCTGGTCACCGGCGCGTTCCTCCTCCCGCTCCCGCCGGAGCTGCGAGGCCCAGGCCCGGTCGCGTTCCCGCTCAAGGCCGCCCCCCGACCCGGGCCCCCCAGCAGTACCACCAGCAGCAACTGCAGCAGCCTCGGGGACGCCAGCTCGGGCCCACGCGCGGGGCGGGCAGCGGCCATGGCCAAACCCGCCAACTCAGCAGAAGCCGAGGCGCCCCCGCGCTCCCCGGAGTCCCTTGGCTAAACACACGACCCCGGGGGCCGCGGAGGCTACTTAGGCGACCGGTGCGCCCCGTGAGTCTGGGGCCAGTTTTCGCCAGGCGCAGCGCGCGTCCGTGCCCCTCTTCTCCCAACTTTGCAAACTTTGGAACCCGGGCCCCATGTTGGGCAGCGCAGGCCCGGGCCAGGATGCACGGACTCCGGACTCCCTCGCCTGGCGAATGGAGTTGTCTTCAGCCCTGGGAGCCCCCTGGGGCTCCGATCTCCAGCCCCATTCCCTCTCCCACCATTAAAACCAACTCCCAGCTCCTCGGAGAAGGCCAGGCACCGGCCGGGGGGTGCGGGAGTCGGTCCCCGGCTCCGCCCCCACGCCAGTCCGCGGCCCAGAAGCCACCTCCGCGCGAGCGCGCCGCAGCCCCCTGAGCTCTCCCGGCCGACTGCCGGGCTCCTTTGTTGCTCTAGCTGGCCGTGCTCGCTCTCTGGAATGCACGGGCCTCGCGGAGCCAAGCCCTGCCCCCCCTACTTCCCACCCCCGCCTTCGCTAAGGCTAGGGGAGGGCCTGGGCCAGGGAGAGCAGGAGGAGAGTAAAATTGGGGAGGAGGAGCCCGAGCTTCGGTGGCCTAAGCGCCCGCTGGGGCTGAGGTTGGGGGATTTGGGAACCTTCATCCCACCCGGCGCCATGCGGGGGTAAGATGCGTGCAAGTCGTGTCCCATAGCTGCTATGAGACACTTGACTGAACCTTTAGTTGGTCCGAGGGTTGTTCGACGTGATGATTTTCAGAAGAGGACTTTTGTTTAGGGTAGCAGGGGGATGCCTAAAGTAGGCAGGAGTTTTAACTCATCACTACCCAATTTCCAAACCCCGCCAATCTTTCTTGCTTTTTGGTTAGATCTTTAAACTTAACCAGGAACCCTGGTGAAGAAGAACCGAGTTTAGGGTTTCTACTTCTTCAAATTCTTCCAGCTCTGGATATATGTGGGAAAATGACCTCAGAGTCTCTGTTACCTGTGGGAACGGATGTCTGGCATGAGAACATGTCAACACCAAGCCTTTATTGCTCAGATGTGTTGTCGGGACTGTGATTTCCACTATTGTCCCTGGTGCGCTTCGGTTTTGTCCACAGGAGCCAGTCCGTCCTGGATGAGTCCTCGCTGCCGATCTGCCCCTCATCTGCCCCATGAAGTTTCTCCAGTTCCCTTCCACACTCAGCTCTGCTTGCTTTCTTCATTATTTCAGACAGCTCCTTTAAATCACAGCTCCCTTAAGCAAGGGAAGCTAAGAGACCAATTACCTTGAGTAACTTTTCCTTGTGGCTTGCTAGTTTTGCTTTTCTTGTTTCCTGAAGAATAAATAGTTCACAGCCTAGCCCTCTTAGCAAAAAAACAGTTTCTGTTACCCTGTTAACAACAAATTAGCTACCAAAATTCAGATCCATCCTTAATTGGTACCCAATCCCCAGAGTTATAGGAGGTATTTAATTCAATCTGGGGGCTTTATGTTTTCTTCGTTCTACCTCTGTTGCTATGGTAAATGTCCTAACAGAAGTAACTTTAGGGGAGAAAGGACTTATTCTGGGCTCACAGTTTCAGGTCACAGTCCATCACTGTGGAGAAATTCAGGCAGGAAATTAAAGCAGCTGGTTGCATCCACAATCTGGAGCAGAGAGAAGTGAATACACTCATGCTTCCTGGTACTCATCACCGGCCCAGGATCCCCTGCCGAGAGAATGGTGCTGCCTATCATGGGCAGTCCTGTCCATATCAGTTAGTGTGAGCAAGATGATTCTCCACAGTCACACCAACAAGTCAGCTTCATCTAGAGATCCCTCCTGGAGAGCCTCTTCCCACAGGATTCTAGATTGTGTCAAGATGACAATTAAAACTGTCATCAGAGGGCTTCCTAAAATCCCAGGACGTATTCAAGTGGTGGCTTCAGGTTTTCATTTTACTGCGCTGACAGGGCTTGTCCTCAGGATACATCCACAATGTCCTGGCAAAGCAGCCAAGTTTTCTCCTCCAGTGCAGGGACCTTATCTTCTTATACTCTTTGTATCCACATAACATTTAGCTCATATAGTATATTTATTTAGCTCATTTAATATATACATATTGATCACTTGATTAGCTACTTAAAATGAGGTATATTTGAGTGTGTCATGGGAATTTATAGTAAAGAGAAATCAGTGTGAGAACTGGATGATGCGGGATTTGAACCCACATTACTGAAGTGTGACTAGGAGGGACCAGAAAGAAAGAGAGAAACAGACAAAGGCAATTCATGTTGGGAATCCATGACTACAGCTGAGAGCATGGTTGTCCTGGTAACTGGATGTCATTGAGGATAAACAGGGAAGCTTATTGATTAAAAAAAAAAAACTCACATGACAGAGATATTAATATTTACTTTTAGCAGTAATAAAAATGCAAATGTTATGGGGAGTGATAGTAATCATTCATAACTAATAAGGTGATATGATGATAACACGAGCTGGAGGCAAGGGACCATCGGAGGGCAGTCATTTGTAATTTATGGAAAAAAGTAAAATAGACTATGTCCTCAGGGCATAACATCCCCAGGGGAAAAATAATTTGAAACGTAATGACCTTCTTCAGGATTTCTTTTTCCCTGTGATAAAAATGAAATAGCTGATATAACCTGTCTCCGTCTGTGCTGTACAGAAAACTGCCTCGGAGCCTAAATCACACTGACACTCTACTTCGTGAACTTCCTCTACTTATTTTCTGGCTGATTGTTACCAGGGGTAGTTTTGTTTTTTGAGGCTGGTTCTCACTGTGTATCCTTAGCTGGCCTGGAACTTGCTACTTAGACCAAGTTGGCCTTGACCTCAGATCCACCTGCCTCTGTCTCCCGGGTGCGGGGTTTAAAGGCATGCACAACTATACCCAGGGTCATGAGAGCTTTGAAGGCTGGAGGCTGTTTCTTGAATATTCAGCGCTCTATACATTAAAATCTTTTCGTGCCGTCACCATGGTGCCCGTGAATATCCTGGTTGATGTTCTCAGGAGCATCAACAATGCTGAGAGAAGAGGCAGACACTAGGGCCCCATCAGGCCCTGCTCCAAAGCTTCAGCTCCTCGCCCTGGTGATGAAGCCTGGTTGTGTTGGTGAATCTAAAATCGCTGCTGACCACAGAGTGAGGAAAACCGTTGTGAACCTCACAGGCAGGTTGAACAAGTGTGGAGTGATCAGCCCGAGATTTGACGTGCAACTCAGAGACCTAGAAAAATGGTAGAACAGTCTGCTCCCATCCCGTCAGTTTGGCTTCATTGTACTGACAACCTCAGCTAGTATCATGGACCATGAAGTGGCAAGACAAAAACACAGGAGGAAAAATCCTGGGATTCTTTTTCTAGAGATGTAAAACACATAAATAAAAAGCATTCATGGGGGGGGGACCTCCACATACGCCGAAATAGCCACTTGTCTCTGCTTTATAAATTGAGCAGGTCCAGTGGATTGAATGCCTTCTTTTAGCCTCTGCAGTCACATCTCTCTCTCTCTCTCTCTCTCTCTCTCTCTCTCTCTCTCTCTCTCTCTCTCTGTCTCTCTGTCTTTCTCTCTCACACACACACTTGCATGTGCATGCACACACATACCATAAAAATGCCCAAAGGTCCCTCTTCAAGCTATGAAGGAAGGCCTTACCATTCCTTGTCTGGGATTTTTTGGTAGGGATGAGGAAAATTCATAGTTAAGCATGGTGGCACATGCCTAAGGTGTTAGTACTTGGGAAGTGGAGGTGGGAAAACCAGAAGTTCAAAGTTCAAAGGCTATATAAGTGAGTTAAAGATAAGCCTGGACTACCTGAGAATCATCTTCTAAAAAATATATAAAAGGGGGGGGCCTGGAGAGATGGCTTAGTGGTTAAGAGCACTGACTACTCTTCCAAAGGACCTGGGTTCAATTCCCAGCACCCACATGGCAGCTCACAACTGTCTGAAAATGCAGTTCCACGAGATCTGACAACTTCACACCAATGCACATAAAAATAAAGTTAGATAAATCATTAAAAAATATTTTAAAAATATAAAAGAAAGGAAGGAAGAAAAAGATAAAAGAGAGAAGAGGGTTGTTTTAGTTTTGTTTGTTTGTACATAGCCTGGTTGCCGTTGAACTCTTGGCACTTCTCCTGCCTCAACTCCTGAAGGTTGAGATTGTAGGCACGGCTAGAAGAAGGAATTGAGAACAGCTTTAGGGCAGAAGGTAGAAAGATGGCTCAGCAGTTAAGTGCACCAGCTTCTCTTCCAGAGGACCAAGGCACAATTACCAGTACCACATAGCAGCTCACCGTCATGTGTAACTCCAGTTGCAGGGCTTCTGACATCCTTTACTGGTTTCTGCAGGCACCAGGCACACGTGTGTGTGTGTGTGTGTGTGTGTTTCGAGACAGGGTTTCTCTGTAGCTTTGGAGCCTGTCCTGGAAATAGCTCTTATATACCAGTCTGGCCTCAAACTCACAGAGATCCGCCTGTCTCTGCCTCCCGAGTGCTGGGATTAAAGGTGTGCACCACCACTGCCCGGCTGAGAGGGGTTAAAGATATTTTTGTTTCTCAGCTTTCACAGTGTGTGCACGATTCCATTCACCAGACTTCAGGGTTCATTTTTGGGGGGACTCTGTTGACTTAACAAAAGGAAGCAGGAAGGCAGGCAGAGGAAATGCCAGTGGTGCTATCCTAACAGTACTGTCCACAGCTACTGAACCAAGTGCTCATGCATGGCCACACAGCCAAGTGCTACTCCCTAGACATAGAAGGAAGCAGAAAGAGGCTGTGGAAAAGGAGGGTGTTCATTGAGAACTGAGGAGATGTCCCGGCGGCCCTTCAATAGCACTCAGTTTGTCCAAAACTGGCCCAGCCCTCCCTGAAGACCAAAACTATCAAAGTCTGTATGACTTGTGCTCCATCTACAGCATGGGGCTAAGATGTCAATTCAAGAGTCTTAGCCCTGTCTACGTGTCCTGGCACAATTCTGTTGTCAGGGCCATGAGAAGCTGCCCGAGGTTACCAAGGCGTTACAGGACTTGATTCGCTACGTGTAGCTTCTTGATTTCTGAGTCATTCTCTTCAAATATCTTGGCAGTCTGAGGTCATGTAATCGCTGATGACTTTCTGTGATTTGCCGTAGGGCCCTTTGCTCAGACAGGTTTGACGTGAACCTATCTGTCGGGTCTCCGTGGATATCCTTGAGACCACGGTACCTCCTTACAGTTCAGCTGTTGACGGGCCAGAACCTGGAGCAGAACTGTTGCATGTTCCAGTTCTTTCCTTTTCTAGTGTTTCTTGGCTTTCAGATAAGAGCATTGAGCATAGGGAAGAGGCAAAATGAAAACAAGCCGAGGAAGCAACCTCAGAGGGCTTAGCAACATAGATTTGAAACTGAAGATGTGTACTAGCCATTGCTGAGTCCTAGCAGGTGACTTCTGTGCCATTCTTTCTTCCTTCCCAAAAATAAAGAAATCATCAGTTGTGTTCCTATAAAGCAGAAATGACCAACCCTGAAAGGAAATTAAGACAGTGATTATATTCATAATAACATCTAAAAGAATTAAAGAATTTTGAGTAATTCTGATCAAGGAAATTGAAAGACCTATAACATACAAAACCATAAAATAGCTGGGCAGTGGTGCACACCTTTAAACCCAGCACTGAGGAGGCAGAGGCAGGTGGATCTCTGAGTTCGAGATCAGCTTAGTCTACCGAGATAGTTCCAAGACAGCTAGAGTTACATAGGGAAACCCTGTCTTGAAAAATCAAAACAAAACAAAACAAAAACCCCACAAAACAGGGCCTGAAAAGGCATCTCAACAGTTAAGAGCATTTGTTCTTGAAAAGACCCAGGTTCAATTCCCAGCATCCATATGATGGACCAACTCCAGTTCCAGGAATCCTCATGTAGTCTTCTGATTTCCTTGATTTCCAGCACGCACATGGTACACATATATACACTCTGGCACACATGCATACACATAAAATAAACGAATAGACATTTAAAACTCAAAATACTAATGAAGGGAATTTAAAAAAGCCTTAAATCAATGATCAAAGTAGGAAATCTCAGCATTCCTACTTTACAGGTTAAGGTATTAATACTGCATGAGAAGAACTACAGATTTGACATTTTCCCTAAAAAAAAAAATTTCAACAACTTTTCCAGACCTTGTAACCCAGGCCTATAATGTCAACTCCCAGGAGGCTGAGGTGTAAAGATCATAAAACAAGGTCTGCCTGGACTGCAGAGAAACTTCAAGGCTAACCTGGGAAAGACTTCATCTTAAAAAGTAAAAGAACTAAACTTTTTTTTTTAAGTACTAGCTAGGACTGCAGTTCAGAGGTAGAATGCTTACCTAGCGTGTTCAAGGCTCTGGGGAGAATCCCCAGTACTGAAAACTAATTAATTAAGGGGCTCCGGGCAACCAAATTGGAGGAGTCACTCTTCTCAACGTCAAAGGTCTTCTAATTAAAACACCATGGAGAGGGGAAGTGTGGAGAGGAGGCTCAACAGTGAAGAGCTCACACGGTGGCTGACAACCATCCGGAACTCTGGTCGCAGGGGATGGGACAGCCTCAGCTGAACTCAACACCAGGCACGCACAGTGCTGTACATAAGCACATGCAGTCAACCCGTGCGAAACACCTAAAAGTCAATAGATAAAAGCAAATCTTTTTATCTTTTATCTGTATGGGCACATGTTTCTGTGTACCATGTACATTCCTGGTGCCCACGGAGACCAAAAGAGGAAGAGGACTTCACTGGAACTAGAGTCTTGGCCAGGTATGAGCCAATATGTGATGCTGGGAATTGAACTTGGTTCTCTGAAAAAGGAGCAACTATTCTCACCACTGAGCCACCTCTCCAGCTCCAAATAAAGAAGTCTTTAAAAAAAAAGAAAGTGGGCTGGGCAGTGGTGGCATACACCCTTAATTCTAGCACTTGGGAGGCAGAGGCTAGTGAATCTCTGTGAGTTCGAAGCCAGCCTGGTCTACAGTGTGAGTTCCAGGACAGTCAGAGAGCTACAGAGAAACCCTATCTGGGTGGGGGTTGGGGGGAAGTGGTAGCAGAATAGGACAGACATGCAATAGACTAGACATACAGACTAGAATAGAAACCTTAGAAATAAAACTCTTACATCTATGGCTATTTTGTTTTTCTTTCATTGGTTGTTTGAGACACAGTCTCAGCGTATATCCCTGTCTGGCCTGAACCTCTCTATGTAAAGTAGACTGACTTTGAACCCAAGAAACATGCCTTCCTCTTCCTCACAAATGCTGGCATTAAAGGCGTGTAACACCTTGCCTACTTTGTCTGTTTGTTTTCAATAAAGGCACCAACAGCAGTTCGTGAGAAAAGGCATCTTTTCAACAAAGGGTGCTGGGGAAACCCGACAGTCCTGTGCAAAAGAATGGAGCTGGCCTGTTACCTGACGGTGTGTGTTTTTAACATGGCTTATCTCTGCCAAAATTCACACTGAGGCCTGCACCTCACTGAACATTCGGGTTATGGTGATGAGGTGGTGCATGGGTGTAATGACGAGGTGCTGGGGCCGTTAAGAGAGATGCAGTCAGGAGGCGCCACTGTCATGAGTGGATCCATATGTTCTCAGTGATGTTTTGTTCTTTGAAGCTGGGTCAGGTCTGGTGGAGCTGTGTTGGGAAGGTTGTTCTAAACCCAGTTCACCTTTCACAGCCTTCTCCTTTGCACTGTCTTCTCACGGCCCCTCCCTTTCTCCCCATCCAGTACATTCTCTAGCCATGTGGCAGCATGATTGGACGGCCCAAAGAGCCAAAATGAAACTCCTTTCTGTATAATTTAATCAGTTATACCTGTTTTTTTTTACAGCAGCACACAAAAAATTAATGTGTTCATAATACACATGCATACACACAGACACACACATATGCACAACCTCAAAATGGAGCAAACTCCTTAAATACTAGAGAGACTCTGCCTGGTATTTGATTTGGCAATGGAAATTCCATGGCCATAATACCAAAAGTATAGGCAATGAAAGAAAAACCAAATAGACGGGACTTTATCAAAATTAAGAGCTTTGGGGCCTGGAGGAATAGCTCAATGGTAGAACATGTGCCTAGCATTTACAAGGCTCAAGTTTCAACACCCAACACCAAAAACAATAATAACAATTGTTATAATAACAGCAGGTCGTGGGCTGTAACTTAATTGGTAGAGTGCTTGCTTCTCATGTACAAAGCCCTGGGCTTGATCTCCAGCAACATACAAACTTTATTTATTTATTTATTTATTTATTTATTTTTTTTTTTTTTTTTTTTTGAGACAAGGTTTCTCTGTAGCTTTGGTTCCTGTCCTGAAACTAGCTCTTGTAGACCAGGCTGACCTCGAACTCACAGAGCTCTGTCTGCCTCCTGAGTGCTGGGATTAAAGGCATGCACCACCACCGCCCGGCAAGCAACACACAAATTTAATGTATATAACTATATATGTTGTGGAATAATCTTTTTGCATACTGTGATATGGGTCACTCTGATTGGTTTAATAAGAAGCTGAACAGCCAATGGCTAGGCAGGATTTGGGGGGGGGGCAGAGAAAACACTGGGGAGAAGGGCAGAGTCACGGAGAGACACCAGGACTCAGAGCAAGCAGCATGAGCCTTACAAAATAAAGAAAACTAAGGCATGAAAAGAATGTGGATTAATAAAAATTAAGTTAATTTAAGTTATAAGACCTAGTTAGAAACAAGCCTAAGGGCAGTGGAGGTGCACACGCGCCATTAATTCCAGCACTTAGGAGGCAGAGGCAGGCAGATCTCTGAGTTCCAGGCTATTCTGGCCTACAGAGTGGGTTCTAGGACAGTCAGGGATACACAGAGAAACAAGCCTAAGCTGCCAACCAAGCTTTCATAATTAACAATAAGTCTGCACGTTGTGCTTTGAGAGCTGAGTGGCAGGACAGAAAAGTCCACCTACATATATGTATACATATAGTTATACCATATGTATATGTATAACTATACCGAAACTATAATTCCGGTACTTGGGAAGTGAAGGCAAGGGGATCAGAAGTTCAAGGTTATCCTTGACTATATAGTAAATTTGAGGCCAGCCTGGGTTACACAGACCATATTTCAAAAAAGTAACAAAAAAATTAACTTGTGCAAATCAAAGGACACTGTCAAGAAAATGGAAAAACCTATAGAATTAGAGGAAATTTTATAAGATATGCACCTAGTACTAGGTACTAATATTGAGCGCACGTACAGAACTTTAAACTCGACAACAAACAAGTTCATTAAAAAGAGGGAAGTCTGTGCCCGTAGCTCAGATGGTAGAGAGCTTGCTCAGCATCCACAGGGCCCTGAGCTTCATTCTCGACACAATGACTGGCCAGGACGGTACGCAGCTGTAATCCCAGCACGTGGTAGACGGAAACAGGTAGCTCAGAGGCCAAGGGCTTCCTCGGCTACCTTGTCCGTTTGAGGCCGCCCTGTACTTCATAAGACCCTGTCTCAAAAGAACAAAAGAAAAAGAAAAGTTAACTATACACCTAACAAAACATATACAGAATCTGTATGATAAAGAACTTTTTTGTTTGTTTTGTTTTGTTTTGTTTTTAGAGACAGGGTTTCTCTGTAGCTTTGGAGCCTGTCCTGGAACTAGCTCTTGTAGACCAGGCTGACCTCGAACTCACAGGGATCCACCTGCCTCTGCCTCCTGAGTGCTGGGATTAAAGGCCTGCGCCACCACTGCCCAGCTTTTTTATGATTTTTTTTATGATGAAGAATTTTTAATGTTAAAGAAAGGAGTCAAAGGCAACTCCTCTTAGACAGACATACCATGTTCATGGATTAACGGTTTGATGTGGCAAGGACTTCCTTTTTTCCCTCTAAATTGATTTCTAAGACCTCTTGTTTCATCACAGCAGGGAGCTGACAGCTCCAAGGACAGTTGAGTGTAGAGTCCTTGCCTGGCCAGAGAGTGACAAAGGCAGAATTTCCACAGCATCTGTGGCCTGAGTCTCTTAATCGGGCTTCTGCAGGAAGCTCCTCTTGCCGGAGAGTAAATTAAATGAGATTTGTTCAGTTCTAAAATGAATGGAAATATAGACTTCACAGTTGGGAATAGTTTCTTCTGGCTGTTAGCAATCGTTCCTCAGTCATGCGCCACTGGAAGACAAGATGCTATGGAGATGAACTGTGGGGCTGGTATTTACGACAGAGAGGAATTTACAAAAGCAGAATTTATCCAAAGGGACAAACCAAGCGCTGTTTGGATTGCTGTAAAATGCCAAGACATTGTGAGCAGTCAGCTAATCATATTCTTGTAAACAGAATTTTTTTCCTCTAAATATTTTTCTCAGTTCTAAAAGATCTCATCAAGTTTCTCTGCAGACGTAAGTTTACTCTAAAATTTGAGTTTTTAGAAGTTGGAAGACGTTAGGGTAGCTGAGATCTTGTCGCTCTGTGCTACTGGGGACGGAGCCCAGGGCCTCCTACATGCTAGATGAGTGCTCTGCCATTGAGTCAGCTACCCCAAGACAGTTCCTGAAAAACGAAAGGAATCCTGCCCAGTGTTGAAGTGGGCTACTCCAGTTATCAAGATGGTGCAGGAACAGAAACGTAGCTCGGCTCGTAGAGTGCTTGCTTAGTGCGCACAAAGCCTGGGCGTTGCGTGCCTCCAATCCAGCACTTGGGAGGTAGAGAGAGGCAAGATGAGGAGTTCAAGGACATCTTGGGCTACACCATAAGTTCTAGGTCAACCTAGGCTCCCTGAGATCCCGATCTGGAAACAAAAGACATCAGGCAGTGCGGTACTAGCAGGAAGGTAGATATTTACTTCAGCGAAACAGAAATATGCCTAAAATAGGTCCAATTAGTTTCAAATTTTTACATTTATTTATCAAAATCTCTCTCTCTCTCTCTCTCTCTCTGTGTGTGTGTGTGTGTGTGTGTGTGTGTGTGTGTACATTTGCACTTATGCCACAGCCTGCATGTGGAGGACAGAGGACAATTTTCAGGAGTCAGTTTTCTCCTTCCAACACCTGGGTCCCCCCCCAATCAAGTTCAGATCATTAGTCATGACAGTAATCACCCTTTTACCAGGCTAGCTCACTGCTCCGTCAGTTAGTGCTTCATGTTTGTCTATTTGTTTTGAGACAAATGAAAAGTGTCTGCACCCCAATAAATTTCTTTGCCAACACAATAATCCAAATCAGACCAAATCAAACCAAATTAGAAAAAACCCAGGTTTAATGGATACAACTGCTCCCAGATGGCTTCCCAGCCCCCAAGACAGCTGATGGGAAAGGAAGACTGGAAACCACGTGTTTGTTCTCTGGGGAGCAGTTTAATACCCTCTGGAGTGGTCTTGAGCATCTCTGGGGAGGGGTCATCGTTTGGCGGACTTTCTCAGGGGCGGAGTCTGGACTGAGACAACACCAAGGGGGCACTGGGCTTGGGGTAGAGCTTCCAACTGAACATTCCAGACTCTTTGGGTATATGGATGCCAGGGGCTGGAGTGAAGCTTTCACCCAAACATTCCAGACTCTTTAGATGCATGAGCACCAGGGGCTGGAGTGGGGCCTTCACCCAAATAACAAGGTCTCACTACACGCAGCCCTGGCTGGTGTGGAATTCACTACTCTAGTCCAGGTTGACCTTGAACTCACAGAGATCCTCCCCAGAGTGCTGGGATTAAAGGCAAGCGCCAGCTCTGGTGGTCTGGTTGGTCTCTGGTTAACATAAAAAAAAACAAACAAACAAACAAACAAACAAACAAGCTGGGCAGGGCAGCGGTGGCACATGCCTTTAATCCCAGCACGGGAGGCAGAGACAAATAGATCTCTGTAAGTTTGAGACCAGCCTGGTCTACAGAGAGAGTTCCAGGACAGGCTCCTACAAAGAAACCTTGCTTCGAAAAACCAAACCAAACCAAACATGAATCTTTATTTATTTATTTTTATTTTATGTGTATAGATAGGTATTTTGCATGGTGCCTGGGAGGTCAGAGAGGTTAGCTGTGTGATACCATGTGGGTGCTGAGAATCAAATCTCTCTCTCTCTCTCTCTCTCTCTCTCTCTCTCTCTCTCTTTCATTAAAAAGCAAACAGGCATGTTAAAAAAAAAGTAAGGAGATAAAAACAAACAAATTTGAATAGGACAAAGGTGGGGGGAAGAATCAAAGAAAGAGCACAAGAAACACATATTAACACAGAGACAGACACATTAACACATACAGAAATCCCGTGAAGACACAAAATCAGAAACCATAATATATAGCAAAAGATCTGTAGGTGAGGGGAAAATCCCCAGACAAGCATTATGAGACAAAAACAAAAACAAAACAAAAAACTGGAAATACGATTGATTTCATCCGTGCTGGCCATCTACTGCAGGTCCTTAGGAGTGGTTTGTATACCCAGTGAGACTCCATTGGAGAAAACAATTTTCCTTTTTTGAGCGGTTATCAACTGGAAATAGCTTCTGCGTTAGGGCCCACTAACCCAGAGAAAGTGAGTCCACGTTCTCTCTCTGCTCTGGGACCTTCATCTGACTTAGACCTGTGTGCATGCTGCCACGCACAGCCTCTGCGCATGCGGTGCACGTGCTGCCATGCCCACACAGTCTCTGTGAGTCCATGTGTGCACCAGTCTTGCTGTGTCTACAAAGTCTTGTTTCTTTGGTGTCTTCCAGCCACACTGGCTCTTACAATCTTTTCGCAACTTGACACCAGAAGCATGAGGCAGAAGACAGAACGCTGATGTTGGTAAAGTACTGAGAGTGTAAACTTTTTTTTTTTTTTAACTCTGCAAGAGACACTGTTAGAAGAATGAAAAGAGGGACTAGAGAGATGGCTCATTGGTTAAGAACATGGACTGCTCTTGTAAAGGACCCGAGTTTGAGTCTCAGCACCCATGTTGAGTAACTCACAACTGCCTGTAAACATAGCTCCAGAAGGATGTGACTCCTTCTAGCCTCTATGGGCATCAGCACAGACAGACAGACAGACAAACAGACAGACACACACAACTAAAAACAAAATTAAATCAGGCATAGTGACACATGCTTTTAATACCAGCACTTTGGGGGCAGAGGCAGGTGGATCTCTGAGTTTGAAGCCAGCTTGATCTACAGAGAGAGTTCCAGGACAACCAGGGCTACACAGAGGAACCCTATCTCAAACAAAACAAAACAAACAAACAAAAAAAAAAAAAACAAATGAACAAGATGAGAAGAAAAATTACATCCTGAGAGGAAATACGTACACATTACACGTTCAACAAAGCCTTGTGTCTGAGCTACACATGAAGAGCTTGTGCTGGGCGATGGTGGGGCACACCTTTAATTCCAGCACTCAGAAGGCAAAGGCAGGTTGATCCTGAGTTCAAGGCCAGATTGGTCTACAGAGAGAGTTCCAGGACAGCCAGGGCTACACAGAGAAACCCTGTCTTGATAAACAAGCACAAAAAACAAGAAAGAAAGAAAGAAAGAAAGAAAGAAAGAAAGAAAGAAAGAAAGAAGGAAGGAAGGAAGGAAGGAAGGAAGGAAGGAAGGAAGGAAGGAAGGAAGGAAGGAAGGAAGGAAGGAAGGAAGGACTTGTGAAATGACATTTTAAAAATCCAACAACTCTAAAACAGAGAGGTGGCACACATATGCAATCCTAGGACTCAAGAGATATAGGCAGAAAGATCTTCAAGATTATCCTTGGACATATATCAAATCTGAGGCTAGTTTGTGATATATGGGACTTTTTCACAAAACAAAATCAAACAATTGAATTACAAATTCAATGAATGAACAACATGCATATCAAGAGAATAAGTAACAGCTGGGTATGGAAGTGCGCTCTGTGGTCCCTGTTATGTGGGAGGCTGAGGAAGAGCACTCACTTCCCACAAATTCAAAAGCAGCCTGACCAACATAACAAGATCCTAATGAGGTAGGGGAAGGAGAGAAGAATCAGGAGGGGAAAAAAAAAAGAAGAGAGAGAAAGAGCATTTAGATGTCAGATAAATGAAAACTCAGCATCAGTAGCCGTTAGAGAAATGTAAATTAAGCCATAATGAGACATCACCACACACTTATAAAAACGTGCAGAATGTCTGCTCCGCATGTATGAGGCGCTGGGTTACACTCATCCATCGTGTTTAACAAAGCTGCAGAGAAACTATGTCACTCACACTGTTGGTGAACACAAAATGACACCATTTGGAAAAACATTTGTCTGGTCCCGAAATCAAATCAAACAACAAAAAACCCAAACAAACAAAAATACCACACATATATACTCCTGGGCATTTATCCAAGAGATATGAAGGTTCATTTTCATGCAGGAACTTGTATACAAATGTTCATAGCAATTTTATTTGTAAGAGCTCCAAACTGGAAACCAGCCAAGCATCCTGTAACGGCTGAGTGGCTAAATGAACTGGGATCCACCCATCCTTATAAGGACGTAGTCGCCAGAATTTAAAAGGACAATGTTATTGATATAAGTAACAGCTTGGATGTATGGTAAAAGAATTACATAGGGTGGGGGAAAAGCAAGTCTCACAGGGATACCTACTGGCTGGTTCCATTTCTGTATCATCCGTGGAGTAGCGTAATTACAGAGATGGAAAACAGATTAGTGGTTGCCAGGGGGTAGTGATGGTAGGGAGGGATGGGTGTGGCCACAAAAGGGCAACACCAGTGTTTCTTGTATGATGACACAGTTGAGGTGGGTTTTTGTTGTTGCTGTTGTCGTTTTGTTTTATTTTTTCCTTCTAGTGCTGCAGATCATAACCATGGTACCTACATACTAGGCACTGTACGCTGAACTATGCTACCAACCTCACGATTATTTTTGTCTTTTAATTAAGAACATTTTGGGGGGCTGGAGAGATGGTTCCATGGTTAAGAGCACTTCTTGCTCTTGTAGAAAACCCGAGTTTGACTCCCAGTACCCATATCAGATGGCTCATGACTGCCTGTAACTCCAACTCCAGGGGATGCAATGAGCTGCCCTGGCTTCTGTGGGTACCCACAAACACATGGCGGACAGAAAGTCATCTTTAGCTACACAGAGAGCTTGATGCTAGCCTGGGCTACATGAGACCTTGCCTCATAAATAAATAAATAAATAAATAAATAAATAAATAAATAATAAACAAACAAAAAAGGCAAAGAGAAATAGCAAATCCCCTCTGAGCTAAGTCTGGAGTGGAAGTCTTGATAAAAGGCTTAGCTAAGTGAATGGACCGCTACAGGGAGGCAGGCAAACCCCGATATTGACTCAGCAAACACGACACGCCAGGTGCCTTTTGAGTACTAGGGAGAGACCCATGACAAGCTTCTGCCCTTTTAAGCTTATACTCAACTAGAGGAAACTGATTTTTTCTAGTATGTGTTATAGCTCACTCGCTCTACGTACCATAAAGCTGGAGACGGAGGCTGAAGGCTAAGAGTACACTGAGGGACACAGGGCGTTTGGAGGAAATGCTTGTGATCCTAGCAGTTGGAATGCTGAGGCAGAAGGGAAACTGAGTTTGAAGCTGGCCTAACCTCTGTTAGCAAATACCACATCTCCCTGGGGAGTCCCTGTATCTAGCTGCTATTGCCACCATTGCAGCGTTCCTTTCCTGGCGTCAGAACCTTGCTTCTTTGGGCTTCCCACAGGGCCTGAAGACAATGACTCCGTAGGAACCCACCTGGCCTTCAGCACCAGACTGAGACTGCTGGAGCTTGCAGCCTCGCTTCCTGAGCAGCTTCTGAGCTCTCAGCCTCTCCGGTGTGAGACAGGCTTTGTTGGACTATCCAGGCAATATTGAACTCCTGATAGCCTCCATGCCAAGAGTTGCTGGGATTACGGATATGTGCCACCATGCTTGGTCAGATTTTAATTTCTTTTTTTTTAATTTATTATGTATACAGAGCTCTACCTGCAGGCTAGAAGAGGGCATCAAATCTCATTACAGATGGTTGTGAGCCACCATGTGGTTGCTGGGGATTGAACTCAGGACCTTTGGAAGAGCAGCCAGAGCTCTTAACCACTGAGCCATCTCTCCAGCCCCAGATTTTAATTTCTTTACAAATTTCTTCCCTTCAGTAATTTCGTTTAATAAATGCAACTTGGCAGTGAATGTCTTAAGTGTCCTTTCGTCTTGCTGTAATAAATACCCAGACAAAAGCGACTCGAGGGAGAAAGGGTTTATTTTTGGTTCACAGTTTCGGGTCATCACATCAGTCACGGCAGGGGAGCAAAATGTTGGGAGCCTGAAGCGACTGGGTCACAGTTCATTCACAGTGGGACAGAGAGCAAGGGACGAAGGCAAGCATCTAGTGTTCGGCTCAAGGTCTCCTTTTCATTCAGTCCAGGCCCAGCAGATCAAATGGTGCTGTCCACATTGGGTGGGTTTTCCTATAAAAATTAACCCAAATTAAAATCCCTCACAGGTACGCCAGCAGACTGACCTAACCTAGGCAATGTCTCACTGAGACTTCTTTCCCAAGCAATTCTATTCTATATTGTGTCAAGTTGACACCCAAACCATCCTCGCCATAGGGGTATTATAGATTACCCCATTTTCTTCTGTTTTCTCTAGCTCTGACCAGGCCTTCTGGGAATATGTCTTCATTTAGTGTCTTTCTGAAACTTTAACTATGAAAAGGCAGCTGAAAAAAAGGTCCTGGAACATGACAGTCTTGACCCCGTGCTCCTCAGAAAGAACTTCAAATGGAGCAGTTCAAGGAAAGGAAGCAGTTTCGTAAGGAAAGCCACAGTTCATGACAGTTAAACCATTGGCTTTCTAGCCTGCAACAAACATTCATGGTAAGTTTTATTGTACTGTGGACTTGACAAAATAATTAGCCCTAAAAATTTCCACATCCTAAATCCCCATCACACACAACCAGCCATTGTTACCCCACATGGCGAAAGGGACTTTGTCAATGGGTAATATTGGTGACTGGGATTCCTGAGAGCGGAGAATGGACTAGGCTATGCATGAGCCCAAGCTAATTATATGAGCTTTAAAAATAGAAAACTTCTCTTAGCTGCAGAACCAGAGAGAGGAGTAGAAGCACCCAACCCCACATTGCTGACTCTGAGGATGGAGGAGGGGTTGCCAGCCAAGGAATGCAGGTGGCCCAGGAGCCAAGATTCCAGAAAGGACTGTAACCCTGTTGATACCTTGATTTCTGCCCAATGAGACCCATATCAGACTTCTCCCTTGCAAAGCTGCAAGGCAGTAACTTTGGTTTTTGCATGAAGTTTGTGAACTGGAGCACCTATTGAAAATGAACATAGCCTTTCATTTGTTTCTAGTTTCTTTAAATTATTTCGTTTATAAGAGAGGAACCAGGTTGAGCTTCCTTGAGCCAAGGAAAAAGGCCTTCTATGAGCACACAGGGCACCTCAGGGAACCCAAGGCAGAAAAGCAGGAGAGCTACAGAGAGGCAGCTTGGGGGTAAGCTGCTCCAGGAGGCTCCTTACTCTGGTCCATCTCTGCCTCTCCATCCACCTCCATTCCGCTTCATCCCACTGTCCCCTCTTTCTCTGCTGCTTAGTCCAGGAACAGCTTCCACTTCCCTACTAGATTAGAGTCTCATTCCCAAAGCCAAAGTCCCAAAAGAAGAGATTGATTCTGGGATTATTTATATAAAGTACCCTATAGGAGTTAAACTGTGCCCTTCCCAAAAGCACACATTACCGCTGGGCTGGTGGTGGTGCACGCCTTTAATCCCAGCACTTAAGAGGCAGAGGCAGGTGGATCTCTGTGAATTCGAGGCCAGCCTGGTCTACAGAGCAGGTTCCAGGACACGCTTCAAAGATACAGAGAGAAATCCTGTATCCAAAAGCCAAAGAAACAAACAAACAAAAGACACACTACCTCTCCCAACTCAGAATGTGACCTTTCTTGGAGAGGGTCATTGCAGATGTAATGAGGACATGATACAGTAGAGTGGAACCTTAGTTCAAGGACTAGTATCCCTGTAGGGAGGGGGAAACTGGAACACAGACAGCTGCAGACGAGGATGGTCGTGTAAGGATTCGAAGCGGTTGCAATGATGCTCCCTTGAGCCAAGGAATGCCCAGGGCTTCCAGAAACTGGAGAGGCAAAGAAGGCTCTTACCTTGAAGCTTCAGATGAATGTGACCCAGGCAAACCTGACTTTCAGACTTCTGGCCTCCAAGGTGAAGCAACAGTTTCTGTGCTTAAAGCAATGTGAGTTTTGATGGTGGCAGATTTTGTGGTGGCAGGTTTAGAAAACCGATGCAGTGTCCAGTGTGATCCAGTCCTTTGTGCCTAGGGGACAAGGTCTTTTCTTTTTTCTTTTCAAGACAGGGTTGAGCTTTGGAGCCTTTCCTGGAACTTGCTCTGTAGAACTCAGAGATCCTCCTGCCTCTGCCTCCCAAGCATTGGGATTAAAGGTGTGCACAACCTGGCCAGGACTAGATCTTAGCATACAAACGTGACACTTCAAGACTCACCCCCATGGAAGGATGGATCACAGGATGTGGGGCCGATACCCTGAAATGCTATCCTTCTACTTCCATAGACTTGGGACAAATACAGCCTCTCCTACTCTCCTCTTTCTTCTTTTCTGGTTTCCTTTTAAAGTATTTAGTTCTTTCACCTTCTGGAATGTACTATAGTGTGTGGTATAAGATACAAATCGGGGGCTGGAGATGGTTCAGTGGTTAAGAGCACTGACTGCCCTTCTAAAGGACCCGGGTTCTTCAATTCCCAGCACCTATGTGGCAGCTCAAAACTGTTTATAATTCCAGTTCCAGGGGACCCAACACCCATGGCAAAACACCAATTCACATAAAATAAATAAATATTATATATATTTTTATGGCTTTTTCGAGATAAGATTTCTCTGTGTATCTTGGAACTCATTCTGTAGACCAGGTTGACCTTGAATTCACAGAGATCTGCCTGCCTCTGCCTCCCAAGTGCTGGGATTAAAGGCGTGCCCAGATAATAATTTTCTTTTTAAAAAAAGGATACAGACCGGTTGTCTTCCATATTGCAATCCATTTGTCTGATTTATTAGTGTTCCTCTTATTGCCATGTTGCATTTCATTTATTAAATCAAGCACTGATGTTTGAACATTATTTTTGGAATCTCTAGGCTCGATTCCTCTGATTGGCTCATCGGGTTCCTGTCAAGGAGTGAGATGACTCTGTATGTTTGCAGGATTTGAGGGGTGGGTAGGGTGGGGGTTTGATCCTAGGATTTCATGACTGCTGGCCAAGGGTTCTAACCCAAGCTACATCCTCCAGCAACTCTGCAAGCTGAGTTTTGAGCTTCCCGTCTTTAGTGATCTGAAATATCCACTTCTTATGAACATACCCTGGAGAGAATGGCGTGTTTATAAAATGTCTCTGAGGTTTTGTAAAAACACACTCGAACTCCTCTGGTGGGAGTAGCTGTGCTGCATCCCCCCCCCCCCATTTGTGAGGGTCTCGTTATGTTGCTCAGGCTAGTCTAGAAGTCCTGACGTCAAGTGCTCCTCTGTCAGCTTCTTGACTAGCTAAGACTCCAGGCTTACCACTGTGCCCAGCCTGTTTCTCTTTTTGAAATGGATCCTGGTCCTATTAACACATCTGGCCTTATGATGAAGCCTGCATATGTACTATGACCTTCATTGTATGTACACACAGTAAGCACTCAGTCCGTGTTGGGTGATAGAGATGACCAGAGAATTCCTACCTCATTCTTGACTGTAGCCAACTCTGTTCATCCACTGCCTTCCTCTAGTTGTGCATAGGACTAGAAAAGGGGACGGGCGGCAGTGGTGCATGCCTTTAATCCCAGCACTCGGGAGGCAGAGGCAGGAGGATCTCTGTGAGTTCGAGGCCAATCTGGTCTACAAGAGCTAGTTCCAGGACAGGTTCCGAAGCTACAGAGAAAGCCTGTCTCAAACAGCAACAACAATAATAAATAAAAGACTAGAAGAGGGATTTGTGACAGGCTAACCAATGGCCACCCTCAGCATGTTTATGTCTGAAGCCCTACAGTCTTTATCTCACGGTGAAAGGAATTTTGGAGATGTGGTTAAGCTAAGGATTTTTAACCTCTTTACATTAGTTACTTTACTGTGTGTGGCACACATACACTCAGGGGCCTTTCTGGCTTATGCGTGGCAGTCAGGGGCTGTCTTCCTTCTACTGTTTTGTTCTTGGCATCCAACTCAGGCTTGGCAGCAAGTGCCTTTATCCCGAGCCGTCTAACTGGCCCCAAGTTAAGGGTTTAAAAATGGGACGGTCAACCTGGAGAATCATAAGGTCCTATAAGAAGGGTGGTGGGAGAGGTAGAGAAAAGGAAAGGCAATGACACAAGCTGGAATGATTCATTCTGAAGGAGGAAGGGGACCTGCCAAGGACCTATGTAGCCTCTGGAAGCTGTGGAAAAACAAAAAACAAAAAAACAAAAAAAAATCACAGATCCTTCCCTGGAGCCCCCAATATGTAGAGTCCTGATCACATTTTCATTCTTGCTCGGCCAGACTCACTTGGGACTGTTTTCTAGAGTCGTATGATAACAGATTTGTGTTCTGAAACACTAAGTTTGTGATAATCTGTTGAAAAGGAAAAAGATAGGAGGCAAAAGCAGGTAGATTGTTGTGAATTTGAGGTCAGCCTTGTCTACACGATGTTGAGCCAGTGAAACCTTGTCTTAGAAATGAGAGGGAGGGAGGTGGAGGCAGATAAAAGAAGCCCTGCTTAGCTGTAGGTGTGAACCTAGTGGCACTTTTCTGGCTAGACCACCCAGCCAGGTATCCACGAACTGCTGGTCTTGCGGGTTCCTTAGGACCTCGTAGCTCGATTTCAGCAGTCAGTGACAATCCCTACTGGATATCCACTCACCTTTTTTTTTTTTAATCTTAATTTTTATTTGATCAGCTGTTCCAATATATTAATGTTAAGCCCTCCTGATTGACTGAAGTTATTGAAGTTACTACCAGTATGTAGAAATTTAACTGAAAAATAAAAAAGAAGAAAGAAAAAAACAAGCAAGCAAGCTGTCCTTAGCCGGGCAGTGGTGGCACACGTCTTTAGTCCCAGCACTCTGGAGGCAGAGGCAGGTGGATCTCTTTGAATCTGAGGCCAGCCTGGTCCAGAGCTATTACACAGAGGAACCCTCTCTGGAAAAACCAAACAAGGAAAACAAACAACCCCTCACCACAAAGAAGTTGATTAATCCAGGAGACATTTTCTCTCCTAGCAAAGAGGCGGGGGTGGGGGGTGGGGGGGTGGAAAGCACAAACTTGAATTTAGCCAGAATCGTTGAGCTGTGTTTCTGAACATTTTTTTATTCACTGGGTTTAAAATCTGGGGCTCTGGCAGAAATTGGAGAAACTGGTCTGTAGTCCAAGCGAACCTCACCGCCGGTGAGCTAACTCAAAGCCGCAGTTCTGGCAAATACACACCTAACTCAAGATTCATTCTGTGGGTCCGTATCATTGGAAGAAAAAAGGGATAAAATGCATGTTTTGGGCACTCCTGGAGAATGGCATCTTACCACGAAAGAGCTTTTTTCACTCCTCTCTTTCGAATAAAAAGGCTCTTGCTCGTGATTTTATATGCATGATGATTTTATTTCTTCTTCCCGTTGTTTCAAGCTGGGCGCTAAACATTGGCCTAGGCCCCAGGCGCCTGCTGGAAAGCCCTCACAGGCGCAGAAGGTTGGCAAAGGAAACCCTAGGGGCGGGAGGCACCCCCAACGCTTTTGTTTCCTAGAACCTGAGGGATTTTCTTGAAGTCCCCTGGGCCAGGCCAAAGACTCCCCCAATCCAAGACCCCGGCTGTAGGGGTCGATGCTCTCCTAGGT
This sequence comes from Alexandromys fortis, assembly GCF_014885135.2. Classification (NCBI taxonomy): domain Eukaryota; kingdom Metazoa; phylum Chordata; class Mammalia; order Rodentia; family Cricetidae; genus Alexandromys; species Alexandromys fortis. Next base: position 9,582,206 of record NW_026067921.1, read on the forward strand.
CCCCAGATCACGGGTGTGGGGACCACCCATGTAGCAGAGCCTCCCCGCCCCGCCCGGAGCCGAGCCCCGCCCTCGCAAGCTGCTCCAGCCTGAGGAAGCCCCACACACTGCGGAGGGCTTGCTGAGTCCTCCCTAACAGAGGCTGGCCGCCAGGACCCAGCTCCTCCAGATAAAGACGGAGGATGGACTGAGCCTTTCCCTTACTCTCCTTCCACTATCATGTCGAGTGATCTTTCCTAACTCCACACGCCATCCTAAATAAATTTCAACCCGCTGTTATTTAAGAAAAAGCAAACAAACCAAAACAAAAACAAAGATAATGATTTGGGATAAAGTGACACCATTTCTTCAGATCAGCCCCTGAAATCATTCTACTCAATTTAGACGGGAGAGTGCGACCCTGATGTAGATAGATGGGGTGTGTGGAGGAACAGGGAGGCATTGTGTGACTTAGGGGTCTCAAGTCTCCTCCAGGAGGCAGGGCCCATGGTCTGGTCCCTTCTCTTCTAGTTGCCCGAATGGAAAATTGATGTAGGACAGCTTAGCCCAGGTCAACAAACTTTTATTGCCATTTCTGCCAGATTCCTGATTCTTCCACTGTAGAAACACCGAGTTCTGGTGCTGGGAGATGAGGGTGGAGGGTGTTGCCACGCTTCTGCCAAGTTAAAGAAAACCCCACTTGCTGGAGAGGGAGGGCCAGACAGAGAGGAATTCAAGGGCATGTATGGCTTAGGCCGGCTTCTGCCGACTGCAGAATATAGGGACCATGGTTCCAAACTCTTTTGCGAAGGGGGTGGGGATGAATTTGGCTGCTGTTGTACCCCTTGCCCTTGCTGCCATGTTTCCATGGAAATGAAGGAGGGGCAGGATGTAGCTCACTCTGAGTACCTGGGAGGGTGGCAGGGCAAGCATTTGGTAAACATATCCCCTTCCACTACCCCCATATACCCAGCTGTCCCCATGCAACCCCCAGGCTCACTCCCCTCTGCCGGCTCCACTCCCTTCCCCTCCGGAGCTGGGGTTATGCCAACTGGACTCCAGGCAGGGCTGCTAGTGTCTGGTCTCCACAGCCAGGTCGCCCTGGCAGCAAACTCTAAGTATGTCCACCTAGTCCAGAGCAGCCCTGACAGGGCTGTCTGTTGTGCCTCGGGAAGCTACGCAGTTAGTACCCCTACAGCTGTTGGTACCACCGCTACTTCCCACACACAGCTGACCAGACAAAACTTCAAAACACAAACCCAAATGTTCAAGGTTAGAAACAGGACAAAATAGTTCTCTACCAATGCTGAGGCTAGGATGGGGGTGTGAGGCACGTCCTTCTGAGACCTGAGCCATCTTGTGCCCTGTCTTCTGGAGTTTGCTTCTTTCCACTGGGCCCTCGTTGCTGGGGGGCTGAAATCCAAATCTCCATAGGGTACCGTTCTCAGTACCCTCTGCTGTTGGTCCATGAGGCTTGCCCATCACCATGGTCAGGCGGCACGGGAAGGCTTCTCAGTACCACGGGTCAGCCCGGTGCTGTTGGTTGTAGAGCTGCAGTTTGATCTGATCTTTTATTTGATTCACGAGGACCTGGGACAGCAGGATTCCCACCAGCTGCAAGGGGCAGAATGGATGTAGCCCTTAGCAGAGAGGGACTGTCTGGCTTTCCCTGGCTTAGTCTTCCCAGGGCAGCAAGCACCCCTACCCTCACCCCATGTCAGTACCCAATTGATCCCTGGATTCCTCCACAAATGACAGCCTTCGCAGAGTTTGTAAAACCTTGAAGTTGGACAGGATAAGTTACCTGAGGGATGGCCAGGCCTAGTGCCACGCCGCCAAGTAGGAACAGGTTGCTGTGTATCCAGTTGACCAACTTGTCAATACAGCCGTTAGTGTAGATGACTTTACTGGCTTCCAAGTAGTCAAGAGCCTGCATACCTTGGCCACACATAGTGTTGATCACTGCCTGAGGGAAAAGTTGAGAAGCCGAATGGTACTCCCACACCAGCAAACACTGGCTGATAAACGTGCCAACTTTCCCAACTCCCTAAGTTGTCAGAGAAGGTCTGCAGAGAATACTGGAGTAAAAGTAGCTTACTGCAGAACTCCTTTCCAAACTCCCTGGGTCCGATGCTCGGTTTCAGACCTGCCTCTTCTGAAGCCCATGTGGGCTGTTGGAGTGGGGGTGAACATAAGCATCTGCCAGCCACCCTGCACACCAACTGGTTAAACTAGGGGGATGGAGTGTCACCATAACAGCCTTGCTGATCAGGAAGTAACTTGGAGTGTTCCCAGGAGGAAGTGAAGTAGGGTGTTTGCTCACCTGATTGGGGGTGGGCAAGCAACAGGAATAAGGCACGGAGCAACGCTCACGGCTGGGGTTGTCCTCCGAGCAGTTGAAGTACATATTCTGAGACCAGTCTCTGTAGGAAATCCCTCCGCAGCAGCTGAACTGCAACAAGACCACAGAGAGATTAAGAATCACTGGTTCAGCCTACAGTCCACAACCCCAGAGAACCTAGACAACAAAGAGAGAAATATATGGATCCACCTAGGAAGGAGAAAAAGGCAAGATCTCCTAAATAAATTGGGAGCACAGGGGGGTAGAGTGAAAGGGGAGAGGGGAGGAAGGAAGAGGAGTGGGGAAAATATATAGCTCAATTAAAAACAATAAATCAAATAAAATTTTTTAAAAAATTAAAAATTAAAAAAAAAATCACTGATTCCCCACACTGAGGTGGCCAGTGGGGTTCATTTGTAACATCAAGTTATTCTAAACACATCTATGAACTCAAGCTTCTTGGTTGCTTTCACCTGAAGTAATTCTCTTTTTAATTCTTCATGTGTCTTATAAGTTAGTGCTTGATACTCCAACTGCATGAAGCTCACACGCACATGCGCGCACATACACACACACACACACAACTGTACATATCATTCAGGTGTAACCTCTTGAGAGAAGGTTTTGCGTTTACAACCCTATAAAACATAGCCTGACAGAAGGAGATACTTAAGTTTCTGGCTAGACTGGGGTGCGCAGTGATGGAGAATATGCTTAGACTGTGTGACCCCTGGTTCACTTCAGCACTACCAAGAAAAACTATTTAAATAAAATCCAAACTGAAAAACTTGACATTAAAAAAAAAAAATCCAAGAAGAAAATCTTCAATATCACGAGTCCACAAATACTCCAGGGAAGCAAACTGAATCCTAAAGTCAAAAGTCTGCTGGCCAGGAGAAGAGACAACCAGCAGTGGAGCTGAAAACACCTCCGTTCAAACCTCCCTTTGATTCACAGCAGCATAACGCAGAATAGCCACAAGGTGGACGCGACTCAAGTGTCCACCCGCTGCTGAACAAAATAAAGCAGTCACTCGAAGAGTATTATTTAGTCTTAAAAAAGGAAATTCTGGGGGCTGGAGAGATGGCTCTGAGGTTAAGAGCACTGACTGCTCTTCCAGAGGTCCTGAGTTCAATCCCTGACAGCCGTCTGTAATGAGATCTGGTGCCTCTTCTGATATGCATGCATACACGCAGATAGAACACTGAATAATAAATAAATAAACAAAACCTTTAAAAAATAAGGAAATTCTGGCACATGCTACAACATAGATGAAACTTGAAGCCACGCCAAGTGAAAGAAATCAGTCACTAAAGGACACGTACTGCATAATTCCACTCATATGAAGCCCCCAAAGTAGTTACATTCACAGGAAGTTCAATAGTGGTTGCCTCCATGAGAGTGAAATGGAAAATATTTAATGGGCACAGTTCAGTCACACAGACGCTATAGTGCATATGTGAAGGCCAGATGACAACTTTTGGGAGTTAGCTCTCTCCTTCCACTGCGGCTCCAGCATCAAACTCAGGTTGTCAGTCAGGTTTTTACCCTCTCAGCCATCCCACCAGCCTGAAGAGTTTCGTTTTGTTGTTGAGATGAGGGTTCCTGCAGCCAGGCTGGAGGGAACGCAGTATGTAGTCAAGTCTGGCTTTGAACTCTCAATCTTTCTGCTTTCATTGCCCTAGCACAAGGGATGGTGTGCACTGCCATACAGACAAAGAAGGGAAAGTTCTGCTAATAAATGGTAGTGATGGGTACAGACAATGTGATTTTTCCCCTCCATGCTGGAGATTGAACCTAGGGTCTCACTCATACCAGGTGCTCTACTACCGAGCCACAACCCCAGGGTCTCACAAGTTACTCAGGCTGTCCTTGAACTCACAGGACAGCCAAGGAAGACCTTGAATTCTTGATCCTACTGTTTTAGCCTCCCAAGCAGGGAGGATTACAAGTTATGTCAACATGTCCAGCTAAAGTAAATATTTTTAATACTTAAAATGGCAAATTCTGGGTTGTGGGCACAGCCCAGTGTTATAGTATTTGCCCATGATGTTCAAGGCTTTGAGTTCTACTCCTTGTTTCACAAAAACAAGAAAAACAAACAAACAAAAATGGTATTTTTGGTTGTGTATATTTGGTCACTTTTTTTTTTTTTTTTTGTTTTTCTGAGACAGGGTTTCTCTGTAGCTTTGGAGCCTGTCCTGGAACTAGCTCTTGTAGACCAGGCTGGCCTCAAACTCACAGAGATCCACCTGCCTCTGTCTCCCGAGTGCTGGGATTTAAAGGCATGCGCCACCACCGCCCCGCTCACAATTTTTAATGTAATATGTAATAAAATATATAGTTCCTCATCCCCCTACAGGAAACCCCTTACAATGATTTCTTTAAAATTCTTCCAGAATCCTTTTGCAAATAAGAACACAGAGTCTTTCCTGTCCTTTTCTTTTTTTTTTTTCAATATTTATTTATTTATTATGTATACAATATTCTGTCTGTGTGTATGCCTGAAGGCCAGAAGAGGGCACCAGACCTCTTTACAGAGGTCTGTAATGGTTGTGAGCCACCATGTGGTTGCTGGGAATTGAACTCAGGACCTTTGGAAGAGCAGGCAATGCTCTTAACCACTGAGCCATCTCTCCAGCTCCCTGTCCTTTTCTTTACATAGGCAGTAGTACATAGCAAATTATATGCACCATTATACTCTTAACAGTATCTGCTTCTCCCACAAAGTCCTTTTTAGAATATATCACTTCGCAATTAAAGAAGTCCACAGGCTTACAGAGTGAGACATTTCTTGAACAACCGTAACTTTTAGCCCCTACCCCCCAGGACACTGGATGACCACACTATGCTTGGCTGGTACCTTCTTCTGGCCAAAGTCAATGAGGTTCTGCAGGTCCAGGTCATCTCGATAATGCACAATAGCATTGTTGATTAATTCACTCACTTTCCCCCGAGCCTGCCAGAGACACAATCAGGACACAAGATTAATCCATAATTTATTAAGTCCCTCAGAAATAACAGTAAACACAGACGGGCATCTGTGGTAGTTTGAATATGCCTCCTAGTCTCAGATGTTTGAATATCAGTTCCTCGTTGGTGGTACTGTTTTGGGAGATGTGGGAGGTGTGGCTTTGTTGAAGGAAGTGTGTCACTGGGATGGGCTTTGAAGTTTAAAAGCCATGCACCATTCCCAGTGCACTCTCTTCCCTCTTTGTGGGTCAAGACGTGTCATGGCAGACTTTCCCCTCTGGATCTGTAAGCCCAATAAACTCTTCTCTAAGTTGCCTTTGTTGGGGTATCTTATCACAGCAACAGAAAAGTAATGTATATACACTGTTTTGTCTTTTTGCTCCCTTTTTCAGATTTCTCCCTGTTTTATGGTCACAGAACCATTTGTAGGGCAGAAGGGCACCCGCCATACATACATACTACAGTGTGGTCAGAGGCCCAGGGTAGCCCTTCCCAGTCTTGTGCCATGCCCCAGCAGACCAGCACAGGCTTGGCGCTCTCCCATCCCATTCTGGGTATATACTGACAGCCACTAAAGTTAGTGAAGCCAAATGACCCTAAGTCCCTACCTAAGTATCAGCTCCCATCTTTCCAGCAAGCGTAGTCGTTGTCACTGTCTCCCATTCTGGCCTCCTTTTTTATACACTGGATGCTTCTATCACATCCTGTGGGCTATTAACTCACCAGCGAGCCTCATTCTGTCACAAATGCACTTTGTACTTTACCCTTCAAAGACCTTATAAATTTAATGAGAAGCCCTGCCAGCTTTGGTGACTGAGGCCATGCTAAGCTTGCGATCCTTGTTCATGCAGGATGAAGGGGGACAGCCTGACTGCTGGAGAGATAAAACTCACGCTCTTTGCTCTTTAACACCAATGAGAAAGCCTAATTTAGGGGCCTGGGTCACTAAGCGGTATTAGTGACGAGGGGGGGGGGTCACTAATTTCTCCCCAAGAGCGGGGGCAAATCACAGACTAAAGTTCAAAATTAGGGCAGCTACCAAAGGTCACGGTCATATCCCCTCAGATCATCTTTAACCTGAATCAGCCTTGAAATCCGACCTACCAAGGGAAGACGGTTGGTTTTCCAGGCCCATACACTCTGGGGCTCAGGTGGGCAAGAGAAACATTGATCCTGACGTCATTGCTTCTCAGAACTAGCTTTCAAAATAATGCAGTGTTTGTCTGCCTCTGCGTACCAGTACCTCAAAATATCTATTGACTAGTGCCACGAAGAAATGAATTTTGTGTTGATTTTAGGAGAGCTTACTGTGCAGAGACACTGACCCCTAGTGGACACAAGAAAACTGCATCTCCTTAGACCTGATGCATCTACTTTATTAAGGGAAAAGGAAACGCTACAGATCAGCTCAGGACCGCTCAGTTTCACAATTTACCGCTCAGTTTCACAATTTCGTATCATGGTCTCTTTCTGCTCAACTACTTTTCCTACGGATTTTGTGTATTTGTGTGTTGAGACAGGGCTTCTCTGTGTACCCCTGGATGTCCTAGAACTCACTGTAGACCAGGCTGGCCTGGAACTCAGAGATCCACCTGGGATTAAGGGCATGGGCCACCACTCCTGGCTTCTTTTCCTGTGATTTTATCTTACAGCTTTGTATTTTATTCCTGCTGACTATCTGTCAGTTGAGAATGGAATTCTGGTTCTCCCCACCCCCAGTCACCCAGGTTTCTGAGACAGGTTCTCATTAGGTAGCTCAGGCTGTCCCGGCATGCACTACACAGACCAGGTTATCCTCAAACTCACAGTCATCCACCTGCCTCTGCCTCCTGAGCGCTGGGACTAAAGGTGTGCACTACCACACCTGGCTACTTTTTTTTTTTCTTCCTTTATCTTAAAAGACAGATTTCTCACTATGTAGCCCCAGCTAGCCTGGAACTCACTAAACAGGCAATGCTGATCTCAAACTCATGGAGATCCCCCTGCTTCTGGCTTCCCAGTGATAGGACTAAAGGAAAGGCTGGTTCTTAATTAGGCCTGTTGCCTCAGGACAGCCCCCCTCCAAATGTGGGAAACGGGGTTCCCTCCACCTACACATCTAGTTCAATAAACAGCTCTTGATTAAGAGTCTCTTCTAGTGCCAGGACAGGCTCCAAAGCCACAGAGAAACCCTGTCTCGAAAAAAAAAAAGTCTCTTCAAGTCTGCAGTCCTGATGGCAGTTCTACTCGGTCATTTACCATTCACGTTTGCAGGTTATTTTAATGTCTCTCAAGGTCATAGAATTTTCTTCTCTAATGGCATCTCGGATTGTCAAAGGAAAATGCCTTACTATCATGAGATTCTCTTTAAAGAGGTTGGTGTTAAAGGCCATTTATTCATCCCTAAGGGAACCTTTCAAAGGCTGGTACTTCCCAGGGGAGAAAGTGCTGTGGCTAATTAGTCAGGAGTAGGAACTTCCCCTTCCTCCCTCTGGTACTGAGGAGGCCTCTAGGCTCCCAGGGTTACCTTGTCTGAGAAGACGAAGCCCAGGATGCCGGCAGCCAGCTGCAGCAGGAACACGATGGTGAGGCAGAGGGAGAACTGTGGCACACAGGCAAGACAAGAGACAGTCGTCACTGCTCAGGGAAACAGCCCTTTCCAGGGCCAAGCAGAGTACTGAGAGGCAGCTAAGCTCTTCTCCACCCCCCACCCCCCTCCAGCATGGCAAAGGCTACTGCCTCCAGGACAATGATGCAGAGGTGGCCACCCTGTGCTGGGTCACCCAGAGCACTCTGCTACCTTAGAAGGTAGCACGCGACAGAACTGTGGTTCAGAAGGCACAGGGAGAGGAAAGCGAGGCCCTTCTATGGAGCCTTTGCGCACTCACCGTCTGCAGAAGGCAGATGTTCTCGCGAAGGGATCCAATACAGCCACAGAAGGTGAGGAGGAACATAAGGACACCCACCACGATCAGCAGGATGGCGGGGTCCACCGCCAGACAAGCCAAGGCTGCTTCTGGGAGAGAGGCTGACCCTCAGCTGGAGCCCAGTGCCCTCGGAGGGGGCTCCCAGGAATGGATGTAATGGGAGGGGTGTACCCACACTGTTCTTCCTGCACTAGGGGAGTCTCCTTGCCTGGTGATGATTATGAGAAAGCAAGACCTTCCCCAGGAAGAACAGAAAGCGTGTAGAGAAGTCCTGGCGTGTAACTGCAGGAACTGGGGAGCAGGCTCATGGTGGGACGGTGGGGAGCGGGGTGGGGACGCACTGCTGCTCCAGGGATGAATTAGAATGACTCTGGGCTCATGCCTGGGTGGATTCCTAGAGACTCTGCAGAGGAATCCAGCTTGAGTCACTTCAGGGTAAACTAGCTAGGGAGGGCAAAGTCCTTGACTGCTCTCTGCTTCCACAGGCTCAGCTTCTCTCCAGGACTTAGGCTCACGGGTAGGTAGATCTTGGGAGAGGGACGGGGGCTCAGGAACGCCCAAGTGAACCCAGGGCCAGGGCAGAAGCAAACAAGGGCACAGTGAGAGTGTGAGAGGCAGAGGGGGACCTGGAACCCACCTGCGTGCTTCATCAGCCTGGCATAGACACCCACAGCCACCATGACCATGGAAATGACCTGTGGGAAGAGGCAAGGAGTCAGATTGAGACTGGGATTGAGAGAGCTCTGGACACAATGAAAATCCTGCTAGGAGGGCAGGGAGGACAGCTCTCCCGGGGTCCGGGTGCAACATCCCTACCTGCCTGCCCCCAGTGACAATGCGAATGCCGCTTTACCTCCGTGAAAAATCCCCAGTACCGGCTCCTTCATTCTCTGTGACACCACTATCTCCTGAGACAGAGTGTCCCCATTTCACAGGTGCAGAAATTAAGATAGTACAAGTTTCATATAGAATGGAACAGTGATCAGAAACACAGGCTTCCAGACAGGCTTGGGGGTATAACTCAGCACAAGGCCTGGGTTCAGTCACAAGCATCAGAACTTCACACACATGCATGCGTGTGCACATGTGCATGCACGTGTGCACGCACACACACACGCAACTGAAACAAAGCATGTCCTTCTGAGAGATTCAGATATTTAACCCTATTTAGGACAAATTTCTGAGTCTCAGTTGATTCCTGCATGTGAAGCTGGAATTAAGGACAAAGAGCCAGGTGTGATGGTTTATGATAGTCAATCTCAGCATTTAGGAGGTTGAAATGGAGGATTAAGAGTTCGAGGTCAGCCTGTGTTCCAGTGCAAGAGCCTGCCTCAAAGGAAAAAATATTTTATTTTTATTTGTGTCTGTGTGGATACGCACTGAAGCCAGAAGATGGCGTAGGTGATCCTTGGATCCCTCGGCACTAGAATTACAGGTGTCTGTGAAATGCTTAGTGTGGGTGTCCTCTGAGTTACAGCAATCAGCATTCTTAACCACCGAGCCATCGCTCTAGCCAAAACTTTAAAAATGAATATTCATATTTCTCTTTTTTTGTTTCTTCTCTCACCACCCCCAGGAAAGGTTTCTTGGTGTAGCCCTGGCTGTAATGGTGCTTGTTCTGTAGACCAGTCTGTCCTCAGACTTAGAGATCTGTCCGCCTGCCTCCCAAGTGCTGGGATTAAAGGTATGAGCCACTATGCCCAATTGAACTTGTATTTCTTATATCTTAAAAAATGTTTTAGGGGCTGGAGAAATATCTCAGTGGTTAAGAGCACTTGCTCTTGCAGAGGACCTGGGTTAAGTTCCCAGCACCCACACAGCGGCTCATAAACACCTGTAACCCCAGTTTCAGGCAATCTGGTCCCTTTCTCTGGCTTCTGAGGGCAACTTTCATACATGCAGGCAAAATGCTCATACACATAAATAAAAATAAGCTAATTTTAATGGTTGATTCATTTCTTCACTTGCGTATGTATGGGCTCATGCCACACCGTACACACGGTCAGAAGACAGCCTGCAGGAGCTGATTCTTTCCTTCCAGGGAACAAACTCGGGTTGTCAGGCTTGGCACTGAGCTATACCCGCTGACTCATGACGCCAGTCCAGAAAAAAAAATATTTTTGTAAGAGTTAAATAAAATAATGTTTGGAAAGCACCTAACACAATTTCCGACATTAAACATTCATCACCAGTGTGATCACACAGGGATTGTGCGATTCTGAATTCTAACCCACCTGCATCAAAAGGCAGGGCTTCCAGGCAGAGAGATGTGGGCTCTAGCTCTCCAACTCCCTTGGAAGCCAAGGATAAAATGCACACGGACACAAAAGGCAGGAGTGTGTGTGATTCCTGGGCACTACCATGGAAAGGAACCACTATAGACTCCGGTGCCAGTGCGGAAGAATACAACCTAGGCCTGCCAAATGTCATGCTCCTCCCTGTGAGAGCAAACCCATTAAAGGTCCCCAGAGGCTTTTAATCCCTGGACCTCCAAGAGCTCTCGGTAGCCCCAGCTCCCTGCTCAGCTTCAAGCCCGGTTTCCAGGCTGGTGCTAAGCAGCAGCTGACTGTCACCATGGCAATAGATGAGGCCAAGCTCTGGCAGAGAGAGTTCTTAGTAGCAGGGACTTGACCAACTCAGTAAGGAAGGGCACGGCAGTTAGACCCCCACATTCTGCAAGACAAGAATCAGCTGGAAAGGGCCATTTGGAGGGGTCTTCCATGAAAGAAGGGAGCTGGGCCCCAGGACAGGTAATAGGGTCAAACTAGTCCTCTGTGAAAAAGGTACGTTTTCATGTGGCACTTATTTCTGAAAATTCTTTATTATTTAGTGAGTTAATGGCTAATCCTGGATTAAAAATAACTCCCTGGAACGCCTTTTTTGTGAATCCACAGCCCTTTCTCCTTGCTCCTTCATCTGGCCCTTCCTCTGACTCATGCTCAGCATTATCAACTGGCCTCCAAATTTGTGTTTGTGCATCCACAACCCTGTCTACACACACACACACACACACAACACCGAAACCTGGCCCTTCCTTACTTTGCTCCATATATTATCAGCCTTCATATTCTGCCCAGAACAAACAGGACAGCTTAGAGAGCCGAATGTGGGGCTGGAGGTGCCAGCTGACTCTTCCTATAGCATGGCCAGGCGCGGTAGGAAAACCTTAGGTCAGTCACCTCCAGGTATGGAAGGGCCCTTTGACAGTACGAGTAAATGTCTCTGCCCCTTAAAACTTACCACACCTGGGCCGGTAGATGGCTCAACAGGCAGACACTTGCTGTGCCGTACCTGGAACCTACTCCACAAAACCATCCCCTGCCCTACACACACACACACACACACACACACACACACACACACACACACACACGTCTTTAGTTAGGGTTTCTATTGCTGGGACAAAATATGATGGCCAAAGAGCAAGAAAGGGTTTATTAGGCTTCCACTTCAGCCTTGTTGCTCATCACTGAAGGAAGTCAGGACAGGTAACTCAAAACAGGGCAGGATCTGGAGGCAGGAGATGATGCAGAGGCCATGGAGGGGAGCTGCTTACTGTCTTTCTTCCCCTGGCCCTCTCAGCTCACCTTCTTATAGAACCCAGGACCACCCGCCCAGGGATGGCGCCACCCATCATGGGTTGGGTCCTCAATGGTCACTAAATGGGAAAACACCTTCCAGCGGGTCATTTCCTCAGCTGAGGCCCCCTTTCTCTAATGACTCTAGCTTGTGTTAAGTTGCCACACACACAGCTAGCCAGTACAGCATGCAATTCTCTTATAACTGCAGTTCTGAGTACCATTTTACTATGGACTGAATTAAAAACAAATTATCTATTCCATGTTTCTGTTGCTCCCAGTCTCCTTGCATGCTAAAATGTTCTAGACTGGATAACTTTGTACAAGGATCAAATCAGCAGGCATGATGGTGCACAGCTCTAATCCCAGTGCTCTGGAGGGAGAACCGGGAGACTCAGAAGTTCAAGGCCAGCCTTGACTATGCTGTAATTTGGAAGCCAGAAGAGGCTAGATGAGACCTTATTTCAACAAGAGAGAGGGGAGAGGAGGAACAAAAGAAAAAGAAGGAGGGAGAGAGGCAACATATCATAGGGCAACTTAATTCTCTCCATGGGCCTATAATTGCAACAGTAGCTCTGTCTACTAGAGTAAGTAGAATAGCATCCCCCAAAGACAATAATGTCCTAATTCTACGAATCTATGAATATATTATCTTACATGGCCAAAGAGACATTTTGCAAATGTGATTTAAGATTTAGAGATCCCAGGGATCACAAGCAGACCTTATCAGAAGGAAGGAAGAGGGTCAGGTTCAGAGAGAGAGGTAGAGCAGTGGAGGAACCATGGACCGCATCGCTCCAACCATGGATGCGGTGCCATGGATGTAGGCAGCCTCGGATGCTGGAGCAGGAAGCACAGGAAGGAGCATGGCACTGCTGACACTTGATGACAGCCCAGGAAGCTGGTTTTGGATTTTGGACCTCTAGAAACGTGAGAGATCAAATCTGTGTTATTTTAACCATTAAGTTTGGGGAGACAGGATGCAATACACTGTTTAAATCCAACCAATCAGCTGCTAGTATAAGGTACTGTGAGGACCTACAATCTTTGTGTTAACCTGGAGAGAAAACAAGAGCATTTATAACTTAGAGCGATGGCTCTCAACTCCACCTGCCATAGAGTTACCTGGGCACCTGGGAGTGGAGGAGGTACCTCAACTCTTAATGCCCCGACTGCAAATAGTTTACAATCTCTGGCAAGGAAGCCCAGGCAAGCATAGTTCTGGAAGCGTTCCAGGTGATCACACAGGGCAGCCAGCTTGAGGACTTTGAAGTCTAAAGTGCAGCCAACCAGGAATGTAAAGTTGGAGCTAGGTTACGTTAAAATCAAGACTGAGGCTTGACTATTATTAGTAGCTCACGTGATCACTAAGGATGCCCTTCCTCGGAGCTCTCCAGACCTGCATCTCACCGCTTTATCTCCCACACTTCTGTTCTTGTCCTCACTTCCCTCCCCGGATCCCTCAAAGCTGCTGTCATGGCAAGGTGAGTGTTGCTGATATTAACAGCATCAAATTTCAAAGCTGAACAGAACTTCAGAACCGGATCCTTACACTCACCCCTAAATACAGAGGAAGCTAACAAGCAGAAGGGACATTTGGTCAAGTGTATACGGATGCTGCGGCAACGTCTGAACCCAGTGCAATTTCCTACCTCATTCTAGTAATCTTTCTAGGGTATCAGTCTTTGCTACAAAATCTCCATAATAATGACTTCCTTTCACAAGGACAGAGATAAAGTCACTGCTCTTCTCAGAGTGGGTTTTCAGAGAATGGACAGAATGAAGCCTGGTTAGAAACTTTTAAAAGCTAGGTACCATTTTCAAAATAGCTGAGTCTAGCTTTTACGCAAATTTATATTCCTGAAAAGCTGCCAGTCAAATGATATAAAATAATTTGTATGCACCAATGAGTACACACACATATATACAATGTGCACAGTGAGTTATCACCTTGGAATGAAAATGGTCATCTCCTGGGCTTCAGTGAGGAAAGGTTAGGACCAGAGCAGAAATGTATTACGAAGAACATGGAACAGGTTGGGGCAGAAAGTAAGAAAGTATTCAGCCATAAAACTGGGGCAGGGGAGATGGCTCAGTGGGTAAGAGGATTTGTCATGCAAGCGTGAGGACCTGGGTTTAGATCCCAGCACCACGTAAAAGCTGGGTATGGCTAAGTGTGCCTGTAACCCCCAACACTGGGGAGCACATAACTGGAGAACTTGTTGATCTGCCAGCTGTGTCGAAGTGGAGAGTTTCACATTCAATGAAAGGCCCTATATCAAAGAAACTGGCAGAGAACAGTAGAGGGAATCAGTGTCTTCCTTTGGCTCCACACAGACACACGCATGCACACACCACAATAAAAATTCACTTATTGGTGAGACACAGGCACCAAGTAAATGAGCCACCAAAGGCCAGAGCTAGAAAAACTTAAGCATCAAATTAATAAGAATGGGGGCTGAAGAGAGGACCCAGGCTTGGTTCCCAGTAACCACTCTGGGTGACTCACAACTGCCTGGAGCTTCGGTTCCAGGGGATCTGAAACCTCCCAAGTTCTCTTCAGACATTTACCCTCACACACACACCTACACACAGCCATACACACATGCACATACATACACATACAGGTAATTTAAAAATAAAAACTAACTGTATTATGATCCACAGTGTAAAACAGATTATTTGTGCATCTTTACTGACACAAATAAAGGACTTAGTAAGCAGACAATAGCTAATAAACGTAGGTATCAAAGAGGTAGAACACAGCTCCTTCCTGCTAAGTGTGCACCGGGCATGGTCTTTCCCCAAAGACCACAGCACAGAAGAGGAACAAGCAATTACACATCATGGAAACCGACCCACAGCACCCCCGGCTCTCCATCAAGGTCAGCAGCAAGAGGGATGACGGTGACGAATCACTGAGATAATACAAAGTGAGGAAAACGTTACTTTGCCACTGCGGTCTTCCCCTCAAAACCCACAACCCCACCAACACCATGAGCAAGATATCGGGCAGTTCTAATACAGAGATGTCTACAAAATACTACAAAAGACCCTCAGCAACCTTCAAGGCTATCAAAAACAAGTTCGGGAAACGTCACAGCCAAGAGCAAGAAAACATGGCAACCAAATGTGATGCAGTATCCTGGAGGAGAGAGGTAGGGAGACTAAGGGAGGCTGACTGAAGTCCAGAGCAGGACAGCATCGGTGCAACAGACACGGCATGCTGACGTTAGCATGGAAAAGCTGGTCTTAAAGCCTTTTTAAATAAGGGCTGGTGAAAGGGGTCAGGGAGAAAAGGAGCTTGACAACAAGCCTAGGACCTGAGTTCAAGTCCTGGGACCCACATGGTGGCACACACTAATCCAGTACTTGGGAGGCAGAGGCAGGTGGATCACTGTGAATTTGAGGCTAGCCTGGTCTACGGAGTAAGTTCCAGGACAGGCTCCAAAGCTACACGTGGAAAGCCAAAAAAAAAAAAAAAAAAAAAAAAAAAAAAAAAAAAACCAAACAAACAAAAACAAAACAAAAAAAACTACCTTAAATTTTTTAAACTTAGGTTTTTGGGGTAGCATCTTCTATTGAAATTTTTTTCATATAAATATTGGTTTTTTCGAGACAGGGTTTCTCTGTGGCTTTGGAGCCTGTCCTGGAACTAGCTCTGTAGACCAGGCTGGCCTCAAACTCACAGAGATCCGCCTGCCTCTGCCTCCCAAGTGCTGGGATTAAAGGCGTGTGCCACTACCTCCAGGCCATGTTTTTCCTCTCCCCAAATTCCTCCCACCCAACTTTATGTTCTCTCTCTCCCCATTTCAAAATGACAACAACAAAAAAAAAACCCCAGAAAAACAAGAAACTCAAGAAACAACAACAAAAAACCCCACAAAACCAAAAGTCAAAACAAGCAAAAGACCAACAAGCAAAAACAAAATGTCCACAAAACCAGCACTGGATTAGTTTTGTGTTGGTCAGCTGCACCTGGGCACGGGGCCTGTTCTGAAGTGTGGCTCATATACTCAGTGAGATTCCACTGGGGAAAACTGTTTTCCCTTTACCAGTGGGTATCAGTTGCAGATAATTTTCCTGTTAGGGGAGGGACCCACTATCCACTTCTTCATGCCGGGACCCCATAGGATTTGAACCTGTACAGTCGTACGCATGCTGCCAGTCTCTGGGACCCTGCTGTGTCCTGAAGACACTGTTTCCTTGGACTCCTCTGTTAGCGCTGGTTCTTACAGTCTTTCTGCCTCCTCTTGAGTCTTGGGGGGAGGACAGCATCCCATTTAGAACCCAGTGCTTCAGTCCCTCACTCTCTGCACACGGTCCAGTTGTGGTCTCTGTGTTAATCCCCACCGACCGCCAGAAGAAGTGTCACTGATGTGGGCTGAGGTACTGACCTGCACCCCAGGCCAGTATCATCACTGGGGGTCCCTAGGAAAAGCTGGAGACAGGCTAGGAGGCAAGCTGGGGTAATATTTTAAAACAGGATCTTGCTGCAACGCTTGCCTCAAACTCACTGTGCAGCTGAGGATGACCTTGAACTACTGTTGCTGCCCATGCCCCTCCACTCCTTCCCTGGCCTCCCAAGTGCTGAGAGTACAGGCATTTGCTACCACCCCTGGTAAATTACACATTTTTGACGGGAATATTATATAGATATTGTATTCTGAGGAAGCATAGGACACTAATTTCTATGATAGAAACACTTTTACTAACATAATATGCTACTGAATATATGTCTCTGCACGTCATAAAACAACACAGGCAGTACTCTGAATAAAGAGTTTCCTTGTTTCCATCACAGTATTGTTACTGGGCCTCTTCTCCAGTGCTGACTAGAGGGTTAACAGCCAAGGCACTGACCTGTTTTCTTTTCGAAAAGAAAACAGGAAACAGAAAATTCTCCCCATGATTTTGCCTTCTCTTGCAAATTAGGAAGACACCCATGATTGGATATATGTAAGAAAAAAAAAAAAGCCTTGTTCTAGCCCGTACTGTACTAGTTCACGACCTCAGGTCGAGGCACTGAACACAGGTTCCCAAACTCAGTATCAACGACTACAGGCAAACTGGTAGCTGGTGGCTTGCCAAACCCTGAGGAGGCCCTGGGAGATAAGAGCAGGGCCCTGTTTCTAGATGCTACACACATGCATGGGGCTTTTGTAAAACAGAAAATATTGATCGTTACCAAATATTAGTATCATTAATTATCATCTTTCTATGGCTGATGGTGGGACTGTGAGCAAACCAGTTTTAAGTTGGAGGCTGACTCATTCCCATCTACACAGCACTCTCTTCCTCCCTGAAGGAGGCTTCACCGTAGGACCTTCCACCTAAGCCCACCTCCAGCAGGGGACTCCTAGGAGCCCCTTCCAGGGACAGTAGTAGGACTCCCTTCTGTGAGTGCCAAGAGCTAGCACCAGACTAAACTTCATTTTTTTTTACATTTATTTATTTATTCACCTATTTATTTGTGTGTGTGTCCACACATGCATGCTCATGCCACGGTGTACATATGGAGATTGGAGGCTAACTCTTAAGGAGTTGGCTCGCTCCTTCCAGGTCACCAAATTTTGAGAAAGAGACTTTCATCTACTGAGCCATTCTGCCCGCTCCAGACTACACTTAAACATGCTATCTCATCCCAACCGTGAGGGCACTAGTGTCTCCATTTTACAGAGCTGAGGATCACGGCATTCATTCAGGTCGTGAGGCTGAAATGGGATGGGAACTTATTCTAGTCCTCAGAGCCTTAGGACCTCAGCCATAGGGCCGGCGCCCTCTTATCTCTGCATCACAGGCACCCCGAACCCCACGTGCATGCGCACGTTTCCAATGGGCTATCATCAGACAGGAAGAACAGCTGCCCTTGGCTATCTTCGGGAGCAGCTGGCAATCTCCAAAGTAGGCAGAGCTCAGGGAGGGGGAAAAGATATCATGAGAAAATAACAGGGTACCAGCAAGGCCTAGGAGGACATTCAGAGGGATCTCTAAGTGACACCCTGAAAGGGGGAAGACATGGCATGAAGAAGCAGGGCCTACCAGTCAGAAAACCCTCCAAGAGAAAACACGGGCCTTGCCTGGTGGCTCCACATTTCCTAATCCATCTGCAGACGTGTGTGTGTGTGTGTGTGTGTGTGTGTGTGTGTGTGTGTGTGTGTTTTCACTGGCCACTTCGTTAGCGTCTTTGCCCCTCTTCTGAGGTTAATGGTAGAAGACAGCTGTTGCACTGCCCGGAAATCCAAATCTTTCCCTGAGCCGAGGTCCCAGACTCAACCCTTAGCCAAAGCAGTCACTCCAACCCTATTTAGAGGAGAAAGGAAGGGGTCTCTCCTTTGCGTCTCAGATTTTCTATCCTATTTCTGGGTGGAATAGAGGAAATCACAGCCTCCCAGACCAAACCAGGGGCCAGCCCTCACTTCCCAAGACCCCCACATGCTGGTCATCCCAGAACTGCGGATCCTGGAGTTCTGAGGAGGCGACTGTCTGTGTGGCACGGGCTCTTGGCTTGCTCCTTCTGAACTGGATGAGTTCAGAAAGAATGGAGGGAGGAGTCCGCAGGGCTCTTCCCTCATTACGTCTGTGGCTGACCCTTTGGTGCCTTCCTCAGATCGTGGCTGCTTTTGCACTTCCAAGGAACGCATGAGGAAGGGAAGTCCAGCAGAGCTTCCCACAGTACAACTGTTCAAACTCAACGGTTGCTGGACATAGTAACGCATGCCTGGAGTCCCCAAACTCAGAAAGCTGAGGCAAGGGGACTGCCGTGAGTTCAAGGGCAGCCTGAGCTACACAGTGACGTCTCCCATCCCCAGTCCAAACTCAAGGTCCTAGAAGGACCAGCCTAATTCATAGTCTGACAGTCTGTTACTAAGACTATGAAAAGAATTTTACATTTTTAAAATTCCTTCTAAAAGTTGCTGAAAATTTAACTTTTACTTAATATAATACCAGCAGTTTCTAGGGGAGGTAGGAAAGCGTATACGATGTGATGGCTCTTACCGCCATTTAAGTGGTTTGAAGCTTATTTGTTCTTTAGTGACAAGGTCTTACTATGTGCCTGTGCTTCTGGCTTGCCTGGAATTTGCCTGGTAGCAGGGGAGGCTGATCCTGAATTCAGAATAGTCTTTTCTGGCCTTGAATTGAGGATCCTCCTGCTTCTTCAGTTTCCTGAGTTATAGGATTACAGGAATTCGATAATCTGGCATCTCTATTGTTTTTTATTTTTAAAAAAAGAATCTGGAGCTAGGCATGGTGACTCATGCCTATAATCCCAGCACTCAGGAGGCTGAGGCATGAAGATCTCTGTGAGTTTGAGGCCTGTCTCACTAAATCAGGAAGAGCAGCTGGAGAGATGGCTCAGTGAGCAAAGGACTTGTAGTCCCAGAACAAAGACCTGAGTTCAAATCCCCAGACCTAAGTGAAAAGCTGGACTTAGCGGGCACAGTGTCTACAATCTCAGAACTCCTGTTGTGAGATGGGAGGCAGGGACAAGGAATCCTAGAATAGGCAGCATGAGACCCTGTCTCAAACAAGGTGAAGACAAATACCTGAGGTACACACACACACACACACACAGAGAGAGAGAGAGAGAGAGAGAGAGAGAGAGAGAGAGAGAGAGAGAGAGAAGAGAGAAGAGAGAAGAGAGAAAAAATAGGTAGCCAGGACAGCCTCCAGGACTGTATAGAGAAACCGTGTCTCAAAAAAGAAAAGAAAAAAAATCAGAAAGAAGCTAGACTCAGTGGTACAAATTTGTCTGTAATCTCAGCACTCAAGAGGTAGAGGCAGGAGGATCAGAAATTCAAAGTCAGACTTGACTACCTAGTGACTTTGAGCCAGCCTGTCTCAAACACAAAACAAGAATCTGATTGCTTTATTTATGATGCCTCCCTAGCCCGCTGGCTTCATGAATGTGGGGGAGAGGAGGAGGTGGGAAAGTGTATCAGAAGAGATGGAAAGACCCTTCCATGACTACAGGGTTTTGATGGGTTTGATGTCTGGTCACCTCCTCCTGGCTTCTGAGGCAAGTCACATCGCCACAGGTGGTCTGGGATGATTCTCAGTGCCTGGAGGACTCCAAAAATAATGGTCAGGGAGTGGATTATAATGGGTGCTACTTCTTCATCCAAATCATGACATTTATTCCGAAGGGGTTTTGAAACAACATGCATATATATATGCAGATTTCCTAAGCCTTCTCTAGGCTGTGTAATGGCTATGCTGCCCTATAGTACAAAATGGCATTTTGATAACAAGGTAGTATTAGGTCAATCCTTACAATAGAACTACAATTCTATTGACCATGGTCTGGAGCATTAAGCGTGTTAACCTTCCTCTGTTCTCTCTCACTATACTGCCTTCTTTTCAAATTTGAGAGCTTACAAAGGTAAGTTTTTTTTTTTTTTTTTTTTTTTTTTTTTTTTTTTTTTTTTTTTTTTTTTGTTCTTTTGTTTTTTCGAGACAGGGTTTCACTATGTAGCCCTGGCTGTTATGAAACTCACTCTGACAGGCTGGTCTCAAACTCACAGAGATCTATCTACATACTGGGATTAAAGGTGTGTACCACCACTGCCTGACTCTAATTTTTTTTAAGAGTCCTCACCAGTGGCTGGGATTGGCCTGTGGAAGATACGGATGGGGTCTAAATATGCCACAGATAAAGAGAAGAAATCCAGATGCTGGGGGTGGCAACCACATGTGGCTCTAAGGAGCTACCCATGGGCATGGCTGTCACTTTTGTCTGACCCAACTCAAGGGAGAGCTGTCAGGCAGGTAAATCTATGAGGGAGACAGAACGAGTCTAGGAGGGAGGGAGAGAGAAGGGACACTGTGTGTCCATCGACGAAGCTTTGCTCTCTCAGGCAACAAACATTCCATCAACCTCTACTCCTGCCACAGGTACTAAGAATCCAGAACTGGCTGGGTGGGTGGTGTTGTTGGCACACACCTTTAATCCCAGCACTTGGGAGGCAGAGGCAGGAGGATCTCTGTGAGTTTGAAGCCAGCTTGGTCTACAGAGTGAGTTCCAGGACAGCCAGGGCTGTTACACGGCAAAACCCTGTCTCAAAAACAAAAACAAAGAAACAAAAGATACAAAACAACAACAACAACAAAAATCAAAGCAAAAACAAAACATCCAGAATTGAACTCAGCAGTCTCTTCCCTCAGGAGCCTGGGGTATAGATGGGGAGAGGGATACATAAGCACATGACTGCAGTGAGGGAGGAAAAGAAGGGACCAAGTGAGCACCCCAACTGCTCACTCAGCAGGGAGCAGAGCTGTGCTGGTGCTGCCCAGGCTAAGACGCTGTCTCCCTGCAGCAGGTCTTAACTCTGTACAGAGGTGACCGACACGGGGAGGTGGGGAAAGGCAGTTACTTCTAAAGAGTTTTAATACAACTTCTAGGATCTTGGAGCAGTTACTTCAGGCCATGGAAACCCAACAACCCGTCGCCCAGCAACCTGATTCTGGGGAGAAAAACCAGAGCTTCCAGGCCAAAGAGGAAATGAGATTTGAAACATAAACAGAAGAGACTGATTCTGATTCCAAAGGAGGCATCAGCCTTTCAAATCAGACTCCAAATGCCCTGAGAGCCGGGGCTCCTGCAGCAGTAGAGGTGGCCCCTGCCACCACCATCCCTGAATGTGAGCCCAGATGATGCTGGCCACCTTCCTAATGTGTATCAGGCATAGATACAAACAGCACCCCTACATAGCTCCCCAGGAGCTGGCCAGATGCATGTACTCTGCCTGCAAAGTGGCCCAACTGTCCCGTCCATGGGTGCTTTCCATGCAGAAAAGGGGAATTTGATTAGGACAGGGGAAGCCTACAAGGGACATCGCATACCAGTTCCTTAAGCGGACGGGAACAAAGACCAGCTCGGAGCTGGAGAAGTTGTCCTTCACTGACAGCTGCATGGGTGTGGGGTACAACTGGGGCTCTGGGCCTGGGAGAGAAGTGATCATCAGCAATGCCTGAAAAGTACCTCCCCTTTCACCCTCCCTTAGGGAGGCCAATGTCCCAGGGACCAAGACACGGAGAGATTCACGCTTAGATCCTGCCCCGGGTCTTAACGAGAGAAAGCGGTTCCCAATGTGATTTATTCTTCTATACATAGCTCACAGAAATAGACAAATTCCTCCTTTAGAGGGGAAAGATTAAGGACAGAGAGACAGATATGTTGGCTTAGCGTCACACAGTAAGTAGGAGCCGGAAAGAAACTGGGGCTCTTGTTCTTCCACATGCTATTTCCAGAGCCACCAACCTTTTGTGTCTGCAGTAGGCCAAAAGGGGGTTCTGCCCTAATCTGGGGGTAGTGCTAACATGGATAGCCTCTAATTTTAAATGAAATCAAAGCATTATCTTATTTTAGTTTATTTAGTTTTTTGGCAGGGTCACGTTTACCCAAGGTGAGGGAGCATTTCGTCACTCGTGTGAGTGGATGGCCAGAATGCCTTCGTGAAGCATTTTAACCAAGGTAAATGGGCCTAGGAGCCTGGCTCTCTGCTGGACTGTGACCCCCAAAGTTATTTGTTTGATAAAAGAGAGTAGAGCATAACAGTTCAAGAAAATGTTCCAGGACACGAGTGGCAGCTGCTGACCTGAGGGTGACACAGAGAGAGGCATCCAAGGAGGACCCACTTGAAAGTGGTGCCTCTGGTACTTACCCCTGCAGGTGGAGTTCCCCATCAGTATAACCCTTCAGCCCTGAACTGTGCTGGTGAGGGGCTTTCTTGTTTGCAAACCTCTCAGGAAAGCAGAACCCAGGCCATGAGAACTCCGGTTGACTGGTTACCCCATAGGCGACAGTAGCAGCCATCTGGGCCACAGGCCTCCCTGACAAGCATGCAGATTCCGTAGCAAATCACCAGTCCAGGCCTGCTAACCAGCTGCTGGACCCTGGTGAAGACACTGGCCATCGCTGCGACTGCGCTTCCTCCCCGGTAAAATGTGGAAGTCTACCAGGATGCTTGCTACGTTTTTTTTTTTTTTTTTTTTTTTTTTAAATCCTAATTGTAAAACCGAGAATTTGACAGAAGCCCAAACTTCAGTCTTCCCAAGAGTATGCGGGCTGAGAGTGAGCTGTCACCATCCCCCTCTGGGATTTCTCTCATTTGTCCCAACAGGCTAACACTTATGTACTCTGTCTCTGCACTTCACACCATGGCCCCTGTGAAACCTTTCTGGCAGCCGCTCAGATGTCTGGTCTGCTCCTTCTCCTAGGAAACAGATTAGACCCACTGTTCTTCCCGCCCCGCAAATCTGAACTATTGCTCTCAGGCTGAGGTAGGCACGGATGATAGGCTTAGGGGGGCTGCAGCTCTGGTGTGCTAGGAGCTGTCAGAGGATGGGGAGATGGGGAAGGACTTCCCTCTGGTATCAATTCCAGAGGGGCCCAAGCACTCTCTAGCGGTGAAACAGGACTCGGCTAACATTTTCTGATGAGCTCCCCATGAATTCTCAGCCCGCTTCGGCCACCTCCCCATCACACCGGATTGGAATTTTGGGGGGGAGGAAGGGAAGGCCTGCAGGCTTGAATGGATTTACCCAGATCGGTGAAATCAACAAGGATTGTAGACTGGGGACCGAAACCCAGGTGTCTGGAGCCTTAGGTCAACACTGTTTACACTTTTCCCACCCCCAAACGGAAGATTCTGAAGGGGCTCCCAGCCTTCCAGCCCAACAGAGGATCCTATTTAAATTAGCTGAAGGCTGTCAGCTCAGAGAGGAAAAGCTGGTCTTGGAGGAGGTAGGGCAAAGTTTAGGGCCACTCTGGGATAAGCAGGATATACATCGGACCTAGAGGCCATTCTTAACCCTTTTAAAACAGCCTTGACAGGAGCAGACACTGAGGCCTGCAAATGGGAGAGATAAAGCCCCTTGACCCATCCCCCTGAGGAACGGGGGAGGGAAGGCTTGGGGTTTCCCTTCCTTCTCTCTCCCTCTCCCCCATTGCCTGTTTTGGCAGTCGGGCCTTCCAGCACCCAGGCCTGAAAGTCCCTAACCATGAAACCTGCCCATGGGGCTGTCCAAGCAGCTTTTCTCCCAAACACATCTCTTCTGGCCTCACACAGATCCTCATCCCTGCTAAACCTTCATCCCTGGCAACAAGACTGATGCCCCCTCCTAACGTCCCCTCCTGACACGAAGGCACAGTGGTGTTCCTCCCCAGGAGACATGCCCCCCGAAGTGTCACCAACCCAGAAAACTAGGCGGCACCACTCACCACGCTCCTGGGCACCGGACAGCCCAGGTCGGCCCTCCCCCAGCCACAGGCAGCCCCCCCTTTGGCGCTCCGGGGATGCCCTGCAGCCCTTGTGCCCCTTGACCCCCGAGCCTCACCCAGAAGAGCATGTTGAAGAAAAAGAGCAGGTATTTCACCAGCGGACTGACGAAGGAGAACTCCTCCCCGTAGGCAGCGGGCGCGCCAGGTCTCCGCGCCATGGTCCGCAGCTGCCCCCGGGGGCCTATCTCCCAGCGGCCGCCGGCCCACCTGCGTGCCCCGCAGCCCCGGACGTGAGCCGCGGGCCCACGGGGACCCGGACGCCGGGATAGCCGCACCGCACCGGGAGCCGCCCGAGCCGTGCGTCGGGGAGCAGCGCGGCCGGGGAACGGCGCCGCCGCTGGAGTCGCGGCGGGCAGCGTGAGCGGCGGAGTCTCCACCGCGGCCGCAGAGCAGCCTAGCCCGCCGGGCTCCCAGGCAATCTGGCCCGCCCCCTGGCCGGCCATTGGCGAGGCTGCCTAAGCCTGACTTCTCATTGGTTGGCGGCTGATGTCACTAAGCAGCCAGCCATCCCTCTCCTCGGAGAGGCGGGGGAGACACCTGTTCTGTGAGGGACAACTTGTTAAAGGGTCAGTGGTTCTGCTTCTCCCCGCCTAGGCTGGAAAGAAAGCCCGCGGGCTGCAGCTGCTTAAGGGAAAAAGAATGAGGAAAAGGAATGTACCCTGCATCCCACACCCACGGCCTCTGCCCAGTTGCTGTGCACACATGCAAACACACGTACGTTAAAATCAACAAGTACGTACTCTGTGTTGAGCAATTCGTTCAACGCTGTGGAAGCAGAAAAGAATGAATGTGATCCCCAGGGATCAATAAAATCAGAGAGACAAACGGCAGGCACCAACTGGAGGGTAAAGAATAGATGCAATCCTGTTTAGCAACCATACATTTTAAATGCTTGTTTAAAGCTCAGTAGTGGAATTCTCAAACCGTCCTCACCAATCTTGCCATCCTGTCATTACCGTCCAGGCCCTCTATTCAAGCCTTCTCGGAACCTTGATCTACATAAATACGTGTTTTTTTAGCATGCTGATGGGGCATGCACAGATTGAATCCCGAGCAAGCGGTGGCCGTTGTACAGGCTACAACAAGTAATATAAACCTAACCTTGGGGAGGGGCCTGATTCTGCCATCATTAGTATGCTCTCTCCAAGCTGCCCTTCGTGTAACGTTAAATCTAAGGATCAAGTTAGACGGTTTGTGTGAATCACTCACACATAGAGGCTCGTACCAGGGCTCAGGAAATGTGTTTTTAAAATTTTACTTCTTTAAAAGATTTTTTTTAAGAAAAAAAATATGTGTATGTGTGTGGGCCTAAGTGTATGTATACGTATGGATGCAGGTGCTGAGGGAGGCCGGAAAAGGGTGTCAGATCCCCTGGGACTAGAGTTAGAGACTGTTGTGAGCGACCTAACGTCAGTGCTGGGAACTGAACTTTGGGCCTCTGTGAGGGCTGCAAGTGCTGTTAATGACTGAGCCACTGCTCCAGCCCTGGTGTTTTGTTTCAGTGGAATTCAGAATCCCGTGTGGGAATAAAACAAGAGCAGAATCACCATCATGTAAGGGTTAGAAGCTGAGCACTAGAAGGTGTCACGGCAGGAGGGGTCAAGGGAGGCGGAGAATAATAGAGACAGTGGGGAGGAGAGGTCCAGGTGGACACAGAAAGCTGTGTCGAAGCTTGGACATATAAAAGCATATCGTGTGTTGTGTGAAAAATAAGCAGATCACTTTTCGTGGCTTGGTGTAGAGTGCAAGACAACACCAGCTAAGGCCAGCGTGTGTTGGATTGAATTAAAACTGTAGAAGGACTTGATATCAGATGGCTGAGTTTGTGTTGAACTGATTGGGACAAAAGAGTTTTGTAGAAGGAAGGGTGGTAAAATCTTTGCTTTCAGATAGAGTGTAAAAGAGGCTGAAGAAAGCTTAATCCCAGCACTTAGGAGGCAGGTGGATCTCTATGAGTTTGAGGCCAACCTGGTCAACGTAGTGAGTTCTAGGTCAGCCAGGGGTACACAGTGAGAGCCAATTAAAAAAATTCTAATACTATCATTCTACTAAACGGACATAGCGTTCAACTATCCCCTAAGTTTTTGTCTTTATGCCCATACATCAGTGTACCTCTTAACCCTCATCCAAGAAATCTCTTTTTGCAGTAGATGGTTGTTAATACAGGAACCCACGACTGGTCAGCAAACATGGAACATGATACTGTAGAACGCTCAAGCTGTAAACGGGATGTCTATTTTATACCTCCTCTGTCCACAAGGTTCAGAGATCACTGAAGAGGAGCTAAGGGCTTGTAAGAGTGAGAGGTAGTGGACACGTGTAGTGAGACAGTATTTGCTGGACATGACAGGGCTGTTGTACGCATGAGCTTGAAATGGCTGTGACTTCATGGGCTCAGATGTTAGGGTTTTTAAAAATCTGTTTTTAGGTCCAGGCACGGTGGCACATACCCTATCCCAGCATTCATGAGGCAGAGGCAAGCAAATCTTTTCAAGTTTGAGGCCAACATGGAATTCCAGGCCAACATGAAATTCAACATAGTGAATTCCAGGTCATCCAGGGCTACATAGTGAGACCCTGTTTCAAAATAAATAAATAAAAACTTGCCTTTTTGTATAAGATTAATTTAATCGAAAAAGAAAGACAAAATTAGATAGAATATTTTGAGCCTGAAAACAATAACTCAGGAAAGACTTAAACTAAAGGAATATTAAGTAAGAATTATATTGTATTTTGTACATTTCAAATTTATTAGACAATTGCAATAGGTACTGAGTACAATTGCACGTTCAAAATGGAAATATGATTGGCAGTATAACCAGTAAGGAGATCTGTGAGACTCAAGGGCAAGTAGCCTCTGCACCGAGGTGTTGATCTAGTGGACAAGCTCTTGTCCTCAGCCTTCCCTTTCCTTCTCATTCTCCTGAGGAAAGCCATTGGGGGAGGGGGTTCTAGTCCCTGTAGTAAAAGAAATCTCATGGCTGTCTTCTTCTTCTTCTTCTTCTTCTTCTTCTTCTTCTTCTTCTTCTTCTTCTTCTTCTTCTTCTTCTTCTTCTTCTTCTTCTTCTTTTTGGTTTTTCGAGACAGGGTTTCTCTGTAGCTTTGGTGCCTGTCCTGGAACTAGCTCTTATAGACCAGGCTGGCCTCGAACTCCCAGAGATCCACCTGCCTCTGCCTCCTCTATTCAGGAAAAGAAGAGAGCAAGCAAGTATGATATTTGAGGCTGAGCAAATTTAGTCAGAATAAGCATTACGAAGAAAGCTTAACTGTGTCCTCTTACCAAAGCCTGACAGTTATCCTTTCAGGGGCCAGGCCTTCTTTTATGACTTTCTCAAGAAGGTCAGTAAGTCTGGGGATGGCTGCAGAACAAGCCAAAGCCTAAAATCCAAAGAACAAAAACTACCTATTACCTGTTCTGTACCTTGATGTTCAGTAAATGAGATGATTAACGCTGGCTGGTTTTTCAGTAGTGTGTGTGTGTGTGTGTGTGTGTGTGTGTGTGTGTGTGTGTGT
>NW_026067921.1:9610964-9634957 GCF_014885135.2 Alexandromys fortis
AAGAAGAAGAAGAAGAAGAAGAAGAAGAAGAAGAAGAAGAAGAAGAAGAAGAAGAAGAAGAAGAAGAAGAAGAAGAAGAAGAAGACAGCCATGAGATTTCTTTTACTACAGGGACTAGAACCCCCTCCCCCAATGGCTTTCCTCAGGAGAATGAGAAGGAAAGGGAAGGCTGAGGACAAGAGCTTGTCCACTAGATCAACACCTCGGTGCAGAGGCTACTTGCCCTTGAGTCTCACAGATCTCCTTACTGGTTATTTTAATAGAATTTCTATTAAGTCTGTTTAAGCCTGTTTCTCTTTTTTTCCCCCCAGCCAAACAGTCCTAATCAATACCATGAAATTATGAACCAAGATCTACTGGAGTGGAAGGAAAAGAGACCTTGATGTTGATAGAGAGGGATGGGGCATAAAGAAAGTGAAGGGAGACACCAGAGAGGAGAAACAGAAGTGGCACCTGAGCTGAGCCAGAAGGTACGCAGAAGGCCTGCTGAAGAGGGACATGCCGTGCAAGCACATATGATGGACGGAAAGCACTACACACGACCTCGTTCCACCAACAGGCAAGCACACTCGTAATTGCTGCACCTTTTCATGAAACTGTTCACATGGTATTTATAGCTCTTTCTTGCACCTTGAACATTCACCTCAGCAGGTTGTGATCTGAAGGAGAGACCAAAACCTCCCTTTGGAAGGAGCTGGCCCTTTAACAGCCCGACTAGTAAAGTTTATAGCAGACTTGCTGGCTGACTCATCTTACGAGATCAAGTTCAGGCTAACTTGCCTTCATTTCTTGATCTGGAGAGAGTGTACTGAACACCAACTTCATAATTTCATCCTTGCATGTTTACTTTTTGTTCTGAGGACAGAATCCACGGCCTTGTGCAGTCTCCAGGAGTGCTCTACCCCTGAGCCACACGCTAACGATCCAACTGCCTTCAGTCTTCAAGATCCATGTCTTCAGAGACCAAATAAGCAGGTTGAGAGGGAGCTTCTTAGGAACCATCGCTGTGCTGAAGCTAGAGTCTTTTAAACTGGCCTTGACCTCCAGAGAGTGGTTCGGAGCGTGGTTTATTGGCCCGGTAGCGAGAAGCATGTTCAAAGGCTTCCACTTAGTCTTCTTTACAGCTGTAGCCCCCACCATTGTGCTCAGAAGCCAGTAGGGACTCTACTGAGCATGCCTGTGACATTATATGTCTATCAGATGTACATTTATATCATGGGCAATGACTGAGATAAGCCGATGCCAGAGCTCTGCGGCCCACCTGACAACCAAACCTGTTCTGACTAGTTCGTGTTGAGTGTTTAGGGCTCAGTACCAGTCCAGAGCCCATTCCAATTTCCCTTCACTTGTTTCCCCCTTTCTGATTTACAGCCATCAGCAAGGGACTGCCGTTTCTGTAGAGGAGTTAGGAAGTTGTCTACTGTGAGTGGCTGCCTGCGGAGTGGGACCCTTCTTCCTAGGGAGTTAAATTTCATGCAAGGTCTCTAGCTAGGTCTAGGACTCTGTTGCAGTCCACAAATTGGTTAAAGAACTAAGGACTATGATTCTTTTTTCTTTTTGAGACAAGGTTTCTCTGTAGATTTGGAGCCTGTCCTGGATCCTGGAACTAGCTCTTGTAGTCCAGGCTGGCCTCGAACTTACAGAGATCTGCCTGCCTCTGTCTCCCCAAGTGCTGGGATTAAAGACATGCACCACCATTGCCTGGCTAGGACTAAGATTCTTTATCATGGTGCCAAACCTAAAACTTCTCTCTCTCTCTCTCTCTCTCTCTCTCTCTCTCTCTCTCTCTCTCTCTCTCTCACACACACACACACACACACACATACACACACACACACACACATTAAGATTTTGAGGGTTGGAAGTATGGCTCAGAGGAAGAGCACATGGTAGGATGCTTAGTGTCCTAAGTTCAAATCTCAGCAGTATGAAAACAGGCAAACCCTTCTGTAGGCTGCCCAGCTACTCTGGTTCCAGCAGCACAACTTGCCGTTGTCAAGGACACTCTGCAGGTCTGATTGCTGCATTGGCTCAGCCGTCAGTTACAGGCACGAGAACCACACTTTGCTGACTAGCTGCTGCCACTTGCTCCAGGCCACCCAGAATCCCATTATCTTCCCTGCATTCAGAGAGCTCATGCCAATGGCAGCAGTTTCTGCCATGTCCCTGGCCTACAGAGAGTTGTCACAAGAGGTCTTTAAGGGAGCGCTTCTTACAGTGTATATTTCTCTTTGCTTTGGGGACTAGTGGGCGTAGGAAAGGGCAGATGAGAGCGGCTTACATAAGCCTACTGCTTTAGTCCAATAGCTCCGAGCCTTTGGAAGTTCTCTGTAGTGGCTATTCTCTACGAGAGCCAATGGTGCCCTCCAGCAGCACTTGGAAGCCGTTTCTGGACATAACTAGAAGAGTGTGACTGGTATCTAGGAGGTAAGATACTGCCAAATGAGGCAGGATCCGATGAGGCAAGGCATCTAGGGCACACAGCTAGATATGCCACTTAGCTCGTTCTAGTCTTGGCCCTACTGCTAAACACCGCACAGTGCTCCATGACAAAGTATTGTATTAATACTTCCAATGTTGAGTGACCCTGCTTTATAGCAGAAGGAATAGCTGCTGGTTTAGGTCACCAGTGGGTCCAGATTTCTGTTAACTAACCAAACACCCAGAGCCCTTTTAGACCAAGAATCCCTGCAGGTGAACATATATCAATAAATGTGGCTACTTCATCTTCATACTTCCTTCACCCTGGCCCATACCCTTAAGATCCATTCCCACACACACCCCCAGGATAAGACACACTGGTTGTTAGCCAGGCAGTGGTGGCACATGCCTTTAATCCCAGGACTCAAAAGACAGAGGCAGGTGGATCTCTGTGAGTTCAAGCACAGCCTGTCTACAGAGAGAGTTCTAGATCACCCAGGACAACAACAACAACAAAAAACGAACTGGTTGTTTAAAATTGCAAACTTGCCGAAGAGATGGCTCGATGGTTAAGGGCACTTGTTGCTCTTGCAGGGGATCCAAGATCTGTTTCCCTGCATTCACAATCATCCATAGCTCTAGCTCAGGGGGTCCAACGCCCTCTTCCGAACTTCAAGGACGCTGTGCACACATAAGACACATGCATATATGAAGGCCAAACACACATACATATAAAATAAATAAATCTAAAAGCAAACGAACTAAAACCCAAAATTGTAAGCTTTCTTCAGTCTGGGCAGATATGTCAGTGGATAACGTAGTTTTTCACTGCCTATCTTATTTTTTGTGGTTAGACTTTGTATGGCAGGCTATGGGGCCTGCTTTAACTTGGAACTTAAAAGATCTGGTAGCAATGAGAAGCAGAGGGTTGGGTTCATGGGGGAAACTGCACCCCTTGTTAAAGCTCCTACCTCATGGGAAGCCCTTATGATTTCTTCAGGCAAAGAAAGTCTGTCACAAATGTTTAATGGAATGACATGGGGAGAATAAATAAAAATATTGAAGTGTAATTGAATTTTACATTTCAAGTATGATCCATTCTTTACAGATATGATTTCATTATAGAGAAACAGATGAGATTTGTCTGTTTGAAAGGGAAGCTGGATATAAATAGGTTTTCATAGATTATATTAGTTCTATTATGAAATTCATGTATTTGTGATGCAATTGCTAGGGTACTTCTGTCACCTGATTACAGGCAAGATGCAACTCACCTTTTCAAGGTGAGGTGTTTGTAAGGATACATTGTTTTCTGTGGTACTTTGTTCTTTGTGGTACATCGTTCCCTGTGGTACTTTGTTCTTTGTGGTACATTGTTCTCTGTGGTACCTTCACTCACCATGAATGAAAACCCATGATAATAATATGCATGCAAAGAATTTGGATTCTTGCATCTACAATAGAGCTATGCTTATGGGAGTGTTCAAACCAGAACAGCAAACATCTATGAACACCCATTATACCGTGCTAAGCGCTGGGGCACAAAGATTGATGAGGTATAGCTGTAAACGTAGATGCACACAGTCTAGCTCTGAGCTTGGCTAAGTTGTGTAGATTGAAAACAGATTGGGTCTAGCTTTGCCAATGATAAAAGAATATAAATTTAGGTAAATGTGTTAGCTCTTTCCTGTAATTCCAGTGGCGGGGGGGGGGGAGGAGGAGGAGGAGGAGGAGGAGGAGGAGGAGGAGGAGGAGGGGAAGGGGAAGAGGAGGAGGAGGAAAAAATTTGGGCTTGGAGAAGCTGGGCATGGTGGTGGTACACTTAGGACACAGAGGCAGATGGGTCTCTGTGAGTTCAAGGCCAGCCTGGTCCACATAGTGAGTTCCAGGCCAGCTAGGGCTGTTCTGTTATGTCTTTCTATGTTGCCCAAACTTGCTTTAAACTTGAACTCATCCTGTCACAGCTTCCCAGTTATTAAGATTACAGGTATAACCCAGGCAGTGGTACATGTCTTTAATCCCAGCACTCAGGAGACAGAGATAGGCAGATCTCGGTGAGTTTGAGGCCAGCCTGGTCTGCAAGAGCTAGTTCCAGAACAGCCAGGGTGGTTACACAGAGAAACCCTGCTTACAGGTATACAGACCATCAAGACACTGCTGCCAAGGCTGAGGAGCTTAGTTTGATCTCTGGGACTCCCATGTAGAAGGAGAGAGTCAACTGCGCTAGTTATCAATTACCTGCAAATGTGTACCATGGCATGTGTACACAGCACTTTGTACATATAAATAAGAAATGTAGCCAGGCAGTGGTGGTACACACCTTTAATTGCAGCACTCAGGAGACAGAGACAGGCAGATATCTGTGAGTTCAAGGCCAGCCTGGTCTACAAAGCAAGTTCTAGGACAGCAAGAATACACAGAGAAACCCTGTCTCGAAAAACAAGCAAACAAACAAACAAAACAAAAGGTAGTTAAGTATTTTGTTTAAAGATTGCAGCTAGATACCGTGCATGACTGGTACCACCATGCCTAACTTCCAACACCTTTTTAAAATGAAAGTAACACTTCAATTAAAAAGAAAAGAAAGCCCAGAATTGTGGAGCACACCTGTAATTCCCAACACCTAGGAGGTGGGAGCAGAAAGAGAATTGAAACTCTAAGATACCTAACTACCAAAAAATGAACAAACAAACAAAAAGACACAGGCTTCTGAGGGAAGACACCTGAGTTTGACCTCTGTCTTCTACACTCACTTGCACCACAGACACACAGACACGCACATAAACACTCAATTTAAAAGAAAAAGAAAAAAGAAAGCAAAATCTAGAAGCCCACTGTCTTTCAGAATTTTCTTTTTGTCATATGTATGCATACCCCACATAGGTCTGATGGATTTTTTATTTGTTTGTTTGTTTTGTTTTCTGATTCAAGACTTCTCGTACAACAGTCCCTACTGTCCTGAAACAAGGCTGACCTTGAACTCACAGAGATCCACCCCCTTCTGCTTCCCTAATGTGGGGATTAAAGGCACCCTCCACCACTGCCGGGCCTGCTGGATGTCTATTGTTTCTGGAAAACTAAACAACGTCAGAGGCAATGTCTGGAATTTTTAAAGAACTTGGGGAATTATTTAATAATTTCCATTTGAATTATCTTTTGATCTTCCTGCTAATTCTATTAGGTAACCATTTTTAGATTAATTCTTAGTGAGCATTAAAATTGTTTGTAAATGTTTACTCTGATGTTTATCAGAGGGTGTCTTGCCTGATGATTTGAAAGGGAGGTTAAGTCTGAAAACCAAAGGGAGAGGAATAGTGAAGTGATTTTAACACAGTCTTGCGGGAGACTGAAGAGACGGCTCAGAGGTTAGAAGGATTCACTGCTCTTGTGGAAGAGCCTGGTTCTGTTTCTAGCACCCACAAAGAAGTTTTTATTCCAGCAGCTGAGAAGTCAATGGTCTGCCCAGGAAGAGTCCTGCAAGTCAGAAATACCAACTGTTACCATTTGAAGGTGACTATGCACCGCAAACTCTATGTTTGAACCCTTGGTGTCTAGTCCCCCACCCACCTCCACCTACCCCCATGGGAGCATGGGAGGAGGAGTTGTTTGGGAAGCTTGGGGAAGCTTTGGGAGGTAGAATCTCCCTGGAGGAAGTAGATCACTGGGGCTCCACTTCCTGTCTACTCTCAGTTTCCTGACTGCAGAGTAGTCTCAATGTGACCAGTAGCCTCATGCTTCTGCTGCAAGCAATGCCTTCCCTCCTGTGGTGAACTATATCTTCTCTAACTATAATCGAATAGACCCTTGCTCCCATAAGTTGCATTTGCAAGGAACTTTGTAACAACAACCAGAAAAGTAGGTACTACACAAGCTAAAATGGTGGATGCAGTTATGATGTGTATTAGATTATTTGAATGAATGGGTGAACTTTCTATGTCCCATGGTGTTTCACAAACTTTAAATTCGAATGTCCATAGCCTGAGATCACATTCTCTCCTCAGCCATTGTTTCTGCCTCTCCTACTTAGAAACATTAAATTACCCCGGTCCCAACAGGCATTTGAAATTACAGCCTCAAGTGCTAGAATTAAAAAAAAAAAATGTTAGCATATAAAACAATGGGCTTCATTGTGGTATCTTCATACATATGCATGAATACACTTTGTTCTCATTCACCCTGGCCTCCCTCATTTTTCTGCCTCCTTCTGACCATATTCTTTCCTCCTCCTAGACAAGCCCCACTCCTGTGTCTGCTTTCATGTCATATATATTCCTTTACCCCTGTCCCTTAGGATCTCTTCCTTCCTCTCACTAACCCTCTTTTAGTCTCAAGACCTACCTACGCAGTCATATAAACACACACACACACACACACACACACACACACACACACACTGTATTTATAGATTCTGCATATGAGACAAACATAGTACTTGCCTTTCTTAATCTGGCTTATTTCACTTAACATAATGACTTCTACTTCTCTCTACTGTCTTCCTAATGCCATGCTTTAATTTCTCTTTGTAACTGCATAAGTCTCATTGTGTATATGTACTGCATTTTATGTACCTATTCATCTCTGGATGGCCATCTCAGCTGGTTCTGTTTCCTGGCTATTGTGAATAAAATAGCAACCTCATCAATTCAGCACTAGAATTTTGCCTGTAGACATAGTTTGCGTTGGCAGAGCGATGCTAACAATGACCAGTAAGTGAAGAATGGCTCCAAGTAGTTAGAGGCAAGTTGCTAATGGAGACAGGACTGTCAAGTAGTAAACTTACAGATCAGCAACATGTTGTATAGGAATTTTAAAAAAATCTAACATATGCAGGAATGACGGGTTCTGGAAGATTCTGAAAGGTCTATACATTAGCAAGTCAGGGAAGTTTCAGTTCTTTGTGTTCATTCACGAAGACAAAAACACCAAGCGGTTAGAACACAACTTTAATCCCAGAACTTGGAAGGCAGAGACAGGCAGATCTCTGTGAGTTCGAGGCCAGCCTGGTCTACAAAGTGAGTTCCAGGACATCCAGAACTGTTACACAGGGAAACCCTGTCTTGAAAAACCAACAGAAGGAAGAGGAGAAGGAGGGAGAAGAAGAGGAGGAGGAGGAAGAAGAAGAGGAGGAGGAAGAGGAGGAGGAGGAAGAGGAGAAGGAAGAGGAGGAGGAAGAGGAGGAAGAGAAAAAGGAGGAGGAGGTGAAGGAGGAAGAGGAGGAGGCATTGCTGCCTGTTAGACTCCATTGGAGAATTCCGTGTTTACCCAGCCTCCATTGACAGTACCTCTGTTTAGATCCTGATAGAGAGGAGAGTAGAGTTGGGTGAGGGAGTAAGAAGAACATCATGGGTCTTGCAGGGGGAAAAAGAGCCAGAGAACCAGCATGACTTCAAAACCAAAGCAGACTGAGAACTAAGTTTAGAGCTTTAGGCAATGAGTTTCAAAAAGTTTCCAGGGCTGGAGACATGGCTCAAAGGTTAAGAGCAGTGACTGCTCTTTTGGAGGTTCTGAGTTCAATTCCCAGCAACCACATGGTGGCTCACAACCATCTGTAATGAGATCTGATGCTCTCTTCTGGCCTGCAGGTATACATGGAGGCTGAATACTGTGTACATAATAAATAAATCTTAAAAAAAAAGTTTCCAGCTATGAGAAGTGAGATGCAAATAAAAGGTTTGGTATCAGAACCCAGAAATGCCTTGTAAGATGTTCTGTCTGTACCATATACATAGAACTGCAACATAGGACAGAAGAGTCTTTCTAGATGTGGAAGAAGGGATGTAGCACACCCAGGGGAAATGCTATGGTATAAACGTTTCCCCAGGGTTTCTGTAAATTCAACAATGTTGGGAGATGGGGCCTCGAAAGGGTTATCAGGTGAACCCTATCCTATTCTGTAAAGATCATTCCTCCTCATCCCTGTCTATGATAATCTTGTCAACTTGATCAGAGAGATGTCTAGATTAGAAAGCGCACCTCTGAACATGTCTGTGTGGGTATTGCCATTGGCTAACTGATTATGAGAGCTCTGATCCAATGAATGGTTTAATCCATTGATGGATCCAAAATGTGAACAGACTATGGCAAAGGTTGGAACTGTGGAGTGTGGGGCCATGTAGAATGGCCAGATCTAGGATGTTTGTTTTTTATTTTTATTTTTAAATGTGTATGAGTGTTTGCCTGCATGTATATATGCTCACCAGATACATGCGTGCCTGGTGCTTGAGTGCAGAGGAAGACAGCAGAACTACAGTCACAGATGCTTATGAACTGCCACGTGGGTGCTGCAAATTGAACTAGCATCCTCTGCAGAGCAGCAAGTGCTCCTAAGCCCCAAACCATCTCTCCAGCACCTCAGATGCTTTACTTTATGGCTTATTTTATATAATAACTCTATGAAAGACTAACATTTCTTTATCTCTGGAGATGGTAGATGACTGCTTTTCGGGAGCTTCCAGAGGGAGCAGCACAGTGGAGTCCTTTAACGTCATTGTCGATCATCATGAAACATGAGGGTGGGTTTTAGCTTTGTTATTTGACTCCCCTTGCCTCTTTTCAGGGTCTCATGTAGCCCAGGCTTGCCTTGAATTTGCCGTATAGTCAAGGATTTTGCTCATGATTTACCCTTTGTGTGTTATTCTGTGTCAGCAGAAAATTGAATTAGATAATTTATTAGTTACTTGTCTCATTGCTGGGGCAAAAACATCTGCAAAATCAGCTGCAAAGGAGGGAAGGTTCATTCTGTTCACAGTTTCAGAAGTGTCAGTGCAGCGTTCAGAGGAAGCAGAGCAGGGCAGCCCTGGTTGATCAGGGAGCAGAGTGAAGCAAGGACATGCTTTAGGAAACTCCTTTTAACCCAGCCTGAGCTTCCCAGTTTCACGATTTCCCAACAGCTTAAGCTTAAATCCATCAATAGATCCAACTGTTCATTAGGCTACAGTCTCTGGGAACACTTGATCTCCTAGACACTGCTCAATTAAATCACGTATACAATGACATAGAAGGGGGTTAGCCTTTGGAGAACAGTGCCTGCTCAGAGAAGAGACTGGCCAGGACGACTGTGACATGAGGGCTAGCACATGCTTGGTGATGCTATCGATGGGCTCTAGACTGCAAACAAAACAGCCCAGCATACTTTTTACCAGAGAGTAAAGCCCACATACGGTGCTGCCTGTGTTGTGTCTTTGAGGGACTTTGTCAATCACCACTGTGCTCTGAATTTGCATTGCTATTAGATTGAGGTATTAAATTGTATGCTCTCCCTCATGCATGCTCCATCACTGTGTGTGTGTGTGTGTGTGTGTGTGTGTGTGTGTGTGTGCGTGTGTGTGTATAAGATTGAATTTAGGCCTTGTGCTTTCAATAGGTATGGTTCCATAGACTCATGTGTTTGAATGGTTGGTCATAGGTAGTGGCACTATTAGGAGGTGTGGCCTTGTTGGAGTTGGTGTGGCCTTGTTAAAAGTGTGTCACTGTGGAAGCGGGCTTTGAGGTCTCATATATGCTCAAGCTACACCCAGTGTGGGTCTGCTTCTGCTGCCTATGGATCAAGATGTAAAACTCTCAGCTCCTTCCCCAGCACCATGTCTACCTGCATGCTGCCATGATAATAACGGACTAAACCTCTGAAACTGTGAGCCACCCCCAGTTAAATGTTTTCCTTTATAAGAGTTGCTGTGGTCATGGTATCTCTTCATCAAAGGAATCCTAACTAAGACAGGTCCTCGGCTAACTATTTACCACTAAACTATACTTCAGCCCCCAATCAGACAGCCTTTTAAAGATGCGTCTATTCATGGAGGGATATCCAGCCTGAAATCTGCATTTCCTGCCTTCAAAGTGGCACACTCTGGAGACACTTTTTCTTTGTACTCTCTGTTCAAGTCACCAGAAAACCACGGGGGGCAGAGCTGGGGCGTGATGGCAAACATTTGAGGTTGATTTGAATTCTTTGAGCACTCTGAAATTATTTCAAATATTTATGTAGGTAGACCCCAATCCCGTCTGAGCTCAGTATCCATTCATTGTCCCTCTGGAACCTTCTACTGCCTTTCCTCTGAGAAACACCCCACAACCTGCCATTTTTGACTAAGTAACAAACTAAAGAGCACATCTCTCCTGGAACTGGAGCATAGGACTTCTTCTAACCAATAAGAATATAAGGGTAGGCATGTGACCCAAATTGATCCAATCAGAATGAAGTCTAGAATTCAGTAGGGGAAGAGAATGTTATTGAAAGAGATTCCTTCTCTCTTTTGCTGGGGACCCTAGCATTCATGTTGTTAGTAGATCCACCAGAGGGATCCTGAGAGAGGAAGCCCACAATGAACAGACACAGAGCTGAGACGAATTTAAACCAAGCTCTGATGACATTTGTGTCTGAAGATCCAATAGTCCCTATAATCAGCCCTATGTGGGTCAATAAAATTGTGGGGGTTTGATTTTTTTAAAAGAAATTTATCATATTTTGTTTGTTGCCTAAGTCAGATAAAAATAGTCACCTTGCAACTTAAAACGTACTGACCTGCATACCATTCCTCTGGTTGGGTGCTGTGCACATTAATAGGATTCTCCTTTTCTTAGTCCATCCTACGTGCAAACCTGCCATGCGGTAGGTGGCCGGATCTAGGACGCCTGCTTTTGTAGCTTAGCTATTGACTTTCTCTGTTCCTCTGGCAAAGGCCTCCTTTCAGCCGCGCTAGCAGGGAGCCCACAGTGGGGCTCCTTTAAAGGTGGATCCAGAAGGCTAGTCCTATAGATAGCTGAGCACAGACAGCCGGGCAACACGAGCTGGCATGTACAGTCCTCAGGCCGACACCGACCTCTCTGGAACGGGCAGCTCCCGCAGAGCCCAGCTTCAGAAGGGCCTCACCAGCAGTTCCTGACGGAGGCGGGAAAATAACCCCAAGAAACGTGGCTCTCTAAGCCGGGGACAATCAAGGGATGAGTCAGCCTTCTAGAGAAAATTGTCTTCAATTTTCTGCCAGGCCCCAGCCCCCACAGCAGCAGGGCCTGCAGGCCTGTGCGCTTCTTTCAAGGGCGTAATAATACCTTAGATGTGAGAGCGTGCTGAAGGGCTGGGCTTCTTTCAAAGCACTTATGCATTCATTATCTCATTAGGATAGCGGATTTGCTATTTTTTTTCCTTCAGATTCATTTAAAAAAATTTCCAAATCCAGCAGAGGAAATTTTTATTTGGCTTTCAACAAGCTTTGAGAAGAGAAAAATCAAAATTGAATCCAAGAGAGAAGCTTCTCTAGAGACAGATATACCCCTTCTCTCCTATGCCCAAAATACCAAGAGGACAGGAGCTAGACTTTAGAGGAAAGAACAGACTGAACCCGGGTTTCAGTTCCAAATCTGCCCAGCAGTTGTGTGACCAGGACAAGCCCCTTAATCTCTTAGCACTTGTTTCTTTCTTTGAGAAGAGACACAATCTTCCTGCGGATGTTGGCATTGACATTTTCTGAAGTTCTAAATCTTCAAGGCTTTGATAACTGTAGAGTCTGACAGGACTGACTTTCTCTTTCTTTCTTTCTTTCTTTCTTTCTTTCTTTCTTTCTTTCTTTTCTTTTCTTTTCTTTTTTCTTTTCTTTTTCTTTTCTTTTTTTTTTTTTTTTTGAGGCAGGTTTTTCTGTGTAGCTTGGGAGCCTGTCCTGGAACTTGCTCTGTAGACCAGACTGGCCTCAAACTCATGGAGATTCGCCTGCCTCTGCCTTCTGAGAGCTGGGATTAAAGGAACGTGCCACCACTGCCCCACTAGGGACTGACTTATAAGATGCTATTGGTGTGGATGTGTGTGTGCACATGTGCACACGCACGCACATGAATACATATGTCAGGTGCCCTACTACAGGGGGATACAGGGCTGAGCACAGCCCCCTCCAGGATCCCAGGCCCTCTTAGGTCCTCTGAAAACAGAAGATGATGGGTGGTAATGACTAGTAAGTAAAAGAAGGGCAAGAACTGACTATGCACAGAGCGCTTCCACTCGGCCAAGAAACTGCCGCCTGTGGGAAGAGGCACAGAGACTGGGTAGCTCCTTGGGGTGGAAGTGTGACCCTCCTGACAGGAGGAGATTCTCAAGAAAAGCCCATCTGCCCTTCCCTTTGGCTATGGACTCCAGAAAGAATGGTCCCACAGAGACTGGATTCTCCTACAGCTCCTACACTGAGGGACTGGGAAAGACTGGCACCCTCATGCCAGTCAGAGGAGGTTCTGACAACTCGCCAGGCTTCCTTGCAGGAGACAATGCAGCAGAGCTGTGTCAGCGATGGGCAGGAGGCATGTTGACTAAGACCGCTTAAGTGGGCTTACCTCTTGCCCTCTGTTTAAATTTAAATCTCATGGCAGTACCCCAAATTTGGACTTGAAATGTACTACCCAAAGATTCATGTGTTGCCAGTGTGGCAATGGTGGGGCCTAAAAGGTGGAAGATAACTAGGAGGTTGGCGCCTTGCTCTTGGAAGTGTTGGCGTAAAGAAGCTGGTTGATGTTCAAGTCAGTGAGTGACGGCAGCAGAGAAGGAACAGAGTGGATGAATACCTCAGCGGGCAGTGAAGGCAGGCAGGCAGGAGCAGAGCTTTTCCCTCAGACTGCCTCATATCTGGGTCATCTCTGGGGAAAGGCCTTCCCCTCCCCTCAGTTAATCTTCCCAGGAAATACCCTTATAAACCTGCCCAGAGGCCTGAACCTCCTCTAATAGCTTCATCAAAGGCACGCATATATGTGCATGCATGTGTGTAAGTGGGCACACCCACCCACGTGTGTGTGTGTGTGTGTGTGTGTGTGTGTGTGTGTGTGTAGGATTTTACACGCCACTCTGAGCATGTGAGGTCAGAGGATAACTTGTGGCAGTTGGGTTCTCTCCTCCAGTTATGGGTTCTGGGAATCAAATTCAGGTCTTCAGGTTTGCCCGGCGAGTGCCTCCACCCACTAAACTGTTCCCATGCTATATTCTGAAGTGGTTGCTGGAGATCCAACCTCAAGTCGTCATGCTTGAGAAGAAAGCGCTTTCCTGAATGAGCCTCCTACCCAGACCCCAGCCGAGACGATTTAACTCCTGGTAAGAGCAGCCAGTTGCTGCCTGAAGTACCCTGGAAGGCTACTCTGTGTCAAAGATTCGCCAGGTTGATGGATTACTGGCTGTTGAATTCTGCAGGTTGATGGATTTCTGTTCCTGGCTGCTGAAAGTTATTGAATGTTTTTGACCTAGAATCAAGATTATTTTTGGGTCATCTTTGGTCTCCTTCATAGCCATTTATTACCAGTACAGTTCTGTATCTTAGCTGAAAACATTAGAATGCATTAATTTAGTAGATCACCAGGTCTACCAACCTAGGGACTGAGACTGCAATTAGATGGCATTGGGAACCTGATCAGATGTTTCTCCGCTCTGCTGAAACCAACCAATGTCCTCATCAATGCGTTTGGTAAACACATTGATTATAGCTACCTTTTTGTTCTGTGACTATAAAAATTCATTCATCCGCTTCCTCGGTGGAATGAGTCTTCAGAGCAACCTAAATCTGTGTTCCTGGACTGAGGTCACTCACACTGGCCTCTGAAGAATCATCTCTCATTTCCTTTTGGGATGGTTAACCTTGGTTTTCAAATTGATTGGCCCTGGAATCAACTAAGAGACCTATTAGGACAAATGAGATGACTCCGTGGGGAAAGAAGTTTGATGAGTTGGTTTGATATCTGGAGCCAATAAGGGGGGAGAGAACTGACTCCCCAGAATCGTCCTCTGATCTCCACATGTGTACATGTAATCTCCACATGTGTACCATGGTATATGCTCACTCCCCCCTCACATGAACATTAATAAAATAAAGTGCCTTTGACAAGTCTACGAGAAGAAGAGAGGGAAAGAATGGGAGGGGGAAGGGACTTGAGAGATGGCTCAGTGGTTAAGAGCACTGGTTGCTCTTCCCGAGGACCAGCATTCAATTCCCAGCACCCACGTGGCAGCTCACAACTGTATGTAGCTCCTGTTCCAGGGGATCTGATGCCCTCATACAGACATACCTGCAGGCAAAACAAAATAAGTTAATTAACACAAAAGAAAGGGATTGGGAGGAAGAGAACTACCTCCCTCGGGGGGAGGGGCAGGACTGCAAGGGATTAACCTGAAGGATTAGCCAGGGGAGACCTTCATGCAGTGTCCTGGCTAGAAGGAGGAGTCCTGATGGGAAGAGTTTCTGTGTCTAACGCCCGCCCTCCTTCTCTACCTGCTGGCAAGTGCATCCACTCTGTTGCTGTGACTGCTGCTGCCATCCTTGGCTTCTTCGGTTTTCTACAGTGTACCAGACATCAGTGGTTCTCTCGGGATTCTCCAGGCTTTCAGCAACAGATCAGAACTGCTGAGACATCCAGCCTTGTGAACTGAGTAGCTACTGTTCTCAATTCCTCCACAGTGCAAGCGGCCATGTTGGACTACTTAACTGGAAGCTTAAAAGTTAATTCCCTTTGAAATATACATTCACTCGTCAGCTCTGACTATATCTTTGGAGCAAGACCCAGGCTGCACATTTGAGCCATAACTAATTCGCTTGCCTCTTTCCCAGCTTCTTGTTGGGTTCCTCCCAGACACCTGACTTCTTATTTCCCTAGTCCTCTGCTTTAGGAGGTCCATTCCAGGCAGTATCTAGTCTTCCTTTATGAGGACTAAAGTTATGTTTTAATTTTAAATTACTGTGCTTAAGAGATCTATAAAACAGAAATGCCTCTGACGTGTAAGCCCCACTTGCCCAAGGAGAGATAGTTGTAATGGAGATTACACGTTGGTTTCCTGGCTGCCCAGATCTGAATAATCACACAGAAACTGTATTAACTACAACACTGGTCAATAGCTTAGGCATATTCCTAGCTTGCTCTTACATCTTGAATTAACCCATTTCTTTTTATCTGTGTATCACCATGAGGCTGTGGCCTGCTGGTATCGTTCCAGAGTCTTTCTCCTTTGGCAACTACATGGCATTCCCCTAACTCCGCCTTCTTTCTCCCTGCATTCAATTTAGTTTTCCCCACCTAGATCTATTCTACCCTGCCATAGGCAAAGCAGCTTCTTTATTAACCAATGGTAATAAAACACATTCACAGCACACAGAGGGGAATCCCACATCAGATTGCTTCCTGGAATGCGAGGGGCTGTTCTTGTAAAATAACAAGCCACGTGTTCTCACTTCAGCAAACATGGTTGGTTGTCCCAGCTACACAGGATGTGCATGATCACACATGGGCAGGAGGCATGCAGGCAGGAAGTATGTCAGCATGTATGTTTGCCCCCAATCAGACAAAGGTGGGAAGTATGTAGCCTTGTGGGGTTTGCCTTTATAAGTCTCTGACTAATGTAATTCAGGGCTATACTCTGGGAATCCCAGCTGTGGACCTGGCTAGTGTCCATCATCCTGGTCAGTATTTAATGGGGCTTGCTTCAGATTTCACTCAAAAGTTGTGGTAGTGGAGACAGTCTCATTCAGTGGGGTTAGCACCTGCCCCCAAACCAACTGTAGAGCAGTAGGCTAAGACTATTGGGGTCACAGTAACCTTAGTGAGACACTAATGAGAGTTAGACAGATCTCTGATAGGCAGATAGGGAGAGGGGCCATGGCTAGGTAATAAAGGTGATGTATTTTCAAGATGACTGGTTTCTTCCTCACCTTCCTGACTTGAGACAAAAGCCTGG
The DNA here is from genome assembly GCF_014885135.2 of Alexandromys fortis. Lineage (NCBI taxonomy): Eukaryota > Metazoa > Chordata > Mammalia > Rodentia > Cricetidae > Alexandromys > Alexandromys fortis. Next base: position 9,627,073 of record NW_026067921.1, read on the forward strand.
CATATTTTTATTCATTTATTTTTTAAGATTTATTTATTTATTATGTATACAGTGTTCTGCCTACGTCCCAAAGAGGGCACCAGATTTCATTACAGATGTTTCTGAGCCACCATGTGGTTGCTGGGAATTGAACTCAGGACCTCTGGAAGAGCAACCAGTGCTCTTAACCTCTGAGCCATCTCTCCAGCCCTATATGTATAATTTTGGGGTTTAGTTTGTTTGTTTGTTTGTTTTTGAGACAGGGTTTCTCTGTGTAATCCTTGCTATCCTGAAACTCACAGAGATGCACCTGAAATCTGGCATTAAAACAAAGGTTTGGTCTCCTATCAGAAGATCCCCTGCTGATGGATTCACTCAGCAAGCTCAAGGTTGGGTCAGGACATGTTATACAACAGCTATGGGCCAATCAACCGTTGTATAGTTCTTCAAACTGACCAACCCCTAAGTTAGAGAATGAAAACTCTCAAGAGACTTAAAAAAAAAATCAGCGCTCAAGAACAAACTGGATTTTCGGCTCCCTGATTATCCCGTCTGTTTTGTGGAGTGTCTTTTTCTCTGTCTGCTGTGTACTGTTTCCTCACCTCCCCTCACCCTTGTAAACACCTTTCTTCAACTGCTAATTCTGTTTGCAGTGTTTGAGGTTTCTCAACTGCTACTTACTGCACTCAAGATTTTTCCTGCCCTTCAATCCTTTACCTGGCAGAGAAACGACCCTAATGAAGACCCCCAGACTGTTTTATTTTGGGGGCTCACCTCCAGGATTTCTTTCATAGACTGCGTTACAATGGCTTCCGGTGGCTTCTCCCATTGGTAATTTACAGAACGCAGTGTCACTCCTGGAGAAGGGAGGCTCTGCTCGCAGCTCTGATGCAGCTATGAACGGTCTGCCCACGAGGACTAAGAGCTGCTGCGGAACTCTGCTCCAGGACGTGGGCTTTGCCAGAAGGGGGCCTGGAGAACCGCTGACCCACTCGTAGGAAACAACTGAGGCCTTGCTGCAAGACAAGAAGGCTGTAGCTCTACAAAGTTGCACAATGGCAGACGGGCCGGAGGCTCTGTAGTGAACAGGGAGGCTTGAAGAGGCTCCTGGGAAGTCCATTCAACCTTTGAAGTCAGAAGGACTGTACACACACACACACACACACACACACATACATACATACACACACACACACACACACACACACACACACACACGCATGAATGTGCCTTCGGGATGAAAACAGACCCCAAGCTGCAGGTAGGACAGAAGTCTCATCACCGAAGTCCTGACCAGAACCTCTGATGGCTACTTTGAGTAAGGATGGTAACAAAAGCACATTCTTTCCTGGCTGAAGACTGAAATACCACTCATGTGTTCTCTATGACAGTCATCTGGAGGAAACCGCCAAGCTACAAGGCCCTAGACAGACATAGCACAAGAAAGTAAATTCTGTGAGGCACAAAATTTTAGCCCAGAATAAACTATCTCTAGACAATATTTGAAGTATAGACTATACTAGCCTTGACTACATGAGATCCTGTCTCCAAAAACAAACACGAAACAAAAGATGATGGGGGATCTTGGAACGGGTGAATCTGTTGCTGGAATCCCGGCTGAGGGTTCAGCTCCGAGAGCCCCAATAGACCATCCGCGCCACAGGACTGAACCGGAAAGACGGAGATGAAGCAGGAAAGGAATTCATTCAGTCAGCCATACTGAGGAGGATGGGGAGAGCAGGGTCCTCCTGGTGGACTCAAGGATTTCAGAAGAACAAAGGCAGAGAGGTGAAAACAGGCTTAGTGGAGCAGGGTTGACCAAGCAGTCTGCCTGATCGCTATCTCAGGTCCTGCAGGCACTGTAGGGGACAATCCCCTACCCTGCAAGGCTCTCTTTTCCAGGAACTTGAGATAAGCTGGGGAAGAGGGTGACTCAGTGGGAGAGTGGGTTAAAGGGGAAACCCCGTTAGTTGGACAATGACGGCATTCTCTTTTCAAGGCGCCATTCCTGTGTTCTGGAATATGATGTTATTAAAGCTGGCAGTGGAAAACGTATCTGAGGCAGGATGGAAAGACAGGAAATTTTTAAGAGGACATGAGAGGAAAGAAGGCCCTCCCCCTTGGATTTAGTTTGCTTTACTTGCCTTCTGAGAGTCAAGAAACATCAGGACAACTGATAAAGCTAGAAATGCCCTTTAGACATAATGCCTGTTTTCCAAAGTAAGGATGTCAAAACAAATAAATAAACCGGGTACACTGGGCATGTCGGTACACGCCTGTAACCCTAGCATGGACTAGGTGGTGGCAAAGAAGATCAGAAGCCAATTTAAGGCCAGCTACATTGGACCCTGCTTCAAGAAAAAGAAAAAAAGGAGGAAAGGAAGGATAGAGGGCAACAGAAAGGGAAAGGCAGGGAGGGAGGGAGGGAGGGAGGGAGGGAGGGAGGGAGAGAGGGAGGGAGGGAGGGAGGACAACCATGTTTACTTAGCAAGGGAAAGGCTGGTAACCTGGAATTTTATCATGTTTGTACGCCTCTCAAATCCTTAAATCTGAGCAGTGCACCTCAAAAAATTGCCTTAAATTTTAAGTTTCTTCCTTCTTTTCTTTCTTTCTTTCTTTCTTTCTTTCTTTCTTTCTTTCTTTCTTTCTTTCATTGGTTTTGTTTGTTAAACGGGGTCTCACTCTGGCTTAGGCATTCACTTTGTAGCCCAGGCTGGCCTGGAAAGCAAGGCTCATCTCAGAAGTGCTGAGATTTCATACCCAGCTAAAATTTTCTCATATTTGAGCCATGTTGTGAGTTACATCATTTGAACAATGTCTTAGGAAGCCATAGAATTACATATACACAATCGTTGTGAAGACAATGTGGCCCTACTGAAGATGCATTAGTTACGGTGAGATTCTATAGTTAGGATGGGTCCTAAAGTCAATACAAGAAAAAGATAGCTAGAGACTTAGGCATGTGGGAAGAAGGCCACGTGACAATGGAGGGAGGCATGGGGTGATGGGCCCACAGCTAGGGATGCTCGTACCACAGAAGACAGCCCTAGGACAACGTGGGGGGCTTTGTGACTGTGAGAAATCCTCAAGAGGAGAAGCAGTTAAAGGGAAGGAAGAGTTACCTTGGCCCACTATTTCAGAGGTGTTGAGTCCATGCTCAGCTGGCTCCATCGTTTCTGGCCTGTGCTAAAGCAGAAGGTCACAGCAAGAGGCACGGTGTAGCTGACGGCTCATTTCACGGCGGCCAGGAGGCAGAGTCGGGGTGGGGCAAGGCGTATCCTTCCAGGGCAGGCCATGACTTCCCTTCTACCATGTGGGCCTTGGCTCCCAATGATACCACTGTGTTACATCAAGGGATTAACCCACTGATTAACTCAGAGGCTGAGACGGAAGGACTGTCACAAATTTGAGGCCGGCCTGGGCTGTAGAGTGAGTTCTTGGCTAGCCTGGGCTACAGAGTGAGAGCGTCTTAATAACAGAAAGACCCGGCAGTGTCGGGTAGCTGGAGGGCAGCAGTACTTAGATAGGATGCAGAGGGAAAACCCAGAAGTTTTTCTTCCAGTTTCAAAGATTAAGCAACTGGTAACAGAAGGAAGAGACAGAAGAAAAGGAATCTGATTTGGGAGGAAGGTTCCTGCGTTTGACAGTTGAGTGTGCTCGCGGCAACCCATTCAGATAGGAGCATCTGGCGGATGACGAATGCCACTGCACCTTTAGACAACATCGCACAGCATAAAGACAATGAATAGAGACCCAATCACAAAACACACACCCAGTGCTCTTTCTCAGGCTGGACACTGCGTACAAACACCAACAGCAGCCCACATGGGCCAGAGGACAGCCGCCCTCCTAAGCCTCTCCGTTTAGCCAGGGCCTGGGCCGACTCTGAGGAAGGCAAAGGTTAGAAAGAGAGGGAGAAATGGCATGTATCACTGATGTGTCCCTGGCAGGAGGATGAGAGCTGTCAGCCATGTTGAAGAGTCGCTGGTGGCCGAGGAGGTGCTGCTACCTGCTGCTCCAAGCTCCTCACCTGGACCTGGAATCAGGTTTGGCCCAATAGTATCACAGAGTGGACGATAAAGCGGCAATGTTTTACAAGTGCAAGCTGGTTGTCATGGGGTCCGCTCTGAGACAAACCTGCTGAACCTCTCCTTCCCTTCGGACAGTATGCAAAGTCTGGCTGTGCTGGTATGCGGACTGACAGGACTGGTTTGGTGTGCTTGGTGGTAGCCTAATATCCTAGCTTTTGTGTCTTCATTCTTAGACAAATTCATATAGAAAAAAATGGTCAGACAGGAAGAAAAAAGGAGGGTATAGTTGGCTGTTTGGGCATGCATCAAGCCCCACTCCACGACACATGGGACACTCGCCTCCCTGGCCACACAGTTACCGTCATCCCTGGGGCCCTCTGTCTGGAGACAAACCCGAGTTAGAAGCAAGTCTTGGACAGACTTGGAGGCAAGGATAAGCAGGGAGTCATCTACTTAGCTCATCTGTACCTGCTGAGCACACCTTAGTGCTGTTACCTGCCTGGGGCCACCTCTGCTGACAGCTAAGTTGGCTATGAAATCAGAAGCTTTCCCTTCCTGGAAGTTTGCACACAGGTCAACCTCGGAGCCAGATAGTGAAGCTCCACGGGAGAGAAGCTCACTCTTGCCTTCCTGAGCTAAAAAGGCGGGCGCTTTCCAGGGTCCTTTGTTTTAATTCCCCATGGCCGCATGCAGCAGATCTGTTCTCTCTGGCTACATGAAGGGCACAAGCCATTTCGGGGTTTCCTTGTGGGGCTGGAAAACAGAAATTGTTCTGTGATTTTCCTTGTCCCCAAAGTTAGAGGGCCAAAAATTTGCGCACTGAGAGCAAACATGAAATTGCAGGGTCTTTGGTGCAGGGCTGGGCTAAGGATGGGGGTGGAGGTAGGATTCTGTGAACTTGGCCTGTACTGGGGGAAGGGGAGTAGCCTGTAAGCTCAGCCAGCCCTCCCTGGAATTCACCTCTAGAAAGGGAGACTTTCTCTCCAATGCTAAGTTAGCCAAGCGGAGCGAATGCAGAGTGCCGGCAAAGCCCTTCCTTCTCGCCTGACTGGGAACCTCAGAGTTAGTTACTGAGTAACTGGAGGATGCAATTGACGTGCCTTCGAAGGGCTTCACGGGAGCAGCTGTGTGAAAGCTGTAACCAGACTGTGAGTCCAAGGTCAAAAGTTAGGAGAAACTGGATCCCAGACAGAACTATGCAGCTGCAGGGCAGAGGGAAGCCAGACCAACGAATGTGATTCTTTTCCTCCTCTTTGCTTCTGCTCAGCTTCACTCTGCCTCTCTGTCAGCTGGGCCGGAAGCTCCTGGAAGGCGGGACTAGGGGCCTTACTTTTCTCCTGCCTAGCCAGATGCCTTACGCTGCACCCAGCAGAGGCTCAGCCAGGATTTTCTCGGGTAATGAATATATACATACTTGCCAAGGTTTAGGCCAAAGTGGTCTTCTGGTCCCCACCACACAGCACCTCAGTGTGGTCTGATTAGATGTCATTTTCTTTAGGAGGGTTTGCTCGGAGACTTGAGATAGGGATTGGTGGGCATCTGTTGCTGTGATAAAACACTGTGACCTAAAGCAACTGGGGGCAGGATAGTTCAGTGGTTAAGAGCACCTGCCCTGCTGATCATCCAGAGGGCCTGAATTTAACTCCCAGCACCCACTTCGGGTGGTTCACAACCACCCATAACTCCAGCTGGGGTGGGTGGGTGATCCCACTTCCTCTGGCCTCGACCACCACTCTCTCCTCATATGGCATACACTCACAGGACACGCACCTACACAGAAATTGTATCAGTATATAATAAAATGTTCTATAGAATAATTATATATAAGAAATACACATTATATATATTTAAAAAACAACCATGGGAGGAAAAGGTTTATTTGGATTATCTAGCCCTGGTCACAGTCCACTGAGGGGACTCAAGGCAGGAACCAAAGGCAACAACTGAAGCAGAGATCGTGGAGGAGTGATGCTTACTGCCTTGTTCCCACTGGCTTGTTCAGTTGTTTTCTTGTACATCGCAATACCACCTGCTTGGGGTGGCACTGCCTGATGGGTCCTCTTGAAAGACCCGGATAAATCCAGACCCTTCTAGCAGGAAGAATAGAGCCAAAAATCTATCAGGGAGAGAAGAGCCAAAAATCTAGCTTAGCCGGTTCAGTGATTCTGTTCCAGGAACTAGCTGGCCATAAAGTTAGATTATAATCTTGAGAATAATCTTGAGAAACGGGGAGTTACCCCCTTGTGATTATCACTGGTATTTTCAGAATTTTACAATGACGCCCTCCCTACCCTCTTTGGGTTGTGGTTTTTTCCCCCTAAATACCCCTTCTCCCAGCTACTCAGGGTTGAACTCCTCTACCCCTGCGTGGGAAATGAGTTTTGGCCCCAGTGCGCCGGTTCCTGTCAATAAACCTCATGTGACTGCAACAAGGATGGTCTCTCGTGAGTTCCTGGGGGGTCATATTATCCCGAGACTTGAGTGAGAGTCTCCCCACTCTGGGGGTCTTTCACTCTCACATCAACCACCGATCAAGAAAAATGACCCCCCCCACTCTTCCCTATCCACTATTTTTCTCAATTAAGATTTCCTCTTCTTGGGTATAACTCAGCTTGTGTCAAGTTGGCAAAAACCTGTCAGTACAACAAGTAGAGCTGGACAATTGTTGGACTAATCCGCTGGGCATGGTGGTGCATGCCTTTGATTTCAGCAGCCAGGAATCTCTGAGAGTTTAAGGCCAGCCTGGTGTATGTGAAAGTTCCCAGCTGGCCATGGGAGTATAGTGAGACCATGTCAGAGAGAAACAGAGAGAGAGAGAGAGAGAGAGAGAGAGAGAGAGAGAGAGAGAGAGAGAGAGAGAGAGAGAGAGAGAGGAGGGGAGGGGGGGAGGGAGGAAGGAGGAGTGGGAGTGGCCATGGGCTGGAGAAGTAAGTCAATGGATAAGTGTATACTAGGTAGGCGTGAAGACTAGAATTCGGACTCCTAGAACCCACATTAAACCTGCGTAAGTGTGGCAATCCTGGCTCTCTAGAGAGAGATGGGGATCCCCAGAGCACCAAGACCAGGGCTCCACGTTAGTAAGAGACCTTGCCTCAGAGCATTAAGTGGAGGGCAATCGGTGACTTGGTCAACTTTGTGTCTCTGTGTGCACACATGTGAGCATGTGCACCTGCATACAATGTAAACCTACACATCTGTGAAGACACATTCACTCCTGCATACATAAACACATAACCACACAAAAGGAACGTCCAGTGCCTTCTGCCTCACTGTGGCTATTTACTCAATAGTGTGAAGTGAATCGACTGTAGAGGAAACCGTAGGCTCCCCTGTGCCATGAAAGTGGTGTGTGTGTGTGTGTGTGTGTGTGTGTGTTGGGAACTGATGGTATAGGCCTGCAATCCTGGCTACTTTGGAGGCTAAGGCAGGAGGAGTAAAAGTCTAATGCCAGCTTGGGCTACAAAGCACACTGAAGGCCTGAGCAATTTAGTGAGAGCCTGTCTCAAAAGTATGGAATATATACATATTAGAGTACTACTCAGCAGTAAAAAAACAAGGACTTCTTGAATTTTGCATGCAAATGGATGGAAATAGAAAATACTATCCTGAGTGAGGTAAGCCAGACCCAAAAAGAGGAACATGGGGTGTACTCACTCATATTTGGTTTCTAGCCATAAATAAAGGACATTGAGCCTATAATTCGTGATCCTAGAGAAGGTAAATAAGAAGGTGAACCCAAAGAAAAACATATAGACATCCTCCTGAATATTAACCTTCATCAGGCGATGAAAGGAGACAGAGACAGAAACAGAGACCCACATTGGAGCACTGGACTGAAATCTCAAGGTCCAAATCAGGAGCAGAAGGAGAGAGAG
>NW_026067921.1:9636081-9791463 GCF_014885135.2 Alexandromys fortis
GAGAGAGAGAGAGAGAGAGAGAGAGAGAGAGAGAGAGAGAGAGAATGTGTGTGTGTGTGTGTGTTCTGGTGCCTGTGGAAGCTGGGTGCTGGGAACTGAACTTGGGTCTTCTGCACTCTTAGTGACTGAGCCATCTCTCTAGCCCCTGCAATCAGCCATCTTATGAACCTTTTCATTGTTAGGAAACATTTGTCTAAGACTAGGGATAGGGCGAAGGAGATTATTTGGGTCCCTCTATTGAATATAGAGTACCGTGCCGGGGTTCTCCAGGGAGTATCTGATTCTACAACATCCTGACTATTGATGGATCTTGAGATGGGGAGACTGGATTGTTCTTGATTATCCACGTGACCCTGGTGAAACCATGAGATCTTACAAGGGGAAGGCAGAGGAGAATTAGAATTAGAGAAGTGGGTGATGAGGAGTCAGAAAGATTCAGCCTGCCATTCCCTGTGTTAGAGGCAGGGAGGAATGCAGCTGTGAGCCAAAAATGCAAACAACCTCAAGATAACGGGAAACAGCAAAGAAATGGGTTCTCTCCTAGCACAGTTAGGAGGAACGTAGACTGGACACACAAGATTTTAGAAAAGTAACCCCATCTTTGACTGCTCACTCCTAATGGAAGTTAATTAACACTCTAAATTTTTCTTCTGGCTTTTCAAGACAGGGTGTCTCTTGTTGCCCTGGATGTCCTAGAACTCGCTCCATAGTCCAGGCTGGTCTCAAACACAGAGATCCACCTGCCTCTGCCTCCTGAATGCTGAGGTAAAAGTGTGTGCCACTGCCCAGCCAGCACTCTAAGATACCAAAGAATTGTAAGGTGATGATAATTTTGACTTTTGTCTTCAAAATTTATACAACTAAGTTCCTTAAAAAATATCTTTATTTAGGGATGAAGAGATGGCTTGCTGGGGAATAATCCTTCTGTCCACGGTGAAGATGTGTTGTTCTCATTGTTAATAATAAGCTGATTGGCTGGTGGCGAGGCTCTACCACTGCCTGGCAGTATTGTTGATTTTTAAGAGCTAACTTTGGCAACAATATGCTTATAATCTGTTCCCTGCACCTGTTAATGTCAGCTCTAATAACTATATTCTTTTATCTTCAGTACAAGAGACTGAAACCTAGGGCCTTGTACTTGCTAGGTAAGCTCTCTACCTCTGGGCTATACCTCCAACCTGGGCTCATAATTTTAAGTCCACTTTGCAATTACTCGTTAACTTGATCTCTGTTTTCCGAGCAGCCAATTAGCACAAGTTACAGAAAAGCACACGCTGTTAAGACCTGCACGTGGGGTCCAGTGAGAGTTGCTTATCTGCTAAGATTTTGGTCCTGATGGCGACTGCACTGGGACTTGCCCAGCACCAGACAGCGCGCTGTGTTTGCAACAGCTAAGGCCTCAAGGACTAATTTTCTTTCTTGTGCTGGGAATTGAACCCACGGCTTTATGGATGTCCAGTAAGTGCTCTACCACTTGGTTACTCTCCCAGACCTTCATGGATTGGGTTTTTTGCTGAGGCAATAGATAAGCCCTTGCCATTTCTTTTCTGATAGCTCAAACTAATGTCTTCCATACTGTCTACTACTGAGCAAATTTACCAACAGGGAATGGACATCAAAAGAGCTCTGTGTAACTAACCGATGCTGTCTGCAACTCATGCCAAGCCAGGGCAGGGAAGGGTGGTCCACAACTTGAGAGCAGAGCGATGGGTGTGAAGGATGAAGGCTGTGCCCTGACGCTTGTCACAGGTACGGTGACACATAGCAGCTGCTGCTGTCACCACTGAATGTAGAGCCATTCTCATAGCTTTGGGCACTGAGGCTCACGTACGTTCAGTGAGTTCCTTGGGGTCTCACAGAAAGTGGGTTACAAACCAGAATCTTTCCTAGTCCAAAGCCCTGAGTTTTTGCTTAATTCTCTGTTTCTTGTTTTTATGTTTTGACTGTTTCATACATGTATATAATGTATTTTGATCATATGCATCTCCTTCCTAACTCGGTCATTTCCTTTGCATATCACATTTTAACCAGGGACTGCACTCTACAGTGTCCTTAGTAGGAGTAGTACTGTCAATGAGTGTCATTGGTCGTAATGGGAAACACTGCTGCCAGTGATGGTTGCTAAGGGGTCTTACAAAGACTATGACGATCCTGCTTTGGAATGTGTCCTCAGAAATCCACACTGGGGGAACAGAATTGTTCATAAGCTTAAAATTGAGCACCTTTGTATATAAGCAGAGGAATTTTTTTTCAAATTGTTTAACAATATAGTTCATTTCACTGGAATTCAACTGTCATGCAGGTTCAAGCATGTCTGTAGTTTGTTTTGTTCAAAATTTTACCTAGAATCTGGATATGGTGGCAAACACCTGTAACCCCAGGATTAAGGAGGCTGAGGATGGAGATTTGTGAGTTCAAGGGTACATAATGATACCCTATTTGGCTCAAGAATAAACTGGCCCTTGCCGGGCGATGGTGGCGCACGCCTTTAATCCCAGCACTCGGGAGGCAGAGGCAGGTGGATCTCTGTGAGTTCAAGACCAGCCTGGTCTACAGAGCTAGTGCCAGGACAGGCTCCAAAGCCACAGAGAAACCTTGTCTCGAAAAACCAAAAAAAAAAAAAAAAAAAAAAAAAAAAAAAAAAAAAAAAAAAAAAAAGAATAAACTGGCCCTTACTTTCCTCAATGTGAAAGCTGTGTTTTGTATTGAAGGTTGTAATCACAATAATTGATTACCGATTATTATTTAAACTTTTTTTTTTACTTTTTATTTTATGTATATGAGTCTTTTGCCTGCATGTATGTCTGTGTCGTGTGTGCACGCCTGGTGCCCATAGAGACCAGAAGAGGGCATTGGATCTCTAGGGACTGGAGTTACACAGGTGGTTGTGAGCCACTCTGTGGTCCTGAGAACCAAACGTGGGTCTTCTGGGATAATAACAAGTGCTCGTAACCACTGAGCCATCCCTCCAGCCCCAGTTATAAACTATTGTCCAGTTACTTCTCATTTTAACACAGAAACATTGCATTGGTTGTCTTGTGAAATCATCAATTATATTTTTTAAGTGGGGGTGTATGTGACAGCGAGCTTTTTACACAATATAAGGGTGCTAAACCTTTATGGTGGTGGAATGAGTGCTCGGGCAGCCGCTGGAAAACCTCAGTTGAGAGTTGTGGCTCTGTTGCTTCTTTTGAGCACACCCCGTACCTAAGGCCTCCTAGGGGCTAGCGGGTGTGGCTCAGAAGTAAAGCACTTGCCTTATGCGCGTAGGCCCTAGGTTCTATCTTTTTAATTAATTAATTTATTTATTAAAGATTTCTGCCTCCTCCCCGCCACTGCCTCCCATTTCCCTCCCCCTTCCCCTGTCAAGTCCCCCTCCCCCAATCAAGTCCCCCTCCTCATCAGCCCAAAGAGCAATCAGGATTCCCTAACCTGTGGGAAGTCCAAGGACCACCCACCTCCATCCAGGTCTAGTAAGGTGAGCATCCAAACTGCCTAGGCTCCCACAAAGCCAATACGTGCAGTAGGATCAAAAACCCATTGCCATTATTCTTGAGTTCTCAGCAGTCGTCATTGTTCGCTATGTTCAGCGAGTCCGGTTTTATCCCGGGCTTTTTCAGACCCAGGCCAGCTGGCCTTGGTGAGTTCCCGATAGAACATCCCATTGTCTCAGTGTGTGGGTGCCCCCCTTGCGGTCCTGAGTTCCTTGCTCGTGCTCTCTAGGGAGAGAGAGGCCCTAGGTTCTAACCTCATCAAAACAAACACCTCTCCAAGATCCCTTCCTCTGTGAGATAAGCCACACCCCCAGCCTCGGCTTCTCAGAATATGTATTGAAAGCAGAGAAAGCCCTAGCCGCTAAGGACTATCTCTTAAAGAGCCTTGCTACATTATTATTTAATCACATTATTTGTAATTAAACTTCGCAATACTCTTAGCGTTCTCTCTGGGTAAGCGTAGGCTTTGAATAGCTGGCCTAAAAACTTGCCTTGAACAAGCACTTGACAAGAGAGGATATTCAAGCCAAAGGGCTGATAAGCTCTGGGAAAGGTAACTTAGTCATCAGGGAAACACTATAAGGAAACACCGTTGCCCGCCCACCAGGACGGCTAAAATAAAACCAACAAGCTTTGTTGTCGAGAATATGGAACAATGGGAGCTTTCATACCTGGCTGATGGGAATGCGAACCAGTATAAACCGACAGGGTGGAAAGCTGGTAGAGCAGCTCTGATCTTGACTTCTGGAGCCCACAGAATGTGCGTGCAGGTGATGGAGGCGCGGCTCAGTGGGGGAGCATTTGCCTCGCATAGGCCCTGGGGTTTAGGGCTCAGAACCACGCATCAATCAATGAAATATATACCAATATTTTTCAAAGGCATTACAAGAAGTCCTCCTAGCCGGGCGGTGGTGGCACACGCCTTTAATCCCAGCACTCAGGAGGCAGAGGCAGGCGGATCTCTGTGAGTTTGAGGCCAGCCTGGTCTACAAGCGCTAGTTCCAGGACAGGCTCCAAAAGCCACAGAGAAACCCTGTCTCAAAAAACAAAAAACAAAACAAAACAAAAAAAAAAAGAAGTCCTCCTACGATAGTCCCAAATTTGAAATATTCCAAGTGTCTACAGACAATAAACAGGCAAATTAGGGTACATTTCTGCAATGACGTACTAACGTAATGGCAAAGAACGCCATTAAAGAAACACTGATGTCCGCAGGACATGGTGGTGCACAGCTTTGATCCCAGCACTCAGGAAGCAGAAGCAGGTGGAAGAGGATCTCTGCGGGCTCAAGGCTAGCTTGGCTACACAGAGTTCTAGGACAGCCAGGCCTTCATGGAGAGATCCTCGCTAACATAAAGAAAAAAAGACAAAGGAAACAGCAAACAAAGAACACAGATGAATGTTACAACGTTCAGCAAAAGTCACACACATGAGTATATATTGTTTGACTCCTATATGAAACACATTCTCCCAAATGTGTTGCCATCTAGGGCAGCGGCTCTCAACCTGTGGGTTGAGACTGGAATGACCCTTCCATAGTGGTCACATGTCGGATACTTACATTACAATCATAACAGTAGCAAAATTACAGTTATGAAGGAGTAATGAAATCATTTTATGGTTGGGTGTCACCACATGAGGAACTGTATTAAAGGGTCGCAGCATTAGGACGCTTGAGAACCACTGGCTCCAGGGGTCTGGCTTGGGTTTGTTTTCCCTGCTAGCTGGAGAAAAAAGTCTGGAGGATCCTCAGACACAGCAGGAAGTAACAGGCAGTGAACTTTATTACAGGTGAAGAAGCAGCCACACAGCAGAGTCCACAAGAGAAAGGCAGAGAGGGAATCCTCTCCCCGCCCCCCATGGCTCAAGGGTTTAAGAGGTTCTGGCGGCTGGGGTGGGTTTCCTTCTCTTAACTTAGACAGCAAAAGGGGAGCTGATAGGGTCGCAGCTTCAGGTTCATGCATTCATGATGGCTCAGGGCAGGCCCCTGTCCCAGGTTTTGAGTTTGGTCAACTTGGACATAGTAAGAAGATCTGATAGGCCCGTAGCTTTGAGTAAACACGTTCAGTACTGGTCTTAAACATATCTGGCCAGTCCAAACTTGGCAGCAGGAAGCTGGGGGTAGGAAGGGAGGTCGGGGGAAGATGGGGAGCTGGGGAGGAGGGAGGAGATGGCGGGCTACTATCAGGAGGAAAAGCCCTCCAGGATGTTACCTCCAGTCAGGAGAGTGAGGAGAGCCCAGAAGATTGATATCTTCTCTATCAGTCCCCTTTCTACCCGGCTGCCTGTGAGTGTTCTAACCTAGTCTTTTATGCATTTAAGCCAGATGTAATGATTTAAATCTATAATCCCAGCACTTCAGGGCCTGTGGCAGGAGGACTGCCTTGTGTTTGCCGCCAGCTTGGACTCCTGAACTACATAATAAGTTCCAGGCCAGCTTGGGCTATAGAGTGAGAAACTATCTCAAAACAGCAGCAACAGCAAACTCTCTCTGTTCCTCATGCGTGTGCACAAACACATACACACAGACACACACAGAGACACACACATACACACACACACACACACACACCACACTTGTAGGAGTCAGGGGTTTCCTACTGTATGTGCCCATGCGTCTCCGGCATGCAGGAAAAAAGAAGTAGTTGTTGAAGTTGCTATTTGGTTTTTGGTTTTAGAAACTTCAGTTCGAGAGCCAGTGCTGACATTTGTGAAAGTCCCCCACCTCCCTTCTCCATCTCCCTCCCCACAGTGAAGATCCGTCTAAAAGTCAGCTGCTTTCAACCAGATCCTAGATAGGATGTTCAGGATGCTGCTACCCTGTAAGTAACTTGTCTTTTGTGGATGCTGCAAGCCCGCTGGCCACGTGACCTGTTTAGCTGATGCAATCTATATCATATAATCTGTCCCCTTTACTGTTACTTTAAGGCCTGCACTCACTTCTAAACTTCTAAAGTTGGCTTACGTACAACTTTATTTATTTTATTTTTTTATTTTCGAGACAGGGTTTCTCTGTAGCTTTTTGGTTCCTGTCATGGAACTAGCTCTTCTAGACCAAGCTGGTCTCGAACTCACAGAGATCTGCCTGCCTCTGCCTCCCGAGTGCTGGGATTAAAGGCTTGCGCCAACACCGCCCGGCAAGTCCAACTTTAAAATACTTAAATCTTGTGTTTCAAAACGAACTTCTTGCCTTTAATCCCAGCACTCAGGAGGCAGAGGAAGGTGGATCTCTGTGAGTTCAAGGCCAGCCTGGTCTACAAGAGTTAGTTCCAGAACAGGCTTCAAAGTTACAGAGAAAAAAAAAAAAAAAAAAAAAACTCAAAAAAAAAAAAAAAAAAAAAAAAAAAAACCCTCAGCAACAAACAAACAAACAAAAAACCAAACCTAATTTCTTTAAGTTTTCATATGACTTCCTAAGTTTTCATCTGCCTAATTAAAGCTATTTAGACTTCAGAACTGATTTCTTAGGTTTTCATTACACTCTAATGGCTTCTTTCAAAAAGTTCTTTTCAAAATCCTACCAATAGGAGATCAAGTATGGTTCAGTGACTAAGAGCACTAGCTGCTCATCCAGAGGACCTGGGATCGGTGTCTAACACCGGCAGCCTGCTAACCTGTAACAGGTTTTTCTTTGGACCGCCAGCTCCTGAATAGCGACATGGAGACATTTTATTAATTATGAAAGTTTGGCCTTAGTTTAGGCTTATTCCCAATGAGCTCTTAAAGCTTAAGTTAATCTGTTTATACTAATCTACATTCTACCACGTGGCTCATTACCTCTCCTCAGTGCCATACCTCTGACTTCCTCTGAGTCTGGCTGGAAAATCTCCTATGCTTAGATTTTTTCAAGAGTTCCTATCTCTGCCTGGAAGTATCACCTACCCTCTCTGCCTAGTTATTGGCTATTCGTCTCCTTATTAAACCAACCAGAAGGTGCCTTAGGTAGGTGAGGAAAGACAGAGACACATCTTCACACAGTGGACAAAAACTTTATCCCAAAATCTCCCCCTTGAGTCCAATAAAAGGCTCTTTCTCTAACATCAATAAATCGGAGCCCTGAGAGGGATAAAATATTACCTGAGCAAACAGAAAATACAGAGTAATCAACTTTCAAAATTATAGAAATGGCAGAGACAGCTTGCTGCCTGAACAGTCATCCAAGGCTGGAGCAACCATCTTTGGACTACAGGCCCAGAATATTTGGCAAACTTTCCTATGAGTCAGGAATTTTAAAGGAATGACCTACCTTGTCTTGGCAAAGCTCAGTAGTCGACTTCCTTTGTGTTCTGTTTATACAGTTTGGACAGTATCCTGTCAGCTGTCAAGGCAAGGGTAGGGTTTTTTTCCCCCAGTTGCTAGCTTTGCCACATTTAAAGCAAACTCCATATGGAGGTTCTTCAAAGCTCATCATCCTCTTTGAAGTAGATTGGTGGGTGCTTCTAGGAGTAGAATTCTCACTGTCACAAAAAGCCTTGTTACTAAAACATCTTACACGCCATATTCTGTAGATTTCTGAAGTATTTGAAGACCACCTACCTATCTAAAAATACATCTGTTTAACTTTGAAAACATACCTAACATGATCACAAGTTTGATTGTTAATGACTACTAACTTCTACTACTAACCTGTATTTCTTAATTATCCTAAACAGTTTGTAAGAGTAGCTTTCAAGAACTAGAACTTTACATTACATTTTTAAATTAGTTGCATAGGCACAATACCTTAAGCAAGAATAGAAACATGTATACAGTATGTAAAAACAAAAAAACCTTAAATTTGTATAAATATACAAAAATATATATTAATGCAAAATATTTGAGACTAGTAGTTGCTTTTTAGTTTTTTTCTTTTCTTTTTAGTTGCTTTTTAGTTTAAAAGTAGATTCAATAATTTACCTTTTTATCCTATCATTCCTATATTCTCCCCTTTTTTCATCCCTCATCCTCCTTTTTGTTTAAATAAGGGAGACAGAGGAAAGAAAAAGAAAGAAATCCCTAATATTAACTTCCTTTATTTAGTTTCCCCTTGACTATGATCAACAATTTGTAACCAACCCTCTTAAACAACAACAAATACCCATAACCCAACAAATGACTAATACCACTCACCTCACTTCTTGGGAATGTAGGCATCATGTTCTTAAAGTTGCTTCCTCTTGTCTAAGGGTGACAGCATCTTTAGGGGACTCTGAGAAAATTGGGATGATGGTCAGGACCTCAGAGAGATATCTGCATCGTTTGTCAGCTACAGTGTGATGAGAAAGTGCAGGTCTTAACTGAAGTACTGGCACAGCTAAACCATCTTAGCCAACTGCTTTGAAGTTGTCTTGAAGGCAGATTTTTGAGGAAATGGCAACAGAGGCATTCTGTGAGACTGGATCACCTGGGATGTTTGTCTTGTCTTCTCTGGTATTATTTCTTTTGTTTTGAAAACACACAAACTCCTAAAGGTAACATACATATTTGCGTTAACATAAGTATGGAGCATGTGGTATAAACAAATCAGCTAAAGATGATTTTCTGTTCTGTGTTTGAGCAGGTAACAGCCATCTGTCAACTTCATAAGTCTGTTTGAACTGCATAACCAAACTGTTATAAGGACTCTTTAGACAACAAAATTCATCATCTCATACAACACAGAGCTGTTCCTGTGTGGAGGAACCAGCATAGATTCTTTTCCTGAGTTCTTATCTCTCCCGGAAGTCCTGCTTATCTTCTCCTAGCTAGCCAACTACCCTTCAGCTCTTAAACCAATCAGAAGGCACCTTAGGCTGTGAGGAAGGACAGAGACACATCTTTACACAATGTACAAGAAGATTATCCCAACAGGCAACCACCTGCGACTCCAGTTCCAGGGAATCTGATGCCCTCCTCTGGTATCCTCGGGCCCGGGGCGCATAAAGTGCACACACACATATGCAGGTGGGACACTCAGACCCTGAAAATAAATAAATCTAAAAAAAAAATCTTTTTTAAAAAATATTTATTTATTTATTATGTATACAATATTCTGTCTGTGTGTATGCCTGCAGGCCAGAAGAGGGCACCAGACCCCATTACAGATGGTTGTGAGCCACCATGTGGTTGCTGGGAATTGAACTCAGGACCTTTGGAAGAGCAGGTAATGCTCTTGACCTCTGAGCCATTTCTCATCTTTTTAAAGAGACAAACAAACTCAAATTTATTTATGGAAAACTGGATGTTTGTATGATACAACTGAGTACACAAATGTTGCTAAATCTCCTAGTCTTATAAATAACAAGATGTACCATAGGACTTGGCCACTTTTAACATTATCAAGTATACATACTGGGGCTGGCTGTGTGTTTGTATGTGTGTGTAAGTATGCGTCTTAGTCAATGTTTTACTGCTGTGAAGAGACACCATGACCACAGCAACTTTTATAAAGGAAAACATTTAATTGGGACTGGCTTACAGTTCAGAGGTCAGCCCATTATCATCACGGCAGGAAGTATGGCTGTACATGGGCAGACATGGTGCTGAAGAAGGAACTGAGAGTTCTATGTCTGCATCAGTGAGCAGCAGGCAGAGAGAGTGAACCACTGGGGCTGGCTTGAGCTTCTGAAACCTCTAAGCCCACTCCCCCAGGGACACATATTTTAACAAGGCCACATGTCCAAATCCTTTCACATAGTGCCAGTCCATAAGAGACTATGGGGGCCATTTTTATCCAAACCACCACAGTACGCTTGTGTATGTTCAGGCGTTGTTTTTATTTTTATGTATAAACATTGTAAAGAGTTTCTTTTTAACCAAAAACTTCAGCTATATCTTAAAATTTACATCTCATGCTCATGAATTTTAAAAATATCTTCTTTTACAATGTTTTTGGGATAGCAGCTGATTTATGTGCATAAGGACTTCTTGAGTCCTCATTGGTTTATAACACTCAAAAGAGTTAGAGGAAGGAAGTGTATTTTTGATAAAGGAGATTTTTTTTTTGTTTTGTTTTTGAGACAGGGTTTCTCTGTAGCCCTGGAGCCTGTCCTGGTGTTAGCTCTTGTAGACCAGGCTGGCCTCGAACTCACAGAGATCTGCCTGCCTCTGCCTCCTGAGTGCTGGGATTGAAAGTGTGTGTACCACCACCCAGCGCTAAAGGAGATTTTAAAAATGTTTTTAAAAATGTTTTTAAAAATGTTTTTAGATCAAGAAAAATATTTACAGGGAGTATTTATAAATTATGCTTATAGTGTAATTATAATTCCTAAGTATAATTCCTAAGGAAATATAAGATAATTTGTAATACAATGTAATTTCCTGAGTTCTCATTTGTTCATAAGCAAGACATGCAACTTACAAATAATGCTTTTACATAAAAAATATGTACACAAGAAATTTATAGTTAATATAATTATAGCTACACAATGGTGGCACACACTCTTAATCCCAGTACTTGCGAGGCAGAGGCAGGCAGATCTCTGTGAGTTTGAGGCCAGCCTGGTCTACAGAGTGAGTTCCTGGACAGTCAGGGCTACACAGAGAAACAGTGTCTTGAAACACCCCTCAAAAAATAATAATATAATTATAACTTAATTATAATATCTAAGATTAAAATTCTGTTGCACTTATATATAGTTGATGTTGACTCTGTTTATAACCATAAGGATTTAAAAACCATATTGAGAATTGAGAATATTATTCTTAGTGATGTGGAAAAAAACAAGAATAATGCTTAAGTTTTCCACAGTGAACAATAAATTTTAGTTGGGTGACAACTTCAGACTGAGACTTTCCTCTTCCCAGAATTCTCCTTTTCTGGTCGCCCCGCCTATACTTTCTGCCTGGTTACTGGCCAATCAGCGTTTTATTAAACCAATACAACTGACAAATCTTTACAGCGTATAAGACCATTGACCCACAGCAGTATATTGATGCAAATTAAAGATATTTTTGTCATATTACACTGTGCAGTTCTACCTCTGATTAAGATATTTTTGTATATTGTCACAAGTTTGAGGTTATTGTCCTTATCTGTACATCTGTTTACAGACTGTTTATTCTTATAATTTGAAGCTTTAGTCTTTAAGCTACATAGGTGATTAAAAACTACAGGTTAGTAGACACCCATATTTGTCATACTTATAGTTATGTTAGTTAGGTTTTCTAGACACAAAAAGATATATTCCATATAGCTAGGCAATCTTCAAACACTTCAAAGGCTTGTAGAATATGGCATTTAAAATGTTTTAATAACTTAAAATTCTTTTTTATTCCCTTTTTTGCTTTGTTTTTCAAGATAAGTTTTTTAATATTTTATTTATTTATTTATTTATTTATTAATTATGTATACAGTGTTCTATCTGTGTGTATGCCTGCAGGCCAGAAGAGGGCACCAGACCCCATTACAGATGGTTGTGAGCCACCATGTGGTTGCTGGGAATTGAACTCAGAACCTTTGGGAAAGCAGGCAATGCTCTTAACCACTGAGCCATCTCTCCAGCCCAAGACAGGGTTTTTTAGTAGCTATGAAGCCTGTCCTGGAACTTGTTCTGTAGCTTAGGCTGGCTACAGAAATCAACCTACTTCTGCCTTCCGAGTGCCAGGATTAAAGGTGTGTGCCACCACCGACCAGCAATAATCTAGAATTCTGTTGATGTGAGACATGACTGCTCCTGGCAGCACCAATTTACTCCTGAGAGGATGATGGGTACCAAAGACAGTCCATATGGAGTTTGTTTTCTTCTTGGCAAAGCTGGTCTATTGGACGAAGAACTACCCTGGCCTCAACTGCTGACAGTAGGCACCCTGTCCAATCTGGACAAACAGGATACTAGAAAAAGGTACTACTGAACCTTGCCAAGTCAGGATAGAGCAATCTTTCAAAAATTTCTGCTTCTGAAAATGGTCTGTCAGATATTCTAGGCCTGCCAAAGTTGGATGCCCTAACAGCACAGAAACATTGGGTGACTGTCTAGGTAGCCAACTGTTTCTGTCATTTCCTGCATCTTTTCGAAGTCACTTGCTTGCACTTTCTGCTTACTCAGGTACTATTACCTTCCTTCTCAGGTCTTTGATGGCATTGAAGACTAGATAGTTATAGTTATAATTCTCTTGTACCTTAGCTAAGGGCATATTAGGTACAAGATTTGGACTCTTCATGATAGGACAGCTATTATAGTATTACCTATGGTCTGGACATTTAGAATGTGTTTCTTATGATGTTATTGTTGGCTGTAGTTTTCATTTTAATTTATGTTATTACCTTTTCTTTTTTCTGGACAACACTTGATAGTTCTTACTGTATATAGTTTAGGTTAAGAATAGAATCTTCTTAATTAGAAAAAAAGGGGGGACATGTGGGAGCTCCACCCGTTTAGCCAATGACATTTGGAGGTGACATGACAGGGGTGTGATTTTCTCTGGAGATGTGATAAAATGGAAGAAAGGGTCACAGATGCTCTCTTGGGTGGTCAGAGCAGGAGCAAGCCTTGTGGAGCAGGAGCAGGTTGGTCGTCATTGCCCTTGGGAGAACGATGAGACAGGGGCAGCTGGATCAGCAGCCTCTAACTGGGTCTGTGTTTGTTTTTTCATTGCAACACTTCATAAATTGTTAAATAGACTTTTGTGGGCTCACACTCCATTTCCTCCTTTTACTAAGGATAAGTAATAAGGTTATAGTTCTCAAAAACAAGTGTGGGGGTACAGTGGAGGGGAGATGGGAAGAGCTGGAGGGAAAAAAAGAAGGCGGATGTGATCAAAGCTGTAGACCTAAGTTATCGGGGACAAGGTTCAAATAGATCATTTAAACTACTAGGATGTAGAGATGACTCCCTGGGCTCCCAGGGCACCTGCACTCACATGTGCAGACACACTCTCCATCATACATATACGCACACACACGCACACTCGCATACACACATACTCACACTGCAAAGAAAATCGAGGGCTGGAGAGATGGCTCAGAGGTTAAGAGCATTGCCTGCTCTTCCAAAGGTCCTGAGTTCAATTCCCAGCAACCACATGGTGGCTCACAACCATCTGTAATGGGGTCTGGTGCCCTCTTCTGGCCTGCAGACATACACACAGACAGACTATTGTGTACATAATAAATTAAATATTAAAAAAAAGAAAAGTAAAGTAAATCGAGAGAAAGGGGTAAGAGGACAAGAGCCTATGTCCTGGAGTGACTTCAGCTTCTCAAGAGAGAGTTGCCCTGGTTCTACTTTTTAGTCTGGGTGCCGGTTCCATGGGGAAGCTCACTTTGTGAAAGGTACATGGGTGGTCATGTGTGCAGTTTTTTTTTTAATATTATATGGTTCAATTAAATCCTTAAACAGTAAAACATACCGGCAATCCTAGAATGCAGGAGAGCTGAGGGCCAACCTGTCTACACAGTGAGTGCTAGGCCAGTCAGGGCTGAGCAGTGAGACCCTCGAAACAGAGAAAGAGAGAGAGGAAAAGAAAAAGATGTTTTCCAAGCTTGTGCGGCTTAGGTCCTTTTAAAGAATGAACCCAGACCCTGACACACTGAAGGCTCTGTTTGTGATAGAACAGAACAAAGCTAAGGGGACATCTCATGATAAAGTGATAGGTCCCAAGACTCAAGATCAAGGATGTTGTATAGTTTGCTTTTTATGAAGTCTGATAAAACATTGGCCAAAACAACTTGAGGAGAAGGTTTATTTGGCTTACAGGCTACAGTTCATCACAAAGGGAAGCCAGGGCAGGACCTCAAGGCAGGAGCCTGGAGGTAGGAACTGAAGCAGAGACCATGGAGGAGCGCTGCTTACCGTGATTCCCACTCCTTGCTCTGCTACCCACCCTCTGGTTTTTATTTTGTGTGGTGTGTGTGTGTGTGTGTGTGTGTGTGTGTGTGTGTGTGTGCGCGCGCGCGCGTGCATATGTTGCCTTCATGGGTGTTTGCGTACCACGTGCATAGAGGAACCTACAAGGTCAGAAAAGGCCATAGGATCCCCTGGAACTAGAGCTGCAGATCTTGTGAGCCACCATGTGGGTTCTGGGAACTGAGCTTGGGACCTCCAGAAGAGCATCGAGCACTCTTCATCACTTTCCAGTCCCTCAGCTACCTTCTTCATATAGCCCAGACACACCTGCCAGGGTATGGTATCATCCACAGTAAGCTGGGCCCTCCTATATCCATTTACAATCCAGAAAATGCCTCATAGACGTGACCATGGTCCGGTCCCATGGAAGTGCTTTCTCCGATGAGGTCCTCTCTTCCCAGGTGAGTCACACTGACAAATGAAGTTATGATAGGCATGATCGAATATGACCTTATGAAAAAGCAGGGTCGAATATACCCTTATGAAAGAATGGTAAACCAAGGATGGTGGCATATGCCTTTAATTCCAGCATTTGAGAGGTAGAGGCGAGAGAACCAGTTCAAGGTCATCCTCAGCTACTTAAGTGCGTGAGTTTGAGGCCAGACTGGGATACGTGAGACCATGTGTCCAAAAAAAAAAAAAAAAGTGAAAGAAGAACGAGAAGGCAAATCTCTCTGGTGAAATCTCTCCTCATCCACCTTGGATCCAGGAAGAGCTTCCAACTCATACGCAAGAGCCAGTTTTTACCGAGCTGTTTGTGCTTGTCTTTAGGTGTAGTACCTGTTTTATTCGCAAGAGGGCGGTATGGCACCACGTCTTGGGATTGGCAACCGGGCGTTGGCTGGGACGGGTGCACTTGAGAAGACTTAATCCCTTCAACCTTGAGAGTCAAGCCACGCGCTCCTTTGTCTCCTCCCACCACTAGCAGAGTGAGAAGGGAGGAGACCCTGGCACAGGCAGGGGAGGTCTTTTGTATCTATAATGCTTTGAACTGAGAGATACTGACTAGGGAGTTTAGGAGTGCGTTGTTCCCTGAGCCTCACAAATGTGTCTGTTGCTTGTGGAGGCTTCCTAAGGAGGGAATATTGACTGAATAGGGTTTTTGGAGGGTTGGTTTGTTTGAGTAGGGAGGACCAAAACTGGTCTTGAGGGTAAGTAGCTAAGGATGATCTTGAATTTCCTCCTTCGGCTGTTCTATATGGGATTACAGGTGTGTGAAACCATACCCAGCCACATAGTGGGCTTTTAAAAAAGATTTTCCAGCGGGCATGGTGGCACATGCCTTTAATCCCAGCACTTGGGAGGCAGAGGCAGAGGCAGGTGGATCTCTGTAAATTCGAGGTCTGCCCACTCTACATAGTGAGTTCCAGGGGAAAAAAAAAAAAGGAGGATTCCCGGTTAACACTGCCTTAGCCTCTGTGTGGTGGCTGATGGCTGTAGTTAGACTATAGTTAGGGACTAGGGCAGAGGGCAGTGTTGTGCCCAGATCTGCCAAGTCCCCCAAAAGCCAACAAGGAGACCGAGTCCCGTATGTAAAAGCAAAGAGCCTTTGTTTTATGCAAGTTTGCAAACTCGGTCTCTCTGTATGTCCAACGTATTAGAATAAACGGAGAGCCCCAAGATCGGTGAGGGTTGGGTTTTTATAGTAGTAAAGGTGGGGGTGAGGGGTTTCTGAGGTTCAGGACCCCTGATTGGCTGATATTTGTCTAGGGGTGTCCTGGTGAGTGTGTGTTGGCAGGTGATTGCTAAATGTGATAAATGTAGTAAGTTAGACTTTATCAACATTCAAAGTTCTATCAAAAAACAATCGTAGCTATGCATACACGCCTGTAACCCCAGAACTCAGAAGGAAAAGGTATGAGGATTAGAAGTTCAAGACCAGCTTGGGCTAAAAGAGACATGTCTCACATAAAAGACAAACAGATATCAAATATTATTGAGGATGCGGAGAAAGAGGACCCCTTTATACACAGTTAGTGGAAATGTGCATTAGTATAACCACTGTGGAAAACCAAATGGAAGAGTTTCCAAAAACTAAAGTAGGTCCTGTGAAAGAGCAGTGAGCGCTCTTAGTCACCAAGCTAAGTCTCCAGCCCTAAGGCAGCAGCTCTTGATGAACTGGGAGCTCACAGACAATAGCACAGCTGTTAGCATGCCCAGCATGGGGGGGGGGGGGGCTGGCTGGCTCTGCTGTCTCACCTCTGCAGCTTGAGGAAGGGAAGAAGCAGCCGCACCCAGAAGGCTTTAATGTGAGCTCTGGACTTCAGTTCAACCTCCAGGCAACAGGTTCACAAAGCCAGCATGCTGTCCAGGAGCCATCTTCCTGGCTAGTGTCTTAATTCAGGGCTTTTGGTTTGGTTTGTTTTGATTTGGTTTTTGAGACAGGGTTTCTCTGTGTTGCCCTAGGTGTCCTGGAACTAACTCTGTAGACCAGGCTGGCTTCAAACTCTGCCTGCCTCTGCCTGCCTCCTGAGTGCTGGTATTAACGGCGTGCACACCACTGCCCACTGGCAAGTGTGTTCTTAGAGTGCACTGGCTTTAGCCTGACTTTCACCACCAAGCTTGAACCAGACTGTTTTGTCCCAGCGCTAATTTTTCAGTTGTTCATTAACTTTGTCACGCCTCGGTTTCCTAGTCTATAAGGTGGGCATTCTAGTAATGCTGACCTCCCAGGGCAGGTGTTATAACCAGACGAGATAAAGACGGCTGCGGGGGATAAGGTCAATGATCTGGTGCTAGCTCAGAATACGCGAGATGCCGAGTCCAGTCAGCTGTTAAAATTCCCTCCCAGGAGGATGCCAGCAGGATCTAGCATCCACCCTTTCTCTTAAATGCCCAGAGGCAAACTGAGACAAGAGTCCACCAAAATTCATTCTGGGCAATCCTGAGTTTATTGGGAACCTTAAGAGCATAGGTGAGTGGTTATCTACAGGGGTGTGTGTGCGCTCCCCACAACACGCCATACCTGGAAAACCTTTGCCCAGCTGAGATGAGGGCTTCCCCCCCTAGTCTTCCTGACCTGTCTGGTACAGTCCCTGCCAGAGGCCATGTGCAGCTAAGAGTTTGATGTTACAACAAGTGGTATTGAGTTGCTAGAGGCTCAGGGGGTGTAAGCAGCCAACGAGAAAGCTGACTTAATCCGTTTGCAAGATGGCGGTTGCTTGGACAGGAGCACAGTCACTAACAACAACACATACACTCCAGAGAGCTAAGGCTGTCACACAGAAAAAGTCTGTCTAAAAAACCAAGCAAACGAAAACCAAACAAACAAGTCTCAAATATATCGCTTTCTCTTATAAAATTCCCAGTGTCAGGGATACAGTCAGAGCACAGTGTCAGGAATCTAGCCGGACTCTTCAGAGAGGGTCGCTCTTACTGTCACGGGGCGTCGGTGTCTGCAGGGGAGCAGTTTGTGTTGGACATGACAGGGCCTCTGTACACAGGAACTCACAGTGGCTGTTACTGCATTCACAAGATCAAGCATGACAAAATTTCCAGCAGGGATGTGGGAGGGGCTCATGATGCCCCGTGCTAGCAGAGGAGCTGTTAGCAGCTGCTGGCTGCTGGGGAAGGGGAGTCAGGTTTCTTTGGAGGGTCAGCCTGCCTCAGCCTGCTTTCTGTTACTGTGATAAAACACCATGAATGAAACCAACTTGGGGAGGAAAGGATTAATTTAGCTTATGTATCCTGAATCACAGTACACTGAGGGAAGCCAAGGCCGAAACTCAAGAAAGAACTTGGAGGCAGGAACCCACATCCACCATTCGTCAAGAAAATGGCCCACAGACTTAGTTATTGGCCAATCTGATGGAAGCAATTTCTCAGCTAGGTTGTTCTTCCCAGATGTGTCAAAGTCATCCCAGCCAGAAGCTCAAAGGAAATTAACACACCGAGATCAATACGTTTTAATTAGAACAGAATGAAAAGAGACTGACTTTTAGAATGTGTTGATAATGAAAAGGTCTGAATAAAAACAAATCTATTTACAAGAAGGGGCATTACTTAGCCTGGACCCTCGGAAAAGGACGCTTGTAGGAAAGGTATGTAGCACGATTAATAAAAATCCAGAGACGGAAATCGGGGTTCAACTTGAAGGTCAGAAAAACAAAACAGCCAGCCACTGGCTCTTACTTCTACCTTAGTCCGAAATGGCGATCCTGCCTCCAGGAATCTCAGAATGAGACAGTGTCTGAGAACTGTCTCCTCCCATTTTAAAATCTTCTCTAGGGCTGGGATTAAAGGCATGCACCGCCCAGTTTCTATGGCAACTAGTGTGGCTACTGGGATTAAAGGTGTATGCCAGTGTGGCTACTGGGATTAAAGGTGTGTGTTACCACTGCCTGTAAGGCTGACCAGTGGGGCTGTTTTACTCTCAGACCTTCAGGCAAGCTTTATTTATTAAAATACAAATGAAATATCACTACAGAGGCAGACATGAGCAAGACCTTCTATACACTCTCCGCGAGGAGTGAAATCTCCATTTGTGGTCCCGGCAAAGGTGTTTGCTGTGTAAGGTGGGAAGGTGGAGGTTCGCTACTACACCCCTCTCCTTGCCTTGGCTGACCTCAGCTAGCAGCTGCCCTCTTACACTGAACATCGACTTCATTGACCTCCTCTGTTGCTTTCCATGCATCTTTGCCGGCCAGCTTTTTCATTCTGTGGTTACAGACCAACAGGAGAGAAAGTGTTGCTGAGGGGTGGATCTTCCCTGGGGCCGGTCCAGTGACTCCTCATCCAGGAGCTGCCCTCCGGGTCTTTCTCTTGTTCTAACAAGTCTAGCCTTCCTCTGGATGTGGCCTTTGTCCTTCAGAGCACAAGGCCTGGTCCTGAACAGTGGCAAGGGCTCCGAGGGAGTGTCTCCTATCTTCATTGATTGGCAGCTGGCTTTGAGAATAAGCTGAGGAGGATGTTAGTATTAGCTATAATTCCTTGTGTTGTAATTCTTTGAGAACCTGCGGAGGAGAGTGTGAGAGTCCTAGACTGCCAGTCTGCCTTTCTGACCTGTGCCCCACCCCACCCTGTGGCCTCTGCGTGCTAGGCAGACAAGCGCTCTGCACCCAACCCAAACCCCAGCCTCTGAAGCACACAGACAAGGACACAGAGGGAGCCCCTTGCTTGCCTTGCAGTTTGGTACTAACAGAGACCTTCTTTCTCTGGTTGGTCATGATTTAAGGACAGCACGTGGCACGCAGAGCTGAGCACGTGGCACCCAGAGCTGAGCGCGTGGCACGCAGAGCTGAGCATGAAGCCGTGTAGTGGTGGCCGCTAAAACTGTCACTTATCTGTAACTTCCAAGCCAATGCTTCGGGTTTGATTTAGTTTGGCGGTTTGCTTGTTTGTTTGTTTGTTCTCAGACGTTGTTTTATTCTTTGGTTCAGGCATGGCTGGAACTTATTTAGTAGCCTGTGTTGACTTCAAGCTCACAGCAATCCTCCCGCCTCAGCCTCCCACGTGTCCATCATGTGTCTGTGTGTCTCTGTGCGGTATGCATGTGATTGTATGTGTTTGCACATGCCTGCATGGATGTGTGAAGACATTTCCTGCCATCATTCTCCACCTTATTTTTCAAGATAGGGTCTTTCTCTAAGCTCAGAGCTCAACAGTGTGTTTGGCTGGCTGGCCGGCCGTGAGCTCCAGACATCTGCGCGTCCCTCCATGGCCTCTCCTCCACTAGAGCTGCAGACATGCACCACAGTGCCCCAATTTATGTGGGTGCTGCAAATCCGAACTTAAGTCCTCGAGTTGTGTGGCAGGTACTTCACTGACTTGGCCGTCTCCCCAAACCCCGGAAATGTTTCAGAAGCAGAGCATCCTGCATCTGAGCAGCATCAGATAGAGAGTTTACAGCACGTGAAGGGCGTTCGAAGCATCTTCATCCTCTGTGAGCTTTTGAGTTCCATGCCCTGTGCTCTTTCTTTCCGTCATGAATGTAACTGTTTGAAGATTCTAAACAGTGATGTGGGGGCTGGAGAGATGGCTCAGTGGTTAAGAGCATTGCCTGCTCTTCCAAAGGTCCTGAGTTCAATTCCCAGCAACCACATGGTGGCTCACAACCATCTGTAATGAGGTCTGGTGCCCTCTTCTGGCCTGCAGACACACACACACACACAGACAGAATATTGTATACATAATAAATAAATAAATATTAAAAAAATAAACAGTGATGTGTCTAACCCTGAAAGAGGCTGTCTCTATCTCTCTCATTCCGTAGTCATCATTCCTTAAAGGAAACCAGGGCTTTTGGGTCTCCTGCATTCTTCTCGAGAAGGTGCTCTCTCTGTATTCCTCTTGAAGAACAGCCCTACATTTCTTGTTTTATATGCGAACACACAGTAATGTTGCCACCTTTAAAATGTTTTGGTCCTAAGAGTTTTAACATGTCTACAGGGTCCTGTAAGAACACCCCCAGTCACGGTGGAAACTGCCTCTGCTCCGGCAAATAAAAGGGATCAGTGGTTGGCAAACCTATCTGGTCTGGGGTTACCCGCCCCCCCTTAGTAATCCTCCTTTAGCTGCATACGAGGTGAGCAGACCCCTCTCGGAACAGTGCACCTAGCAATGCTGGGCCCTGCCTGCACTGCGCCACATGAACACCCCTCTTTGAACGGTAGTGCAGGCTTCTCTACCACTAATAACCATCACACATACGTTCCCAATACATCCAGGTATGAAGAGCAGAAAGGCTGTTCTGGCCTGAGCTGACTTGGGGTGCAAGCTCAGTAAGGCAAAGCTGTGTCTACAAGTGAACTTCCGGGGGGACTCCCCTATTTGCCCATCCCATGCATATGCATATGGGGAAAGCATCCCAATATGTATTAAGGGAATGGGCACGAACAGTAGGAACATCATATATCCTATACATCAGAACAAAGAACTACCTTCATTATGCCCCTTAGAAACCAAATTCATCCTTTTCTTGAAACCCATAAAAGGAAGACCCAAACCATAGCTGGGCCCTTATGTAGCCCGCTGTCAGTCTTGCTAGCACATCCCTCTACAATCTGTACTATCACTGTGCTACAGAGAAAGCTTTCCTGCGACTTTTGTCAATCTGTGTGAGCCTTGTTTTCACCTCTTTGGACAAGAGGCCAAAAACCTGGAAACATTTCACCTTGACCCTGACTGACCCCTGAGGTTAGGACCAGCCAGGATAATGTGAGAAAAATCCTTTTTCCCCCCTAACTGCTAAAAGTGCCGTCACTACTTTCTACGCTTTTCATCCTGAAGTCTGTAGCTGATGGCCAGCTGAGCTAGCCAGTGTGGTCAGAGAGCCACTGGTCTACAGCCGGACCCCCATGTCTGCCCCGCGGATAGCAGAGGATACACAGGTGAGGCTGATGGATGCCAGGCCTCAGTTCCCTGGGGGAAAGTGGATCGAAGCAGATGGCTGCTTCGCCAGGGACGAAAATGATGGCAAGGCGAAGGAGAAGCAGGTGCCCTCGCCAGCCACAAACAAGGTATCCCTTGCAATCTCCCTCCTTTTTCCTGTTGTTTCGAGTCTGTAGATCAAAACCAAACTCTTGCAGCCACTGGAGAAAAAAAGAAAAGAATCTTTTTTCCTCTCCCCCTTTCTGTTTCTCCTGCGTTTTCCATCCAGTCTCACGGGAATCGGAAGGAATGTTGCTAGGTCTTGCCCTTGGATTGTTTCTGCTTTCTAAATCAGAGTCTAACTCCGCTGCTATCTGAATTTTAAGTGTTTTTCTCTCCCGTTTGATTCTTGTTTTCTTTTAATTTAACAAGTGTCTAAGTTACGGATGTCTAGCCCTGACATTCAAACATTAAGAACACAATTTATTGCTTGTTCTGTAGCTTTGCTTGAGTGGTTCACAACCTGCCTACAGAGTCAGGCAGGTGATTAAAAGGGAAAGAAACACAAATTAAAGGTGAAAATCGCCTACTTTTATCCAGTCAGGAAATAGATTGCCTCCCAAAATGGGGACCTCTCTGTGTACGGCCGTTGCTTGACTGCTTCTCCTGTCTTTAAAACTTGTGTTGCCTGCCAGTCAGTGGGCACAGGTTAGACAATTAAAAGTCATGAGAGCATCTGCTAATGAAAGACTCTCATGACAGGATAACTGGGCTGTGGAACTGAGCAAATTAGACTCTTCCCAGAGCAAGACAAATCCACCCATCTGTCAGGTCAATGCTTGCATGGTGTGGCGGTTTGAATGAGAACGGCCCCCAAGAGGCTCATATATTTCCGTGGTTAGTTCCCAGTTGATGAACTGTTTGGGAAGTTATTAGGAGGAGCGGCCTTGTTGGAGTCGGTGTGTCACAAGAGGTTGGCTCTGAATAATCAAGAGCCCATACCAGGCCCAGCCATCCTCTGACCTTGTAAGTAAGCCTCCAGTTCAGCGCTTTCTTTTATGAGTTGCCTTGGTCAAGGTGTCTCCTCACAGCAAAAGAGTAGTAATGAAGATAGATGGATAATATGAACACCTTGTCTTCCTTCCTGTGGCTTTTAGAGATCTACTACTAAATTTTGGGGACCTCACATTCCCAGACTAACATGAGCTCTAAATGTAAGGGTTCAGGGACCCTTTCTTCTCTATAGCGTAAACTGGCATATCTCACCCTGTCGAATTTGGGAAGAATCTCCTCTTGTCTGGGTTCCTTATGAAACAGCTATGGATTTTCCCTTTCCCCTTTCCTACCCAAACTCTAAGGAAACAGGCACTCTTAGATCATGCACTTAGGACCCCAATATTCTTATAATGATTATCTTAAGTCATCCCTCCTAACAGTCCCAAATTCTCATTCAGGCAGCAACTCAACACGCATCAGCAGTTTTCCCAAGAGGCTCTCCCCGAGGGGGATCACATGGCAACCAGAGGGTGGCCCAAAGTCACGGCATTCACCCGGGAATGCTACGGTTGGACAGCAGGCCTTGTTATGACCACCTTGCAAACATGCCTTTGTTTCAAGAGATTGTTATGACCAACTTGCCATGCTTATGTTCCGTTTCTGTAACCCTGCCTGTCAAATGCTCCATCTGGAGACCCCCTTACTCTTGAACTTGAACTATAAAAACCCTCATCTTACCCAGGTACAGTGCTGATCTCTTGAATCCCCACCTTTAGGGAGAGACAGCCCATGTACACAATTTTAAAAGGTTGCTTCAATTAACTGCATGCTTTGATTAACATGGCCATGGTTTGGGTTGGTGGCCTTCCTCCTCTCATCTGTGGGATTAACAAACATGCAGAGCAGTTTTGGTCAGTCGGGATTCTTGCCTCCTTCAACTGCTACCTTTACACTTTCGGGGCTAGTACGTTCACAGTTTAACTTTAGATTTGATATTCTTATCGTGAGTTGTATGTACATATTGTGTCAAACACAGAGGATTTAAATAAGTTAAATCCAGACCTGGATCATATTTATTTATGGGGCAGGTTGAAGTTTTAGCTCAGGAGAACTTGCCTCACATGAACGCCCTGGGTTCACTTCCCAGTACTGGGGGGGGGGGGAGGGGAAGATTTATTGCTTAGAGGTTACAGAGTTTCAAATTTTAGGCTTCTATTGCCAGAATGGCCTTCAAAACTGCAAGATGATGCCTGTGCTAGTTGGTTTTCTGGTTTTTATTTGTTTCAGTTTTGCCACAGCCCTCACAGCTGGACCTTGGAAAGTTGACTGGAAGTAAGATGAGATTAAGACAGACAGACAGACAGACAGACAGACACAAGTAATGTAAGCTGTGATGGGGTGGGATGTGTGCTGGGATGGAGATGCTCCCGCAGCCAGGATAGCACAAAGGAGGCTATGACTTAGCTAATCTATGTGGGTCTCTGTCAAGAGCAGTCCCAGGGAGCTGCCCAGTCATCGCTGCGGTGGAAGCTGAGCTCTATACTTTTTGCACATTCTGTCTTTAGCTAACCGTCAGCCAATGGTCAACATCTCTACTCGGTCAACTTCTTCTACCAGGAGAAGACCTGGCCGCTCCTGAGCCGGAAGCACTGGCACCCTTGACATGGCCACACTCATGTCATGAATGCTCGTTCATACAGGGATGCACTCGCTCCCCATTCAAATTAGCACAAGCGAAGGTCATCTGAGAAGAGAGAAAACACCTCCATCAGACCGATCTGTCAGCAAGTCTGTGGGGCATCTTCCTGATTAATGATTGATGTAGGAGGAACTGGTCCACTGTGAGTGGTGCCGCCCCTGGGAAGGTTGTCCTGGGCTGTATAAGAAAGCAAGCTGAGTGGGCTGGAGAGATGGCTCAGTTGTTGAGCGCACTGGCTGCTCTTCCAAAGGATCTGGGTTTAATTCCCAGTACCCACATGTCTGTAATTCTAGTTCCAGGGGATCTGACACTCTCACACAGACATATATGCATGCAGACCATCAACGTATATATAAATAAAAAGATATTTTGTTGAAATAGGAACGGCGGGGCTGCGTCCCCAACACCCCGGCCGCTTGGCTAGCTCATGCCCGAAATAACAACACACAAACTGTATTCATTAAAGAACTGCTTGGCCCATGAACTCTAGCCCTTACAGGCTAATTCTCGCACCTGGACTAGCCCATTTCTAATAATGTGTGTAAGCACCCCAAGGTGCGCTTACCGGGAAGATTCTAGCCTAAGTCCATCGTGGGTTGCAGCTGCCTGGGAGAGCTGAGCATGGCGTCTCTGCTCCAGCAGAGCTGTCGGGTCTCTCCGGGAGCAGAGCAGAGTCTGACCTCACTTCCTCTTCCGCCCAGAATTCTATTCTGTTTACTCCTCCCATCTATGTTCCAAGCCATGAGGCCAAGCAGCTGGTTTATTATAACTTAACCAATGAAATCAACAGATTGATATATGACACTCCCACATCAATATTTAAAAAGCATGAAAGCAAGCTGAGCAAGCCATGGAGAGATGCCAGTGTGAAACATTTCTCTGAGGTCTCTGCTTGAGTCCTGCCCTGACTTCCTCCAGTGAGGGACTGTAATTGAGCTGGGATATGTAAGCCAAATAAATCCTTTCCTCCCTAAGTTACATTTGGTAATGGTGTTTCTTTCATTTTTCTTTTATATACATTAGTGTTTTGCTTGCATGTATGCCTGGGTGAGGGTGTTAGGTACCCTGGAACTGGAGTTACAGACATGTGGGTGCTGGGAATTGAACCTGGGTCCTCGGGTAGAGCAGTCAGTGCTTTTAACCACTGAGCCATCTCTCCAGCCCTGGTCACGGTGTTTCATCACAGCAACAGAAACTTAAGGCAATGTCCTTTCTCCTACAGCCTTGACAACAGACGAATCCTTGTCAACATATGAATCCCCTTCAATGTGGTCATTGCAAAGTGCTCTTTCGTCGCTTTTTACTGCATCTCATTGAACTGGCAAAGCTTAAACTCTGTGCATGCGTCAGTCACGTGCAGTTCTCCAATACTTTGTTCATATCCCTTGTGAGAGCGAGCTTGGAAGAGGTGGCACGAAGCTAAGAATCACGACAGGTACCTTACTGGTGTTCTTTGTACGGAGAGAAGACGCCAAAAAATAACATTGCATGGTACAAGCATATTTTGTGTTTCTTTATGAATGTCGAGACCACGGTGAGCTGAGTGAGCTGCCTGTAAGCATCCCCAGTTTATTCCAGGTTGTGTGAACCAGCAGGCTGGAACTCCCTGGGGGAAGGAGCTGACCAGGGATGGGACGAACTTCTCCTTCGTAGGGACTGCGCCTTCTTCTGCTCCTGACCTGGTGCTCACCACATCTCTTCTGAACACCTGGCATCTTACACGCCCTGCATGGACACAGTGCATGTGTTTGCCATTCACAGATTTCTTCCTTATGTTCACTCTGTAGCCAGCATCCCTTCTCCCAGCATGGAGACTGGTCCATCAGGGTGCTGGCCCCATCATCATTCCCTGTGATAACAGGGAGAAGTCAGACCCCTACTTCCTTCCCACTTGCTTTGCTTTGTTTTGTATCCCAGGCTGGTTTGAACTAGCTACGTGACCAAGGATGGCCTTGAACTTCTGACCCTCCCACCTCTACCTATTCTTGCTTTTTCACCTATTGACCCAACTTTCTGAGATACCTCTTTCCTGAATGAGGCCTGTACTGGGTGGAGGGTTAGACTTTGTTAGAAATCCAGGAACAAAGAGGTGGTGATCAGAGAAACACCCAGGGAGTCCCTGGGGCCATCCCTCTGACTCAGCTCCTATGTAGTGTTGGCCCGAGGACAAGGATGGACAAGTCTGAGGAGGATAAACAAGGACTAGGAAGACATTGCTATGAATGACACCAAGATTAAAGGATTAAACTAGACTGAGTGTTAAAACGAAGTTATTCTAGTTCCCAACTGCTTCCTTTGACTAAACAGTACCTGCTATTTAGAAGAAATGCTTACACACCATATTGCTTTCTATCATAGTATGAAAAGAGAAAACATATAGGCTTTGGGGATGGTGGCACTTATGAGGCCGAGGCTAACACACCTCTTTGAAACTAGGAGTTTCAGGTCACCCTGAGCAATAGTGAACATCTTCTTCACAATGTAAATTAGAGCAGGGCATGGTGGCTCATACCTATAATACTGAAAGGTTAAAGTCTTAAGTTTGAAGCCAACAAGGGCCACAGAATTAATTCTTTGCCCACCTCAGTTACATAGTGTGAGACACTGTCTCAAAATTTTTTAAGCATATATATATAATAAGAATTAAATAGGTTCATCAAAGATGCTAGCCGGGAAGTGGTGGTTCATGCCTTTAATTTCGTAGAGACAGGCAGATCTCTGTGAGTTTGAGGCCAGCCTGGTCTACAGAGCTAATTCCAGGACACCTAGGACTGTTATACACCAAAATCTTGTCTTGAACCCCTCCCCTCAAAAATTCTGAGGGCTAGTGGTATAGCTTACTGGTAGAGGGTTTGCCTAGTAGGCTTGAGGCCCTGAGTTCAATCCCAGCACCACCAAAAATAAGGGGAAAGTAACATAGATTTAGTATCTTTATTAGAGTTCACTCCAGTATACTGCTTACTGAGTATATAACATAGATTTAGTATCTTTATTAGAGTTCACTCCAGTATACTGCTTACTGAGTACAGCTTAGAAGTGTGAAGTATATTCATATTCTTGAACAACTAATTATTGTGTGTGTGTGTGTGTGTGTGTGTGTGTGTGTGAGAGAGAGAGAGAGAGAGAGAGAGAGAGAGAGAGAGAGAGAGAGAGAGATCCTCCACATGCAAGGATATGGATATGTAAAAGAACAGCTTCCAGGACTCAGTTCCAACCTAGGTTTGCAGGTTTGGTGACAAAGTGCCTTTATCTGCTGAGCCATCTCTTTGGCTGTCTTAGGGGGTTCGTATTGTTGTGATGAAACACCATGACCAAAAGCAAGTTGGGGAGGTGTGGACGGAAGTTTCTGTCCCATCCCGTCCCACAGCATTCAGTCCCAAATAAATACACAGAGGCTTATATTAATTACAAGTTGTTTGGCCTATTGTTTAGGCTTTTACTAACTATCTCTTACAACGTAAATTAACTCATAATTCTTATCTATGTTTAGCCACGTGGCTTGGTACCTTTTCTCAGGAAGGCATTCTCATCCAGCTTCCTCTGCTTCTGGATGACGACTGCATCTCTGCCTTCCCTCTTCACAGGATTCTCCTAGCCTGGTTGCCCCGCCTATACTTCCTGCCTGGCTATTGGCCAACCAGCATTTTATAAACCGATGTGAGTGACAGATCTTCACAGTGTACAAAAGCATTACCCCCACAGCAGGGAGCAAAGGGTTTATTTGGCATACACTTCCATTTTGCTGTTCATCATCTAAGGAGGCCAGGAAAGGAACTCAAACAGAACAGAAACCTAGAGGCAGGAGCTGATGCAGAGGCCATGGAGGGGTGCTGCTTACTGGCTTGCCTCCCATAGCTTTCTCAGCCTGCTTTCTTAAAGAACCCAGGACTGCTAGACAGTGGTGGCTCATTCCTTTAATCCCAGCACTCGGTGAGGCCAAAGCAGGTGGATCTCTGTGAGTTCTGAGGCCATCCTGGTTTATAAAGTGAGTTCCAGGACAGCTAGAGCTACACAGAGAAGCCTTGTCTTGAAAACCAAAACAACAACAAACAAACAAACAAACAAACAAACAGAACCCAGGACCACCAGCTCAGGATGGCCCCCTCCACAATGGGCTGGGTCCTCCCCAGGGACCACAATTAAGAACTTTGCTGCAAACTGAGACTTTTTACAGCCCTCTCTCATGGAGGCATTTTCTCACTCGAGGTTCCCTCCTTTCTGACAACACTGGCTTGCTTTATCTTCCACACAGTGGTTGCACCTTCATCTACTGCTATTTCAGCCAGCAATTGCAACATCACCGTTACTGGCCTGCTTCTCTGGCAGTGGCCCGGCTGCTCAGACCACAGCCTGCAGAAATTCTGTTCCTGCAGGCACGGGCCTTGCTGCGGCTGCTGCAGGCCGCTCTAACTAAATCTCTATTGTTTTATTCATAAATAAGACTCAAGATTTAAAGGCTGGGTGAAAACCTGCCAGCTCAGAGAGGTTGAGTAGCAACCAGCTAACCTTCTCTCCTCGCTGGCAGCTCCCCAAATGGCCTGTCCTTCTACTCCAGCAAAACAGAAAAGGCTGAAACGGGGGGGGGGGGGGGGATCCCTCCCTACTTCCTCTAGTGCACCTCTCTATTTCTCCCAGATGCCCTCTGAGGCTCTAGGATTACTTTCTGGAACTAGTTGCTAACTCAGCCTCCTTACCCAAGGTTAATTTTATTTAATTAACATAAATACTAACTCAGGGTTCCCAGTGTGATTAAATATCCACCCACACTAGCTTATGTCAAGTTGACATAAAAACCATCACACTGGCCCTTCCTTTTTGTTTGTTTGTTTTTCTGTCTCCTCTCTTTCCCCTCCCTCTGTGTGTCTGTCTGTCTCCCTCCCTCCCTCCCTCCTCTTCCTCTTCCTTTCCTCCTCCTCTCTCTCCCCTCCATGTGTGTGTGTGTGTGTGTGTGTGTGTATGTGTGTGTGTGTGTGTGTGTGTGTGTGGCCCCCTCCCTCCCTCTCTCACTGAAATGGACAGAGCCTCACTATGGAGTCCAGGCTGACCTCCCAAGCACTAGAACTATGTGAATAGCACCAGGCCATCCAGGGCTACACAGACTATCTTGTTTTAAAAAACCAAAACCAAATGAAAAGATACAAGCTTGCAAAGCTCAAGGTCAGGGACTGGACCTGCTAGGCCTTCGAAGGCCCTCAAAGCCTGATCCACTGCAGTAATGTGCCTAACTTACAGCAAAATCAGGACTAATAAAAGCAGACAAAAAGTAAGCAGACTTCACTAAAATTAAAAATATTTGTATTTTAAAGTTTACTGTCACATGTCTGGGTGCCTGAGGAAAGCAAATGTGTGCTGGCAAGATGGCTTGTCAGTGAAAGTGCCTGCTGTCCAGGCCTGACTAGAGCCAACCTTGCTGACTCCCGCACCTGAGCTGATGGTACACGTGCATGCACCCACAGCTCCCCGACCCACTCACAAAATGATGATGATGGTAACAAACTAAAGAGCAAGGAAAGAGATATCTTGATTGAGGGAGCCATTATGGGGCTAGCAAGAAACTTGGCACTACAGAAATTCCTAGGAATCCACAAAGATGACCCCAGTAAGACCCTAAGCAATTGTGGAGAAGGTGCCTGAACTGACCTTGCCCTGTAGTCAGATTGACAACTATCTTAAATGTCACCATAGAACCTTCATCCAGCAACTGATGGAAGCAGATACAGAGACCTACAATGAAGCACTAGGCTGAGCTCCCAAAGTCCAGTCAAAGAGAGGGAGGAGCAATAATATGAGCAAAGAGGTCAAGACCATGATGGGGACACCCACTAAAACAGCTGACCTGAGCTAATGGGAGCTCACCAACTCCAGCCTGACAGCTGGGGAACCAGCATGGGACCAAACTAGGTCCTCTGAATGTGGGTGACAGTTGTGTGGCTAGGACAGACTGTGGGGTCACTGGCAATGAGACCAGAACTTATTCCCAGTGCTTTGTGGAACCCATTATCTTTGGAGGGATACCTTGCTCAGCCTAGATATAGTGGGGAGGATCTTGGTTCTGCCTCAAAGTGATGAATCAGACTTTGTTGACTTCCCATGGGAGGCCTTACCCTCTCTGAGAAGTGAATAGAGTGGGTGGGGGGGGGGGAGCGAGAGGAAGGGAGGAAGAGGGAACTTGGATTGGTATGTAAAAATGAGAAAAGATTTTTTTTTAAATAAATAAATAGGAAAAGAAAAAGGGAATCAACTTTGGGCCACACAACATGCCTACAAAATCTAAAATTCTAGGGGTCAACTCAGCAGTCTGTGCTTTTTAAAAATGCTCCAAGCAAGACATACTGGCTCATGCCTGTAATCTCTGCACTGGGGAGGCTGGGGCAGGAGGATCACCTTAAATTCAAGGACTCCCTTGCCAGCTTGGGCCCAGCAGAAGGGCTCCCACAAAGAAGGGTGGCGAGAAGAAGAAGGGCCGTTCTGCCATCAACGAGGTGGTGACCCGAGAATACACCACCAACATTCACAAGTGCATCCGAGGTGTGGGCTTCAAGAAGCGTGCCCCTAGGGTACTCAAAGAAATAAGGAAATTTGTCATGAAGGATATGGGGACTCCAGATGTGCGGATTCATACCAGGCTCAATAAAGCCGTCTGGGCCAAAAGAATAAGGAATGTTCCATACTGTATCCAGGTACGTTTGTCCAGAAAACATCATGAGGATGACGACTCACCAAACAAGCTCTACACATTGGTAACTTACGTGCCTGTTACCACATTCAAAAATCTACAGACAGTCAATGTGGATGAGAACTAACCTACTGAATCTCAAATAAAGTTGGAGAACTACCAGGGGGAAGAAAAAGGACATTCTGGGCTAAGTGGTGAGTTCCAGACCAGCTGAGGTTTCAGAGTGACACACTGCTGCCATTCCTCCCCCGAAGCCTTCCAAAGCAAACCAAACAATAGAGAAGCCTGCTAGGTGACAGTGCCCCACGCCCAGGTTTGAGAATCACTGGCCAAGACACCGTGGGCGAGCCTGCCAGTCCCGTCTCAGTTCCTGTCCTTGCTGGGTGTGCATTTTCTCTGTTGTTCCCGCCGGGCTTCCTGCTGCTCATTGGGCCTATGCTTTGACAGTAGACTTGTATGATGAGCGAGCGTTCTGCTCTAAACGCCGGTAACTGTCCCACTAGGAAACTTTAGTAGCAAAATGAAGGTGTGGCTGTCATTCCATGTGTAGTTGCTGTAGTTGCGATGACTTGAGAGCTTGACATAGACTTGCACTCTAGACCTTGCCTTGGATTTAATGGAGCTAGAAAGGTAGATGAGCAAGAAGTCCACCCCCATCTGTGGCAAAGTATAACAGAAGGACATCCAAAGAGTCAGGTGGCCGAGCGATTGCGGCAGAGAGGCAGAGGCTGATGGGTCTCTGTGAGTTCAAGGCCAGCCTGTTCTACAGAATTAGTTCTAGGACAGGCTCCAAAACTACACAGAGAAATCCTGCCTTGAAAAGAAAGAAAGAAAGAAAGAAAGAAAGAAAGGAAGGAAGGAAGGAAGGAAGGAAGGAAGAAAGAAAGAAAGAATCGGTCATGGAAGCTCGAGTCCTAGCCGAGTGACGTATTTAGGCTTTGGGAGAAGAGAAATTAGAAAGTCTGTCTGTAGAGCAGTCTAAAGATTGGGGGACAATCACAAGGGCAGTGGCTGGGTCAAAGGTCTAGATCCACAAAACAGAACCAGGGCAGGTATATCTTGAGTGCAGACCAGGCAGAGGGGAAGGGCACAGGGGAGTCATCTCCACAGATGACTAAGCACCCATTTCTCAGGAAGCAAGACCAGGCTGGGAAGCAGGGAAATGCCAGCCGTGTGCAAGGCCACTTGACTGTGATTGTCTGAAGTGATCGGCTGAGCCTGAGCAATCAAAGCGTTGGTTGGTTTCCTGGTTCCTTTTCTCATTAAATACATTGTAATCTCAGTTACTTGAGAGGTTGAGGCAGGAGGATTTCAAGTGCAAGATTCTGTCTCAAAAGTAAGTCAAAACTGGACTAGACTACATGTTTGGAAGGAAGTAGTGTGAGGGTTGGTGCCAAGGCTGTCAGATTACCAGGCCCACCCTGTATTTGAGAGAAACATAAGGTATACCCTGTCCCGGCTCATGAGCAAAGCCCATTCATTCCCCATCCTTACCGGCTGGGCTACGGTTTGACCCTTATCACCCTGAAGTAAACTAGGTGAAGGGTGAGGACATCGAATGTATTGTGAATTATACAAATTCATCTAGAGAGGAGTGTGTAGCTCAGCATTAGAGTGCTTGCCTAACATGCATGAAGTCCTGGGTTCAGTTCATATGTACCACAAAAATGAACAATAAATCTTGTTGAGAGAAAACTGCCCTCTCCTTTCCTCTGTGTCAATCTCCCAGAGAGAAAAAGCTCAACGGGAGATTGAAGAATCTGAGGGACGAGGAGAAGTCAGGGACCCCGAACTTTGCATGTGTTTTCTCTATTTCCCCGGGGTATTTTGCAGTGGTTTTGTTTTGTTTGGTTTGGTTCTGAAATGAATTTCATTTAGTTCATAGTGAAAAGACACCAGCATACCTGGTGCTTCTCCGGTCAGCATTTCACAGAGCTACCCCTCAGCAGAGTCAGCTCTCACTGACGGGCTGAGCTCTGGGCTCTCATCATTTTAGAGACATAACATACTTGTTTACCATCCCCGACTCTAGCTCCTCCCACCAGCGGCAATTTACTTTGCAAGGAAAATGAGAAAAGCTGGTATGGCTCAGGGTACCTCTGAGCTGGAAAGCCAAAGGCAGGTGCTTAGCCTCCATAGAGGGTTCATCCAAGGGGAGAAAATGTTGGGCTTGCAGTGCCTCAGGCTGTTTGAGCTGGAGGAATTCAGTCTAAAGCACCTATCGTGCCCTGAGGGCTGAATAGCTAGGAGCTGTTGGTCCAGAAGATGAGGCTACAGGACTTTCTTCTTTCTGAAAAGGATTTATCTAAGCAGGGTGGTGGTGACACCTTTAGGTCTAGCACTCAGGAGGCAGAGGCAGGTAGATC
This sequence comes from Alexandromys fortis, assembly GCF_014885135.2. Classification (NCBI taxonomy): domain Eukaryota; kingdom Metazoa; phylum Chordata; class Mammalia; order Rodentia; family Cricetidae; genus Alexandromys; species Alexandromys fortis. The sequence continues at coordinate 9,669,426 of NW_026067921.1, forward strand.
TCTGGTCTACAGAGAGAGTTCTAGGACAGCCAGCCTGGTCTACAGAGAGAGTTCTAGAGAAACCTTGTCTTGGGTAAATAAAAAAAGGATTTATTTTTATTTTATATACATGAATGTTTTGCCTGTATATATGTACCACTGTTATGGGGACCACCAAAGACAAACATTCAGACACAGTTTTTTTAAAAAATATTTATTTATTTATTATGGACACACTATTCTGTTTGCATATACATCTGTAGGCCAGAAGAGGACACCAGACCTTATTACAGATGGTTGTGAGCCACCATGTGGTTGCTGGGAATCGAACTCGGGTCCTTTGGAAGAGCACACAATGCTCTTAACCACTGAGCCATCTCTCCAGCCCCAGACACAGTTTTTGGTCATTGAAAATCTTTACTCTACTGGGTATTGTAACATGAGGGCCTGCTTGTCTGTCCCGGCCGCCCGACTAGCTTAGCGCCAAAATAATCACACAAAAACTGTATTCATTAAAATACTGCTTGGCCCATTATTATTATCTATGTTAGCCACATGGCTCGGTAACTTTTTCGGCAGGGCAGGTCACATCCTGCTTCTTCGGTGTCTGGATAGGACTGCAGAGGAATGGGCTTCCTCCTTCCCAGAATACTCCTGTTCTCATTGCCCCGCCTCTACTTCCTGTCTGGTTGTCCTGGCTATACTTCCTGCCTGGCTATTGGCCAATCAGCCTTTATTTAAAACATAATTGACAGAATACAGAATTGTCCCACACCAAGGTATGGTTGTGCTTACCTTTAATCCCAGGACTCAGGAGGCAGAGAGATCAGATCTGTGAGTTCAAGGTCAGTCTGGTCTTCAGAGTGAGTTCCAGAACAGCCAAGGTTACATAGTGAGACTCTGTCAAAAACAAACAAGTAATACACAAATAAAAAAAAAGAAAGTCTTTATTCCATCTGGAGGGACTACATTTAGGATTTGGGTCCTAAGTATTACCCTGAGCATTTAGATCAAGGAGCCTTTAAAGTCAAAAGCAACATCTTATTATCTCTCTCTGCTAGGGGGTGGTGCAGTGGGGGTAGGGGTTGGGGGTTGGTGTTGTTTGCACAAGCAGGACGTTTAACAGAAGCTAAGATAAGCAGTTAACTGGAGGGGGGATTCTACACAAAAAGCTAAGATAAGTTATCTAGGGTATCTGAACTTGGGTTCCTAGGATAGAGTTGGGTAATTTTTCATGGGATTCTCCATCAAAGAAATTGAATTTTAATGAAAACTGAAATGGCCTCAGCAGGAATATAAGATGGAGGAACCTGTGCTATGCTATGCACTCCCTGCCCTGTTATACCATATGTTTGCATGGTGCTATGTCCAAGTTTCTGCTTCCCAAATGAATTCACAGAGCCAGGTTTCCGATGCAAATTATACGAGGGTTTTTAATATTCAAACTCAAGTTTGGATCAACACCTTTCCAGCACCCTAGCATGGTGGGTGTGGAGAGTGTGACCATGAGCCCTGGGAAGGTAGAACTTTCAAAGGGGAAACACCATAATCAGGGGAGTTCATGTCCTGTCGCCGTGGGATTGGGTAAGGAGGGCACAGGGTAAGGTAGTTTCTGAAACCGTTGGTCAGTTTTTGGATGCAAAAGCCTAACAAAGAGCCATGCATAACTGACAAGTTATCTTCAAGGACAGGATGCCTCCCAAGAACATCTGGACCTCGTTAAATTTTATAGCCCTGCTCCCTAGCTCCTTAGTTGGCTATTTTGGGGGTTATCTGTTCAAAGTCTGCTACGGCAGCACATTTCTGGAGCTGAGCTCGGCCCCTGCCCATTATATGGCTTAAGGTGAATCCCCTTCTTAAAAATGGAATTTGCAAAGTCAGGTCCTCACATTGGTGCCCTAGGGGGTCAGCAGAGGTGTTCAGAGACCCTGGAAATGGAATTACCAATAGTCATGAGCTGGCACATGGGTTCTGGTTATTCTACAAGAGCAACAATTGCCATTAAATGCTGAGCCATCTCTCCAGTCCTAATATATGACTTTTCTTGGCTACGACCACCAAGGTTCAGTCAAATTGGCTCTTGGCAGATATAACCTAAAGCTTATAGTGTCTAGTGTCATTGTCTGAAGAAGAATATAATACCTGCTTTGTTGTTTTAGTTTAAAAAAAGCTCAAAATTGAAAAACATTAATGTACTCAACAAACATTTCTTGCCAACTTAGTCAAATGCCAAACATGGCTCAAAGCACTGGGGTGGGATAGTTGAGCACAGTGATACAAGCCTGGAATCCCAGGTAGAGGCAGGACATCAGGAAGGGAGGCAGACGTTGGGGGGCGGGGGACTGAAACCCAAAAATGAGATACTTATGATCAAAACCTTACTTGAAGGATTCACACTGTGAAAGGCCTGGGAGGAAGGCAGCGCTTCCATGAGTTCGCATGGAATCAGGGAGTATCACTCCCTGATATCAGAGCCCTGGAACCCAAAGTTCCTGCCAGGACTTTCGTAACAAAGGCACAATTGATGCTGGCATAATGATGCATGCCATGAGACTGAATGAAGTTCCATCTCCTCTCAGAAATCCTTTTGCATTCTACTTGGAACGATACTCCGAAGTTCCAACCCTTCAGTCCCGGGACTGGTCTTCCTAACGACCAGCTTCCAGCCTGAAGCTGTCTAGGCTTTTTCTTGAGTCACTTCATTGCCACAACCAAGATGTTGCTCACTTTGGAGATCCCAAGAGTTTTGAAGCACTAAACCAACACCTTGGGACAAGGACACAGCATATTCTTTATTACACAACACCTTACATGTATGGAACACATCAGTAAGAGAGATACAGAACCACATATCATCGAACATCACAAAATCAGAGAACATCCTTTCCCCTTCATTTCCTTTTCCTTTCTGCTCTTGTATCAGTCAGGGTTCTCTAGAGTAACAGAACTGATATAGCTAAAGATATGCATATATATTGTATGTGTATATATTGTATATATGCATATACATATTGTTTGCTTGGAAACTCCACCTCACCCCTGTATGATCCAGAAAGCCCCATTCCTGTCTCTCCAAACCCATCCCACTCAGAAACTCTCTGAACAAAGGGAAGGCACCAAAGAGCCCAGTTCCGCATGCTGTGCGCAAGTCCCCACCTAAGGCATTCAGCTTTTGACCATACTTGGGCACAACCCCAGCTTGTGGTGGACATATCATCACCCCTCACCTACAACCTATATAAGCTCCCTGTTAGTTTGTGCATGTGGCTTCTCTGGCACTGGATAACCCATTGGGAGTTGTATTGCTCAAATAAACTTCTTGTTCTACTTTTTCAACTCAACTTGATTTGTAGAGAAACCTATTATGGGAGTATGGTAGCAGAAAAATCTATTATCTTGGTGCTGAAACCCAGGAGGAGTTGAGCTCTCCCAAACAACAGACCAGGTCCTCCAGCCACATGGAAAGGGGCACTTCTCTCCTTTTATCTATCTCTCCGCCAGACATGATCCACGTTTGACTTGGAGCAAGTTACCCATTTCCCAGCCACTATCTAAGGAGGTATCAGGTACATTTTTTTCTGAGTCCAGTACCCTCAGAATTCCTTGCTAAGCCGTGGTTGTGCCAGGACAAGCACATCCATTTCCAGAGTAGAGACAGTCTCTGTTCCAGGGGACCTTTGTATTAGGAGAAGTCCTTACCAAAGGCTACTCCCACCCCAGACTATCTTGTCGGACACTTTGACCTAGTATTCAGTTTCCAGCACAGGCTTGGAAAATGGGATAATGTTATATATATAATATAATATATATTATTTATTAGAGTGGCCTACAGGCTGTGGTCCAGCTAGTCTAACAATAACTATCTATAACTCTCTACCCAGAGAACGTCCAAGAATCCAGTAGTTGTTCAGTCAATGAGGCTGGTGTCTCATCTGGCCTTCCATATATATTGAAGTCCTGAAGAAGTGTGAGAGTCAAAGTTACATTTTAAGCTTTAATTACTGTGCCTATGAGGTCCATAAAACAAAAATGCCTCTAGCCTGTAAGCCTCATGTCAAAGGACAGACCCTCGAGGCTATTGTTTATGTAGAGATAACAAGCCATGAGTTTTCACTTCTTAATTAAATTTGTTTGACCCAATTCTACCGGATTTGCTTTATCACATGTAGGAGGGAGAGAGATACATAGGCAAGAAATATGTCAGGATGTATACTTGCCCTGATTGGATGTAGGTCAGAGGTATGCAGGTAGAAAGTATATCAGGGGTGGTGCATGCTTTTAATCCCAGAATTTGGGAGGCAGAGGCAGGTGGATCTTCCACAGGAGAATGGATAACAAAAATGTGATGCATATACGCTATGGAATACTATTCAGCTGTATAGAAAATGAAATTGTGAAATTTGTGGACAAATGGATGGAACTAGAGAATATTATACGAAGCGAGATAATCCAGACTAGAAATATAAACGCTGCATGTCCCTCTCATTGGAGGCCTCCTGGATATGAATATATAGCATGGACCAACCACAGAAACAAAGAGAATAAAATGATACAATGGAGGGTGGGCCTAGAGAGCTGAGCAGCAAATACAGGTGATCTGAAGGGGGAATGAGAAAATGGGGAGGGCTTTATTTGAGGAGTAGGCTTTAATTAATGGAGTAGGAGGTTAATATAGAAGGAGAGGGAGGGAAGAGGGAAAAAAAATAACACTAAGGTTGTTAGAAAAAGTCATAAGGAATCATACTGTTTTTATTTAACTAGAATTATATATAATATACATAAGTGTAGGTGTATTCATATACATATATAGTTTAAATGAAGTTATCACTTGGGCTAACAATGCTTCCCCCAAGAGTCATAACCTATCTAACTCCCAGTCAGGGAGTCCAGGAGACTGCAAACATTGCAGGCTATTGCTATTGCCCTTGGTTGCCTCTCATGCGTTCAAGATAAATCCCTATTACTGAAAACACCATGTACTTAGGACACAGGACTCATGTATTCAAGCCTCCCTGCTGAGGACCAACTTTCTTGGTACTTGAAGATGCTATGCAAGCTTCCAAAGGACCGAAGCAACCACTAGCCCTACACAGCTTTGATGCCTATAATCCACAACAATGTCCCCACAAGGCTTGATAGCCCTAAGGGTGCAATAGTGGCATTCATATTTTCATGGTAACAATTAGTTGTCCAACTGGACTTAAATTAAGTCCAATTAAGTTGTCCGATTAAGACTTAGCAGACTTAGGCCTGCTAAACAGGAGGGAAATCATGTCTGGTACTGGGAACTGAGTCAATGACCTGGTCTAGTAAGGTCATGGATTCAGAGAAGAACCCGCTACTGCCACCATCTTAGTAACTTTCTATTGCCCCAATAAGACACCATGACAAGGCAATTTATAAAAATGTTTATTGGGGCTTGTTGAAGGAGCTTCATTCTTACCACCCAGCTCCCAGCGTGTGGCTAGCTTATGCCCCAAAATAACGACACACAAATTGTATTCATATAAACACTGCTTGGCCCATTTCTATTAATGTGTGTAGCACCATGAGGTGTGTTTACCGGGAAGATTCTAGTCTATGTCCATCCTGGGTAGGAGCTTCATCGCATCTGCCCCAAAGAGGAGAGGAAATGGTGTCTGTCTGAGGCATCTTACCTCACTTTCTCTTCCTCTCAGCATTCTGTTCTGTTTACTCCACCCACCTATGTTCTAACCTATCAGGGCCAAGCAGTTTCTTTATTAATTAATCAATGACCTTCCTCCATCAGGGGCTCATGGTTCCAAAGGGTTAGAGTCCATGGTCATTAATGGTCATTATGGTGGGTGTTTCTGTTTGGGGTTTTTTTTTTTTTTTTTGGTTTTTCAAGACAGGGTTTCTCTGGGTCATTATGGTGGGAAGCATGGCGATAGGCAGCTCCAGTGCTGGAGCAGTAGCTGAGAGTTTATTCCTGATCCAAAAGCAGGAGGCAGAGAGAGCTAACTAGGAATGGAATGGACTTTAGAAACCTCAAAGCCCTTCCCCTTCCTCTAATAAGGCCAAATCTTCTAATCCTTCCCAAACAGTTCCAGCACTAGGGACCAAGTACTCAAACATGTGAACCTCTGGGGGCCGTTCTCATTCAAACAGCACAGCTACTTTACTAAAAGAGCATAATCCCTAACTATATTCTAAATACTTATCCTGAGACCCACAGATAAGTGTAGCTCTCATCCCTCATCAAAGAAGCTTCTCATTGCAACAGGTAGAGATCATTACAGAAAAGCAAAATGCAGAGAACAATTGGGTTTTCAGCCCCAATAGCTACATCTACAAAACAACTCCTATACCCCAGTCTCAGAGAATATCACAGAAGAGGAGGAAGAAAGAGTCTAAGAGCCAAAGGACCAGGAGATCTGCTGTGAGATTGTGTTTCCTGAGAATAATGGGACTCTTCAATCTGCTGCATAAGGCTGAACAAAGACAATACCAATAGACATACAAACATGGAATAGGGAACTTTCACAGGGCCCCACCCCTAGACAAAGAACTACAGATAATTAAAAAATACTGAGAGCAGGAAAAATAGTCTTCCTCAGGAATAAGCCCTTTATTGGTTATCTAATACCAACCTGTCAGCCCTGAAATCACATAAATACAAGTATTAAATGGAATAAACAAGCTGTGTTCATAAGTGTATTTATATATGCATGTACATACACACACAAACACACACACATATACACATACAAACGTATGTAAAATAAAGAGGCCACGGATTTGGGAGGGAGCAAGGGAGGAGGCCCCCTGTGACTCCAATTTCCAGGCAGCATTGGCTCCATTTTGAGTGCAAATGCAGAAGCAGAAAGAATCGCCCTCCATCTCACTGAACAAACAGGAACCACCACCTGCCCAGCACCAAAGCCTATTGAACAGACAGGCACACATGAGCTTATTAAAACCTTACCAGGACCAGGGAAACAGCTTATTTGGTGAAGTGCTTGCCATGTTTCTTAGCTGGTGTTGTATTGCCATGGAGACGTCATGACCAGGTCTGCACCAGGTCCTCTGAGCACATATTATGTTCAGTGTTTTCATGGGATTCCTGAAGGTGAAAGGTCTCTGATTTTATCCTTCTCTTGGGCCCCTTTCCTTCTTTTTGTTTATCTTGTCCAACTCCAATGTGTTAGGGTTTTTTATATTATTGTATTTCATTTTATATTTTATTATATATATAAATATATATTTATATTATATTTTATTATTATTCCTTAGAAGTCCATTTGTTTTCTAATGAGAGACAGAAAGGGAGTGGATACAGATGGCAGGGAAGGTGAGGAGGAACTGGGAGGAGTATATTGTGAAAGACAAAAAAGAGCAAAAAAAAAAACACCAATTATTTTCAATAAAAGGGAAAAAAGGAGGTAAATTGGTGCTGTGATCAGAGCTATTTCCCCCACAGCAGTCACATGGCACCAAGGGATAAGGGACTTAAAGGTGCTAATAAGCCTCTACCACTTATAAGCTTACAGGACACTGATTGATGGAGGCGATGTGGAAATAAAGGGAAGACGGGCATCTCCAGAAATAGAACAGTTCTTTAATAAGGACAACTAATGGGACACAGTCTTCCGGTCAGCTCTCCTGCAGTCTGGGAGTAGTAGACACCAGTGTTGATATGTGGAGTGCCCAGTCAGAAGCGTCGAGGTGTTATCTGTCATGCCAACTTTCCCACTTAGACTTCTCAGTCCAGGCTTTTAGGTAATTAACCCTTCAGACACACCAAACGAGGAGATGATGCAACCACTTCATTGGAGACACATAAAAGGACAGACATCTCAGAGTCTAGCAAGCTTTGCTGGCCTGTCACTGTTACAGTCTAGTGTAGCTTACCGCTTGCATCTCTGCCCTGGACATCACCCACCCAGACGTTTCTCATTGTCCCCACCTAAGCATATTTCCCCTACTTCACACTGTGGTCCCTTTGTCTGGCCAGCTCCAGAATCGGTTAGTTAACAGAATGATTGCCTGCCTGCAGGGGCTCTTTGCATCCGTATTGACTCTTTGCATTGGCTCTTTAACTTCTGTGGTCTCTTCACCTCTCAGCTCTCTAGAACCTGTTTATAAATGTAGGAAGCATGATGCAGAATTTGAAACTTATATTAGTAATTAAGATTGTACTAAAATTAATTTCTTTTTCAATTGCCATGGCCACAACCCTGGGTGAAATTAGGGGCACCCACTTGAGAACTGATAGTTCTCAAAGTCTTTTGACATTTAGGACAATCTGACATTGTGTAAAAACACAGTGTGTCAGTCTCTGTTAGTGGCATAACTCACTCATGACAGGAGGACTCTGTGGAGCCATAGCTTAGCTTGCTATTTAACTTGAGGTTCGTTGAAAGTCATGTCTGCCATCCTGGGACAGACCTAAGCTTTCTGACAATCTCCATGACAGCACCTCAGGGAACTGGAGAACATATCTGACACTCTCCTTCTCCACTGCCACAAAAGAAACTGTTTCTGTGGTCTGTGTTTCAGAAAGCTTCGTTCCCTTTCTTCTCTGCATCCTGTAATCACAGCTACCACCACATCTAAACCCGTCCTCCCAAATTTATTTTACATCTTCACCTCTAATGCCTACATTAGGCCTCTATGCCCCTCACCAGGGTGACTGTAACAGTTTATTATTTCTGTCCTTGCCCAAGACATTCAGTGTTGCAAGCCAGAATGATTTAAGAGAAGTCTCCAAGGAGCGAAAAGACAGCCACTTAAAACAGTTTCTGCACACTTACCATATGTTAGGCAATCTTGAGGATACAAAGATGTGTGGGGTGTTGTTTTTGCTAAACATCAAGTCTTTTCTCCAGCTGGTGAGGACTTCTCTCAGTCTATAGGCTCTATAGAATACGCTTTTCTCTTTTTCCTACAGACATTAACAGTTGCTGCCTTTGCCTGGAATAATATATTTTACCTTAGTTTCTTAGACATCTATCAGTCTGGTCTTTTTTTTTTTTTTTGGTTTTTCGAGACAGGGTTTCTCTGTGGTTTTGGAGCCTGTCCTGGAACTAGCTCTTGTAGACCAGGCTGGTCTCGAACTCACAGAGATCCGCCTGCCTCTGCCTCCCGAGTGCTGGGATTAAAGGCGTGCGCCACCACCGCCCGGCTCAGTCTGGTCTTAATTTAAAATATTTTTGTGATCATCCCAGGCCTTTCAATCTAGAGTGTTTTTTTTCTCTCTCTCTCTAATGACAGGATCTCATAAATTCCAGATTGGCCTCAAATTTACTAAGTATCCAAGAATGACCTTGAATTTCTGATCTTCTTGTCTCTAACTCTCAAGTGCTGGGATTAGAGGTGTGTGCCACCACACTTTGTCTTAAGTGGTGTGTGGGATCAAACTCAGAGCTTTGTTCATGCTAAAGAGTTCTCTACCAACTGAGCTAATCCTCTAGTCCATGTTTCAGTAACCATTTTTACTTTATACGTGTGAGTGTTTTTCCTGCATGTATGTGTATGCACCATGTTCATGCCTGGTGCCTGAGGAGGTAGAAGAGGTCCTGGAATTACAGTTACAGATGTTTGTGCACCACCATGTGAGTGCTGGAACCAAACTTAGGTCCTCTGCAAGAGCTCTTAACTGTTTAGCCTTGTCTCCAACTCTTAAGGTTTTAGTTTTGATCAAGTACAGTGAACTTTTTTTTTAAAATTTATTTAACTTTATGTGCATTGATATGAAGCTCTCAATCCCCTAGAACTGGAGTTATAGTTGTAAACTGCCATGTGCATGTTAGGAATTGAACCTGTGGGTCCTCTGGAAGAGCAACTAGTGCTCTTAACCACTGAGTCATCTCTCTAGTCTCCGAGTTCTTTCTTTTTGACAGGTTTTGGTAGTATAGCTAAAAAGCCATTGCATAACCCAAGGTCATGAAGTAACACCTCTTTTCTTTCTTTCTTTCTTTCTTTCTTTCTTTCTTTCTTTCTTTCTTTCTTTCTTTCTTTCTTTCTTTTTTGGTTTTTCGAGACAGGGTTTCTTTGTAGCTTTGGAGCCTGTCCTGTAGCTAGCTCTTCTAGATCAGGCTGGCCTCGAACTCAGAGATCTAACAAGGTCACACCTCCTAATCCTTCTAATCCTATGGAAGGATTCCACTCTGCGATGACTCAGCATTCATATAAACCCACGGGAGCCATTCTCAGTCAAACCAACACCCCACACGCTTTTGCTTAACTATAGTCAGCGAACTTTCTTACGCTCTATTGAATTGCTTGGCTTTTTGTTTGTTTGCAATTCCACTGTAAAGTTCAATGAGATTAGAGACCAAGGTGGCCTTACTAAATCTTTTCTTCATGGACAAATTAGATAGCTGAAATACTAAGTTTTTTTTCTTTGCTAACAATTATATCAAGGATGCTAAGTTTTTTTTTTTCACATGTTGGCAATTTAAAGTTTCTTGACAATAACAATTTGGAAGTGCACGACCACAAAGGAATGTGAAGTTCTACAAATATTTAAAAGGTTTTGCAGCAAATCTGATCTGGAATCACATTCGCACTTTCATTTAAGAACCTTGTGACCCTGGGCAAACCAAATTACCTTCATTTTCTCCTTTAACTAATTTCTTCCTTTTCCTGAGACAAAGTGTCACTATGTAACACAGTGCCTGAAACTCAGCATGAAAAACAGCTGGCTTCAAATTTGGAGCAATCCTCATGTCTCTGGTTCCCAAAGGCTGGGATTACACGTGTAAGCCAGCATGAACGACCTTGAATTCTCATCTTTTTATTATTATTATTAAAAATTTCCACCTCCTCCCCTCCTCTCATTTCCCTCCCCCCACCCCCACTCCTCCTCCTCCTCCATCTTCAGTCCAAAGAGCAGTCAGGCTTCCCTGCCCTGTGGGAAGTCCAAGGTCCTCCCCCTTCCGTCCAGGTCTAGGAAGGTGTGCATCCAAACACACTAGGCTTCCACAAAGCCAGTACATGCAGTAGGAACAAAACCCAATGCCATTGTCCTTGGCTTCTCAGTCAGCCCTCACTGACCGCCACGTTCAGGGAGTCCAGTTTGATCACATGCTCCAACAGTCCCAGTTCAGCTGGCCTTGGAGAGCTCCCATTAGTTCAGCCCCTCCGTCTCAGTGGGTGGGTACACCCCTCTCGGTCCTGACTTTCTTGCTCATGTTCTCCCTCCTTCTGCTTCTCATTTGGACCTTGGGAGCTCAGTCCATCGCCCCAATGTGGGTCTCTGTCTCTATCTCCATCTATCGCCAGATGAAGGTTCTATGGTGATAGGCAAGATATTTATCAGTATGGCTATAGGATAGGGCCATTTCAGGCTCCCTCTCCTAAGCTGCCTAAGGAACTAGCTGGGGACATCCTCTTGGACACCTGGGAACCCCTCTAGAGTCAAGTCTCTTGCCAACCCTAAAATGGCTCCCTTAATTAAGATATATACTTCCCTGCTCCCATATCCACCCTTCCTCAGTCCCAACCCTCCCATTCTCCCAAGCTCTCCCCATCCTCCCCTTCTTACCTTTCTCTCCCCATCTCCCCTTACCTCACCCCACCCCCACCCCCAAGTTCCCAATTTTTGCCTGGCAATCTTGTCTACTTCCAATATCCAGGATAACTATATGTTTATAGCAGCATTATTTGTAATAGCCAGAACCTGGAAACAACCTAGATGCCCCTCAATGGAAGAATGGTTAAAGAAAGTGTGAAATATATACACGTTAGAGTACTATTCAGCAGTAATAAAAAAAAAAACAATGACATCTTGAATTTTGCATGCAAATGGATGGAAATAGAAAACACTATCCTGAGTGAGGTAACCCAGACCCAAAAGGATGAATACGGTATGTACTCACTCGTAAGTGGATTCTAGCCATAAATAAAGGACATTGAGCCTATAATTTGTGATCCCAGAGATGCTAAATAAAAAGGTGAACCCAAAGAAAATTCTCATCTTTTAAAATGAGGTTTTACCAGGGTGGTGGTGATGCCTGGCCTGTATGGCTGATTAGTTTGGCTGTTTTGCATTCTGATCTTTGGGTAAACTTCATTTATTAAAATACAAATGAAATATTACTACAGAGGAACTCGCTCTGTAGACCATGCTGGCCTTAAACTTAGAGAGCTACCTATCTCTTTTGCCTCCTGAGTGCTGAGATTAAAGGTGTGCACCACCACCATTGAGCTGCTTAAAGACATGGTTTCCTGTAGCAATGGCTGATTGTGAACTTCTCTGTCTTCCAAGAGCTGAGATTACAGGCCCCCTCCATACAATCCAACAGAGTATTGACTTTTTATATAAGAAGAAAGGTATATTACAAAAGCAACATCCAGTATGCAAACGACCCTAGAGGGTAAGAACCTGAAACAGAACAAGAAATTTTTTTTAAATGTTAAGATCTTAGTAGAAAAAGAGAGAGAGAGAGAGAGAGAGAGAGAGAGAGAGAGAGAGAGAGAGAGAGACTCATTCTGGATTTATTCATTGCGGCACATGCTTCAGGTGTGAAAATAGTAATTTGGTTAAGTGTACCTAGTGTGATTTTAATGAGAATCAGAGTAGGAACCGTGTCTTAAGTGACCTTTGACTGTGCAGTACACTATAGATAGTAGTACCTTAGAGACAGTTGAACAGGAAGGACTGTCTGGAGAGGGCTGCGAAGTAAGAAACGGGAGGAAAGACTTTGGATTCATTGTCAAGGAGATAAGATTAGGTCAGGGACGTGACACAAGGCGTCCTTAAAGCTCGAGTAAGACGTTAAAGACCTAGGTATCCCATCCCTTCAGTTCTCCTGGTCCGGCAGAGTCACTTCCGGGAGGAGGAGGGAAACAAGAGGAGGCGTGCCGGGAAGGAGGCAGTTTGTAGCGCACCAGACGGAAGTGTGCTAAGGTATATGGGCGGCTGCTTCCGGTCTGGTAAAGCTCTGTTTCAGGTTCGCTGCGTGGTTTGTGTCTTGCGGTTATAGGCCTCTGAGATCAAGGCGGGAGGTGAGGAGCTAAGAATCCGTGTCCGGACTCTAGAGACTGGATTCTAGCAGAAAGACAGGACAAAAGGGATCCGGGAACCTGAGACGATCTATCCGCTGTTTCCGAGGGGGCGACTTCCACGAGGAACCCTTCCCCCCCCCCCCTTCCCTGGTAACGGCCAGAAAGGAGGAGATGGCGCCAGTAAGGGAGCGGCTGTGGCCGAGACAGTGAGGAATCGTGAGAGGCGGAGCAGGAGGGAAGCCTCGGAGAAGTGTCGGAGTCGTCGCTGTCACCGCCGCCGCCACCACCATGGAAGGAGCCAAGCCAACATTGCAGCTCGTGTACCAGGCAGTGCAGGCGCTTTACCACGACCCAGATCCCAGCGGAAAGGAGCGCGCCTCGTTTTGGCTTGGGGAGCTGCAACGTTCGGTGAGGGGCGGGAAGTGGTAGTTCTGCGGCGCGGGGCATGGGCCGGGTGGGCTCTAGGGTTGAGTCTGAGCGGGGCGGTTGGCCTGGGAAGAGCCTCTTTCCGTGGGAGCTGCTGCTGTGGGGTGGGGCTGAGCGGCCACATCTCTGCCGCCTTTCAGAAACTGGTGGCCCCTGATCGGCCACGAATTGGTCCTTCCGCCATCCGTAGAATCCGATTTGTAATTCTGTACTTTTCGCTTGTGGCATGGATCTAGCCCCCTTCCCCCGGATCCCCCCCGTTTAAGTTCCGCCATCGCTTTTGCTTTTTAGGCCGTGCTTCTGTTTTATCTTCCTTTAGCCAAAGTCAGCCCCAAATGCTTTCCCATCTTTCACATCAGGATGCTTTTGCTTCACCTTCTCTGTCCAAGGGATGCATCTGGCACTTTCTTCCCGGTGGTAGCCTTACTTAAACCGATTTTCACTCACGTTATTCTCGAAATTTCTTAGTCTTCTAGATTCATATTCATGACTTTTTCCCTTGCTTTGAAGTGCAATATAATATTTTAAAAATTAATTATTGTTTCAGGAAATCTTTGGAGTTCTTTTGCTGTATATTGGATTCTTACCTTATTTCCTCCACCTGTGGGTTCCTATTTGTAAGATGGGTATCGTAACTGCTTTAATTAGCCCATATAATTATGTGAGCAGGTGGTGGAGTGTTTGTGTTATATCTGTTATATTTCCTCATGTTTAAGTTTTTTAGTTCATGTAACTTTCTTGACTCACGTTTTGTATTTTCTTCCTTGATGATTCACTTTTGCTGTTTTATGTATGTGCTTTGGTTTTCGAGACAGGGTTTCTCTGTGTAGCCCTGGCTGTCCTGGAACTCACTCTGTAAACCAGGCTGGCCTCAAACTCAGAGATTCGTCCGCCTCTGTCTCCTAAGTGCTGGGATTAAAGGTGTGTGCCACCACCGCTCAGCTTTGCTATGTTTTTTTTTTAGATGTATTTATTTATTATGTGTACAGCATTCTGCCTCGATGTATGCCCGCACGCCAGAGGAGGGCACCAGATCTCAGTACAGATGGTTGTGAGCCACCTTGTGGTTGCTGGGAATTGAACTCAGGACCTCTGGAAGAGCAGCCAGTGCTCTTAACCTCTGAGCCATCTCTCCAGCCCTGCTATGTTTTATTTTTATGAGTTTGTGTGGGTGCTGGTTTTTTTGTTTTGTTTTTTCGAGACAGGGTTTCTCTGTAGCTTTTGGAGCCTAACCTGGAACTAGCGCTGGTAGACCAGGCTGGCCTACCTTGAACTCACAGAGATCTGCCTCTGCCTCTGCCTCCCTAGTGCTGGGATTAAAGGCAGGCACCACCACCGCCTGGCATGGGTGCTGACTTTGCTGACAGTGTATAGGTTTTAGTGTATGAGCTGTGAAATTTTTGAAAACTGAGGAGTCTCATACAAACTGACGGACTAAACAGTAACCTTTATTTTTTGTTTTTGTGTGTGGTGCTGGAGAGCCAGTCCATTCCTAGCTCTCCTCTCCCTTTAGTTTTGCATTTCATACCCACAAGCATATTTTTGTTTACTCTAACTCATAAGTGATACTTAACGGCGCTCTTCTCTGGTATAAGCCCCGAGGATGCAAGTACATAATTTAAAAAAAAAATTTGCCACTTTAACTTTGATCATTGTGTGTAAATGGGAGAACCAAGTCCTTGCTTACATAGTGGGAAGACAAGTAAGATTTTGTTGTGCGTGGTGGCGCACGCCTTTAATCCCAGCACCCTGGAGGCAGAGGCAAGAGGCTCTCTTGAGTTTGAGGCCAGCCTGGTCTACAGAGAGTTCCAGGACAGCCCGGGCAACACAAACCCTGTAACCAAAACAAGAAAAAAGGTTAAATTGCGGCTTCCATGTAGGGTAGGGCTCATGTAGTTTTTAGTTCTGTAGTGAAAGGAGTTACAGTTCTCTGATTTTCATAGTTTCCTAAAATATAAATAACCTGCTAAAGTCAGGACAGGGCTTCCCCCATAAACCTGGTAAGTGCGGTTTAAGTCAGTACTGGAGTGCTTACAATGGACAAACAACTTTCACCAGACCTAATTACAGATGGTTGTGAGCCACCATGTGGTTGCTGGGAATTGAACTCAGGACCTCTAGAAGAGCAGGCAATGCTTTTAACCGCTGAGCCATCTCTCCAGCCCGACAAACAACTTTTGGATGTTGGTAATTGGAAGCAATCATCTGTGATGATTAAATGTAATATCTTACAAGAGCTATGAGAAGTTCAACATATATCTTCTGTTAACACTTCTTAAGCTATCCCCTTTCTCTCCCCATCATTCTCTGTTGCATCTTTTCGTTATCATCATAGAATTTCAACAGGAAGACAGGACACATTTGACAAAATGCTTAGCAGAGAGAGTTTTTCTGCTTTTTGTTGTTGTTGTTGTTGTTTTTTTTTTTTTTAAATCTCTTAGCTGTATCCCTAGCCTTCTTACTTTTTAGTTTGACAAAGACTTGCTTTCCTTTACCATGCCAGGGCAGAGTTTGTTATAAAGTACTTCTTATAAAGTTGCAGGAATAACTTACCAGAAGAAATAGTATTGTAACAAACTGTTATTTTTATGCTGGAAGAACTGAGCAGGATAAGTATAGTTACTTGGTTTGAGGGGGAATGATGAGTTTCTGGTGACCAAACTTGAGGTCCCTTGCAGTGACAGTTGCTGGAAGAATGAATTTACTGACTCTTTTTCTGGGATACCCTATTGACCAAGCCAACCAGAAACCTCGGGACATTAAAAAAGTCAATTCAGGAGAGCCTATTGACAGTCAGGCGTAGTGATGCAGGCCTTTAATCCCAGCACTGGTAGACGGATGCAGGTGGGTCTCTGAGTTCAAGGTCAGCTCTGGAGCAGAAAAGATAGTAGTAAAAGGGTAAGAAAATACTACACAGTTACACATCACCATTTGGGCAGCTTCAGCATTAAATTATTGATTGTGTGTATATGTGGACACACCTGTGGACGTCAGTTTTCTTCTGACTCTTGGATCCTAGAGATCTAACGCAGGCTGCAGGCTTGACAGCACGTGTTCTCTCACACGCTAAGTGTTCTCACACGCTAAGCCATCTCATTTGCCCCACATGAGTATTTAAACGGACAGGTCAGGTGACACTTGAACTTCTTGATGCTTTTATTTTCTTCAGGCCACAAAGTTGTACTTTGAATCTCGTCATTACCGAAAAGCTCCAGTTTCCAGATCTCTACTCAGTCTTCTCTGAGCACAATCTGTTATTTACTGTTTCCTGGCTCAAGAAGTTTAAGTAACCCCATGTTTGATGGGTTTTGTTTGTTTGTTTATTTTTCGAGACAGGGTTTCTCTGTGTAACATCTCTAACTGTCCTGGAACTTGCTTTGTAGACCAGGCTGACTTTGAACTCACAGAAATCCATCTGCTTCTGCCTCCTGTGTGCTGAGATTAAGGGTGTGTGCCACCACTGCCTGGCCCATGCTTGAGTATTTACTATTTTAAAATCTTAAGCAATTTCAATTTTTATCAAAATTTCAAAGTTTTAGCTTTTTTTTTTCTGCTTGGTGAGCAGTATGCTTTTTTTTTTAAAAGTTTATTTTGTTTTCTATATATTTAAGTCATTTGTTCCCAAATGTCCATAGTATAAATTGTCCATTTTATATTTTCATATTAATCTGTTTTCTTTGTTGGCTGAAGAAGACTGTGTGGCCCTAAGATCTGTCAATCCCAAACATAGCCCTCAGTTCAAAGACAGAGTTTATTCTTGAATGATTGTAGTCCACAAAAATGCATCAGGGTACCCTGAAATGTGTTCTATTATAGAAGTGGTTACATGAAACTGTACGAGTTATAGAACAAGTAAGTGGGGCTGCAGATAATGGCTCCGTGGTTGAGTGCTTACTGTTGTAGGGGATCACTGTTGGCTTCCTCCCACCTGCCTGGCACCTCAGAACTGGCTGTCCTCAAGCACCAGGAGATCTGCTGCTCCCTTCTGTTTGCATACACACACACACACTCACACACAAATAAGAATAAATAAAAAGAACAAGGAAAGTCAAATCAAAGAATTTTGGAATACATTAGTTGGGCATTGGATGATCGGGTGATAGAAAAGAAACAAACTGTTGGATTTTTTTTTTTAATAGGGGTTTTTGTAGTTTTATTTTGAGACAGAGTCTTGCTGTGTTTGGCCTGGAACTTGCTAAGTTTACCAAGTGGCCTTGAACTCATGGAGACTTGCCTGTCTTTGCTTCCCCAATGTTTGGATTAAAGGCACGTACCACCACAATTGGTTCTACAGTAGGCTTTAGGTACTATCTGATGACATTTTTAATTTATAGCCTTTGGATTGGTAGAAGTTAGTGGTCTGGTAAAAATATACCTTAAAGGTCAGAAGGCAGTGAATGCTGTTGAGGGGGCTAAAAATAGCCCAAGATAATTTGACTCTGTATCTGCAGCATTCCGACTTTTGTGATCAGGTGTTGTTTCTCTGTGTAATAGTAACAGTTCTAGCTGTCCTGGAACTAGCTTTGTAGACCAGGCTGGCCTCGAACTCAGAGGGATTCTCCTGCCTCTGCCTCCCAAGTGCTGGGATTAAAGGTGTGCAACACCACCGCCCAGTTGATCAGAAGTTCTAATTCGTTGTTTAGCTTTATAGAGTCTTTAACACAGGTAAGAGGTTTTATTTATTGTCCTTCCATTTCTCTTATGTGTGCAGGTTTGTGGGGGGGGGGCATGTGAGTACATGCAGATAAAGGCCAGAGGACAGCCTTGGGTGTCATTTCAGGAACTGATGTCTATCTCCTTTGAGAGAAAGTCTCATTGGCATAAAACTCACCAACTAGTGCTAGACTGGTTGGCCAGCTGAACCCTAACTTCCCCATGCTGGAATTGCAAACTGGTGCCTGGCTTTTTATTTGTATTTATTTATTTTTGTTGTGGGTTCTAGGGTTCAAACTCAAACCTTATATATGAGTATGTGTATATGTATATTTTCTTTTTCTTTTTCTTTTTTTAGGTAAGTACTTCCTTGACTGAGGAATTATTTTTAGCTTTTTTTTTTTTTAATAAAAACCTTGAGGAGATGAGGGCGGAGTTTCACTCTGTAACCCAGGCATCTTTGAATTCTTGATCCTTCTGTCTCTGTCTTCTAACTGTTAGAATAATAATGCACCACTGTACTGTTGTCTTAACTTTTCCTCACTTGCATTTAGGTAAAATAGGGAAGGGGGTAGTAGTTGGGATAGGATCTTGCTACATAATCAAGATTGGCCTAGATCTTATTTTGTGTCCTAGGCTAGTCTTGGACTTGAGTTTCTTCTGCCTTAGCTTCAGGATGGGCTGCAGGCCATGGCATCTTTCACTGTCTTCATGTTGCTCATTTTTTCCTGGGCCACTTTTACTTTGAGTAGTGTCCTCTAGTCTTCTACCTGGAGATTATAAGCTAGTTGCCAGTGTCCCAATTGCTAGGTAGGGGAATGAGGGCAGGTGGTAGAGTTCAAGGTTTTCATTAATCTTTTGATTTCAGATAATATTCCTGTCCTTACCTGAGTCTTTTCTCAGCAATCCAGAGTCCTGCCAGAGTAAAGCACAGGGTAACCTCTTAGGATAGGAGGATAATAGTCCAGTGGCCCAGAGTCAAGGAGAACATCCAGGAATCTCACTGCTGCTTATACGGAGCTAGGTGTCTGCCTTTCGTTGTACCTAGTGTTTATAATTCTCAGCTATAGGATTCATCCTGTCCCCAGGCAGATTTCAGCTATTTTTAGGTCTGTCCATTAAGATAGTTTATGTCTTGGCTGAGGCAGGCCCATTTCTATGATTCCTCGCCTGCAGAGTGAGTTCCAGAAGAGCCAGGGCTATGCAGTGAAACTCTTGTCTTGAAAAAGTGCCTCCCCCCAAAAAAGTTTTTGCAGTTTTGTTGTTTTCTGTTTCCATTGTCTTTGTCATGTGGGTTTTGCCTTCTTTTTTTTGGACAGTGTCTCTTTTAACTCAGGATGGCCTTGAAAACTGCAACTCCTTATCCTCCTGCCTCAGCTGGACAAGTGCTGGGATTACAGTGTGTTCTGTCAAGTCCAGCTAAAATAGGTGTTTTCTGAAGAACTTTTATTCATTACTCTACAGACTTTTTCATCAAAATCCTTGGAACTCCAGACATAGTTACAGTCTCTGGTAAGCAGATATCACTGACATCTCCAAAGTGTTTTAAAAAGAAACTAAGTTATTTTGAATCAGATCTTAAGGAATCCTTATGTGATAGCAGTTCGCCTGTTTTGAAAACACTTAGTGGTTCCTTTGGCCACCTCTAGTGTATATACAGAATGAATAGACAATTTAGGAAGCTCTGGAGAACACGGACTATCTCTCTCTAGGGCTAGTAATTGTGCTGCTTAGTTGTCTTACGTGGTTCTTTTACAGAGATAATCTGTGTGTGAGAAGTTGTCTTGAGCCGGGCGATGGTGTGCACGCCTTTAATCCCAGCACTCGGGAGGCAGAGGCAGGAGGATCTCTGTGAGTTCGAGACCAGCCTGGTCTACAGAGCTAGTTCCAGGACAGGCTCCAAAGCCACAGAGAAACCCTGTCTCGAAAAACCAAAAAAACAAAAATAAGTTGTCTTGAAGTTATAGTTCAGGCTGAGGCTATGGCCCAGTTGGTGGATCCACATCTCTGCATAAACCAGGCATGGTGAATCATGCCTCTAATGCTAACTACTTAGGAGGTGGAGATGAGGAAACAGCCACATACTGAGTTTGAGGGCAGCCTGGGCATGAGACCCTATCTTAAAAATGTCAGAGACAACTGTGGTGATGGCGACTCACACCTTTAATCCCAGCACTTGGTTGGTAGTTCAAGTCAGCCTGGTCTACAGAGAGTTCCATGACAGACAGGGCTACACAGAGAAATTCTATCTCAAACAAAAACAACAACGACAAAACCAAAACAAAACAAAAGCCAGAGAAAAGTAGGCTGTGTGTTCTTATCTGAAAACTGAGTAGATGATGAAAAGCATATTTTAAAAAATTGAAATAAAGTCAAAGTCATGCTTTAATGGTCTCGCTTGGTATTTTTGTGTATGATTTGTCACATGTCAGTGGAAATTTTCTCCCATAGCATGTCAGAAAGGTTATGGACCATGGCTTTCAGTTTCTGGTTTCTCTTTTCCAGTGCTTTTCCCTCTGGAACTTTATTTAGGAGGCAAAATAGTAAGAAGCAAGTCTTTCTGCATACGTGGTGTAGCCCTGTGCTTGTCACCTGCACAGTCACAACAGACGGTTTCAGAATCTCGTTCTTTAGGTCACTGGATGGTTCGTTGTCCTTTGTTAGCCCGCTGTGTTTCTTCCAGGAGTTCTTCTCACCATACTGAGTGTGTACCAGATCAGAGACAGATGATCTAGATTCATGTCCCAGTCTCACCACTTACTAAATATGTGACTCACTCTCCATGTTCCTTAGGCTTCCTCTGCCTTGGTTTCCTTGTAGAGTTATGGATGACTCCAAAGCAGCTGTCCTGCAAAGTCTTCACCCCAAATGAATGATGACTTCCCCAGCCAGACAAAGGAAGCCACCTGAAATTCTTTGAATCTTCCGCTTAGTTCTAATACCTAGACCTTTGGTTTGTTCTAGCATTGTAGTTACTAATTTAGTTTATCTTTTACATGTTTATTTTTGTGCTTTTGTTTGTAACTTCTAGTTAAGTGACCTTTAAAACATAACTTGATTTTGAAATGAAGCCCTTTTAAGAAAGAAAAAATGTGTCTATATAACTTCTGAGGGTCATTTAGTGTAATGAATATAGGAATGAATATTGTATGCTTCTCATTGGAAGAGACTGAGAGAAAAAGGCTGCCTCACTGATCTCCCTGGATCATTCCATGTGGAAGCCATTAACCAGGCATGGCTATTTAAAGTGAAATGAAAGCTGAAATAAATCCATTATGTTAATTGGACAGGGTATACATGGTTTGGAGTCTTAGGGACTATGTGTGAATTTGTAATGGTGTTTTTGTGGATGTGGTTGTCTGTTTTCTGGTGCTATTTTTACCTGGATTCATTCATTTCTGGTCCACCTGGTCCAGTTGATAGTTTGATCTAGAATTTAAAATCGTCAGGGCACTGCTACATTTTCTAATTATAACACAGGTTTTTCAAGACTTTTCCAGGTGAATTTATTCACAGCTTTTATTGTGTTAATGTTTAT
The DNA here is from genome assembly GCF_014885135.2 of Alexandromys fortis. Classification (NCBI taxonomy): domain Eukaryota; kingdom Metazoa; phylum Chordata; class Mammalia; order Rodentia; family Cricetidae; genus Alexandromys; species Alexandromys fortis. The sequence continues at coordinate 9,690,994 of NW_026067921.1, forward strand.
GAGGAAAATGAAAAGTGTATTTTATGGGTTTAAAAATATTTATTATTGTGCATGTATGGGCACTCAAATAGGTCTGTGCACATCTTTTGGGAGTCTGTGTTTTTACCTTAAATGGATTGGGAGTTAGAACTCAGCTGGTCAGGCTTGTGCAGCCAGTGTGCTTACCCACTGAACTGTCTTGTTGACTAGCTTTTGAAATGTTTATTTATGCCAGATGTGGTGGTGCACACCTTTAATCTCAGCACTCAGGAGGCAGAGGCAGGCAGAGAGAGAATTTGAGATTAGCCTGGTCTACACAGTGGGTTTCAGGACAGCCAAGGCTACATAAAGAGACCTTGACTTAAAAATCTGTTTATTTTATTTTTATTATTTGTGTGTGTTTCTGTGTGTGAGTAATTCAGGTGCCCACATTTGCCAGAAGATGGTGTTAGATTCCCTGGAGCTGGAGTTCCAGGTGATTGTTACCAACCAGCAGATATGGTTGCTAGGAACTGCATTCTGGACTTCCATAAGAGCAGTATTTGATCTTAACCATTGAGCCATCATTTTATCTCTTTTTTTTTTTTTTTTTTTTTTTTTTTTTTTTTTTTTTGAGACAGTCTCTCACTGTATAGATCTGGTTGACCTGGAAGTTGCTATGTAGATCAGGCTGACCTGAATGTACAGAGATCCTCCTCTCTCTGCCTTCCAGGTGCCAAGATTAAAGGCATGCAGCACTGTGCCCAGCTATTGCAGATATTTTTTTGTGTGTGAGGAGAAATTCAAAACAAAAATTTGCCATTTTAGCTATTTTTGTTGTTTTGCTTTGGGACAAAATCCCACAATGGAGCAAAAGACTCATGCTCTTTCTCCTCAGTCCCAGCATTCCTAGACTACATACAGGCTTTGCCTAGTCTAAAAAAAAAATGTGTGTATGGCATCTGCACAGGCCAGAGAGGGCAGCAGCTCCCTGGAGCTGAAATTATAGGCAATTGTGAGCTGCTGTCCACTGTGGTGCTAGGAATCCAACTTGGGTCCTTAGAAGAGCAGCAAGCATCCCTAACATGGGCTAACTTTGTCCTTCGCCCACCTTGTAGTCATTTTTAAGTATGTAGTTCAGTGATATTAAGTATACTGACATTTTGTGACTGTTGCTACCATACATCTCTAGATTTTTTTCCTAAAATAACTAAGATATATTCATTAAAACAGAACTAGTCCCTGTTCCCTTTCCCACAGCAACCTAATGTCTTTGAAACCAATGGCTGTCTGGAATCAACATGCATGAAGTCCCTGATTTCTTTTGGGATATATGTTCAGAAATAGAATTGCTAAATCACATGAGTTTTTGTTTTTAATTCTGATAACTGTCTTAGGTTTTTAGAATCTTTGGTTCTAATTGAGTTTAATAACAGTATAGGAAGTTTGGGTACATCATAACTCAGACTTTGTTGCCGTCTTCCACAGCTTGCACCACAGTGCTTTATGGTTGTCCAGGTGAAGCCCAGACAGAAGCTTCGCTTGTCTTTACTGGAAAGTCACATTTCTGTTACACGGCAGGCTTGTAGCAGCAGGAATCCCTTTAGGCACTACACATTTTCCTGCCTGGTATACTTTTCAAAAGAAAGTAATAGGAAACAAATCTTTCTTTTTCTTTTGATGAGATTTTTGGTAGCAAAACTTATGTTTTTTACTTATTTTTCTTCTTGATCCTGCAGCACAGTTCCTTGTTCTCAGTGTGCACATTGTTTCTTTGTGCTTTGTCTCTTTAATAGTGTAATGACATTTGAACAGTCATCCCCAAAACAAGAGAGTATATGAGTGAATTTGAAAATAAATAGTTTTGAAAATTCAGAGCCTTATTTATTTATTTTAAGACAAGATTTCACTATGTAGCTCCTTCTGGTCTGGACCCGGCTATGTAGACAAAGCTAGTCTTGAACTCACAGAGATCTGCCTGCTTCTGCTTTCTGAGTGATAGAAGTAAAGACCCTACCAGGCAGGGCTCAGATCTTTTTAAACACAATAATTTCATAAATAGTACCCTATTATCACATCTCGCATTTTAAAAACATTTTTATTTATATTTGGCTTTTCAAGACCTAGTTACTCTGTGTAGCCCTGGCTGTCCTGGAACTCACTCTGTAGATCAAGCTGGCCACAAACTCACAGGAATCTATCTGCCTGTCTTTGTCTCCCGAGTGCTGGGATTGAAAGGTGTGTGCCATTGCCTGCCCTCAACATTTATTTTTATAAGTTTAAAATTTTTGATTCTCAGTTTTGTTACTATGGTTAATATGCAGAGTAAACTTTTATGAGTTCAGCAGGAGGTATAGTTCAGTTGTGGAGTGTTTGCCTAGCATGCACAAAAAAAGCCCTGGGCTCACATCCCAACAATGCATGAACCCAGGCGTAGAGGTGAATGTGGTGTAGTAACAGCACTGGGTATATGGAGGCAAGAAGTTCTGCAAGAAGTTCAAAGTCATCTTTGGCTCTGCTGTTAGTTCTGGATACTGGGGGCTACAATGGAATTTGGTCTCAAAAAAACCCTCCTGCTAATGAGATGTGCATGCTGCCAAGTCTGATAACCTCAGTTCAATCCCTGGAACCTGATCTAAAGGAAGGAGAAACGGATTCCAGCCAGTTAACCTCTGATCTCCATTCAGGTGTAATGGCACACATGCATGTAAACACATATAATAATTAAAAATGTGATAAAAATTTTAAAATTTCATCTTATATTTGAATTATTATACATTTCCTTAGGTTGGCAGGAATAAAAGTAAATAGGTTTTCTATATTTTTGGCTTTCAGGAAGTCTTCCCTGGACTATGCTTTCAACAAATGGTTCTTCCACCTTGACAGTCTCTGAAGAACATCAAGTGGTCGCAACTGTTGCTATAGCCCCAGCTCTCCCAGCTCTTTGACCTTAATAACTATAGGAAGTTGAGATTGCCTAGCAACTGTCATTTAATAATTTTATCATTCATTGATTGGTTTTCCTTTAAAATGCAGCAACCAGACACTTTGATGTTAGTTTTCGTGTTTCATTGAATATCTTATTTCCAGAAACTCATTTTCTGTTTGTCAGAGCTCTTGGGTTCTCTGAAGGATTTCAAGTAGTTCTATTTAAGTTGTTTTTGTGCAAGACTAATTAACAGCCTGATTTAGTCTAAGTCTTGGCAGCTAATGACTCCTTTAGCTCCTGTTTGGCTGTGTGCTTGCAGTGTTGAGGCCTGCTGAGTGATTTTGGTTGATTTGGCAGTTTTAGAGCTGTTGGTATACCAGTGAGTCCTGGAACAGCAGTGCATCAATAAAGAAGAAAAGAGGCAAGTACTGTGCAGATATGCTGTGAAGTCTAATGAAGGACTTGGTGCATGCTAGTGAAAGGGTTGCTGAGCCATAGCCTGCCCCGTATTCATTACAGAGTCATGGAAATAGCCTTTGAAAGAAAAGACTGTAAAGGTCTGTTCTGCTGCTGCTGTGTGAAGAGGGAGATTGGAATTAGACCTTAAATGGAACATGTTCTCTTGTTGCAGTCTCTTTGAAATGTGCTGCTAGTGGGAGCTGCAGCTTCCTGCTGACTCTGAGCCCCAGGCTTCGGTTGAGATGGCCCTTTGAGAATGTGGAGCTTAGTCCAAGCCTGGATTTCAGTGGGTAGCACCTGGCATCTGTGGCTAGAAAGTCCTTGAAGTGTAAGTGCTTTATTCTCTCCTTGTAAAGAGTCTCTTTATCCTCCTTTATCTTTCTTTCTGCAGCGTAACAGGAGGAATGGTGAGCCATGGACTCTAGCATCCACGGGGTCAGAATTTGGTTGGCTTGGTGACCAAAACAAGATAATTTTTTACTGTGTATAGCTCCAGCTCCTAACCCCTCCCAGCCACTAGAATGCAGAAGCAAAGAGTGAAATGATAACTTATTGCCTCTTAACATTTAGTGTTGGCAGTTTTGAGGGGAGAGGGGTTAGAAGCTGGGTTTAAGCCATCATGTGGTTGCTGGGAATTGAACTTAGGACCTCTGGAAAAACAGTGCTCTTAACCCCTGAGCCACCTTCGAGCCCCAGATGCCGAGTTTGACCTCAGGACTTTATACACACATGCTGGGCAAATGCTCTACAACTGAGCTGTATCCCTAACGTCTACCCCATCCCCAGCACTGGCATTGATTGAACCTTGGACCTCATGCATGATAGGCAAGTACTCTACCACTGAGCTATATCCCCAGATCTTTTTTTCTTCTTCTTTTAGTTTTTCGGAGACAAGGTTTCTCTGTGTAACCCTGGCTGTCCTGGAACTCATTATTTAGATTAGGATGGCCTTGAAGTCACAGAGATCCACCTGCCTATACCTCCTAAGTGCTGGGATTAAAGGCGTGCATCACCACCACCACCACCACCACCACCACTGGGCCCCAGATCTTTTCTTACTTTGTAGTTTGAGACAGACTTTCAAAATTGTCCAGGCTAGATTAAAAAACCTCTGTATAGCCAGGAAGGCTTATTGTTTTAAACTAACAATTTACTTAGTAGTGTTTTTGTTTTTTAACATTTATTTATTTATTATGTATACAATATTCTGTCTGTCTGCCTGCATGCCAGAAGAGGGTATCAGATCTCATTACAGATGGTTGTGAGCCACCATGTGGTTGCTGGGAATTGAACTCAGGACCTTTGGAAGAGCTAACTGCTGAGTATTAACCATCTCTCCAGCCTGTGTTTTAGATTTTTGAAACGGTCTCATAGAGTAGGCTGACCTACTCCTATGTAGCTCAGGATGACCTAAAGATCTTGTTTCTCTTCCCTACTTCTGTCTACTCAGCACTGGGAGTATAGGAATGCACCACCATTCTTGGCATTTAGTAACTTTGTCATTTTCCTTAGGTATTTTGCATGTGATTCTCATATTAGTTTTATTCCAAAAGACAGATATTAGGAAGGAGAGGTACAATCGAGTAGTATACAAGGCAGCTTTAAGACTTAAATGCTAGATGGGCATGGTGGGCTACAACTGAAATCCCAGTACTAAGCCTAAGGCAGGGAGATAGTCAGGAGCCGAAGATCAGCCTGGGCTATTAAGTGAGACACTTTCTGTGTCTTAAAAATTAAGTAAAAAGGTATTTGGAACTAGAAAATAGCTCTTCTTTTCTTTTGGTTCTGCTCTGAGTTTTTTTTTTTTTTGTTTGTTTGTTTGTTTGTTTTTGGTTTTTAGAGATAGTTTCTCTCTTCTGTCCTGACTGTCCTGGAACTTGCTCTGTAGATCAGGCTGGCCCCAAACTCCCTGCCATTGTCTCCCAAGTATTTTTACAGGAGTAAAGTACTTTTACTCCTGGGAGGTTATTTCCTAAGGTCATTTACCCATAGAATTGTCTTAGGAAATGTTTATAGCTGTTTTCTATAGTTTTCTTTTTTCTTTTCTTTTCTTTCTTTCTTTTTTTTTTTTTTTTTTTTGAGTTTTTCGAGACAGGGTTTCTCTGTAGCTTTGGAGCCTGTCCTAGAACTAGCTCTTGTAGACCAGGCTGGCCTCGAACTCCCAGAGATCCGCCTGCCTCTGCCTCCCAAGTGCTGGGATTAAAGGCGTGTGCCACCACCGCCCGGCTATAGTTTTCATCACTAAAAATCAAACAAAATTCAGGATCCATTCTGGCAAAGCCTATGCAATTCTACAGATGAGAACAGGGGTCTCCTGGGCTGGAGACAGCTCAGTGGATGAAGTGCCTGCTGTGCAAGAGCGAGGACCCGAGTTTGCATTCCCAACACCCACATAGATCTGGAAGCAGTGTGTGCTTCTGGAGTCAGTGAACTCTGTGACATCATGGGAAGTGAAGACAAGAATCCCCTAAGCTTGTGGTTCAGCTAGCCTGGGCTGTGCAGTGGTGAGCAAGAAACCCTGTCTCAACCTAGAAGGTGAAGAGCACACCTGAAGTCCTGTGACTTCCACAGAGGCACCACAGCACTGCTGCACTTGCAGTCATGAACACACACACACACACACACACACACACACACACACACACACACACACACACACGTCAGATTCTTCTGGTGCTTCTGTGTCTGTAAAGACCTGATTTGCTTGCTCTGTTGCCCTTTCTCTATTTACATATTTTAAATTCTGGTATCGTAGTTATCCTTAATGTATAAGTGTCTCACATCTAGGAGAGCATGTGCTGCATGTTTGGGAAAACCAAGAAGTGTCATAGAAGCTAGGTGTAGCTGTGCACGCCTTTAATCTCAGACTTGGGAAACAGAGGCAGGTGGATCTCTGTAAGTTTGAGGCCAGCCTGGTCTATAGAGTGAGTTCCAGGACAGCTAGGGCTGTTAGACAGAACAACTCTGTCTTAAAAAACAAAAACAAAAAGACAGAAGAGATGATATCTTTTTTTGTCATACTCAACAATGTAATGTATACTTTATACAAAGCTTATTGTGACCTAAGGATTTCTCTGCTTTGGGGAAATGCAGAGATAATTAAGGTTGCCTTTGTGTTTTGAAGATAGCTATGGCCTTTTAGAATAATCCCAGTATGGAGGGTCACAGTTGAGCTATGAGAGTCAAGGGTACAAATAAAAGAACTTATTATGCTAGAAGAGAGCTTTTCTGCTGTTATTTTGTAAAAATTAAGGGTGGGGCTCTTTTGATCTCACTTATTTTTTAATTTATTTGTGTGTGTATAGAATGTGAATGCGTTGGTGTGTCACACAGTGCATGTATGGAAAGCAGATGACATCTTGTAAGGCCAGTTCTTTGTCTTGATGTGGATTCTGGAAAGTGATCTCAGGTCGTCTTCCATTTCTCTTTTTTAAATTACATTTTGACACAAGTTATCAGGCCGTCTTGAATGTTTCATTCTCTTGCCTCAGTCTCTTAAGCACTGGTATTACAGGTATGTACCACCATGTCTGGTATCCAAAGGTTATTAAAATCAAACAACAAAACAAATTCCAGTATTATGAAAGGTTCTGGAAAAATAAATCTCTTTGCCCTTTACATTTGCTAATTTGCATTCCTGTTCCCAAGTTAACCAATTTTTCCAAGGCAACTTAATTTTGTTTTGTTAGGCTCCCTTCATTTTTATTTATTTTTATATATGTATAGGTTTTTTGCTTGCGTGCATATCTCATCACATGTGTGCCTGGTACCTGCAGAGGCCTGAAGGCATCAGATCTCCCAAGACTGGAGTACAGCAGAACTTCATTGTGGGTGCTAGGAATCAATCCCAGGTTCTCTGGAAGAGCAGTCAGTGCTTTTAACTACCAAACCTTCTCTCCTTATTTTTTAAATACCTACTTTTAAAGAGGTAGAGATAGTTAAATCAGAAATATATATAATTAAGCTGGATGCAGTAGCTTATACACCTAAGGCAGATGGATTTCCATGAGTTCAAGACAAGCCCAAGCTCAAAAAAAACTGCCCACCTTCCTCCCTACCTCCAGTTGCCAGTGACATCAGTCTCTGTATCCTGGGACCCCATGCAATTGTCCACCCTCAGCATGATGCCCTGTAGAAGCGAGGAGATGGAATTAAACCACCCCCAATCATTGGAAGATTCGGAACCTCACTGAAAGTGGGTATTGTTGGATTGTCACATGTTGGGAAGCATACCCTTTTCAATATGCTAACCAGCAGTCAGGCTTCAGCAGACAACTTCCCATTCTGTACTGTCCACTCCAATGAGAGTAGAGTTCCTGTGCCAGTATCGCAAACCAGCAAACAAAGGTTACTGCTTTTCTAAATGTAGTGGATATTGCTGGCCTTGTGAAAGGAGCTCACAATGGGCAGGCGTAGTAAATGCTTGCTTTTTTTTTTTTTTAAATCTCGTATTAGTGCCTGTGATGGAATTTAATCTAACATACTTTTGAAGATGATAGATGATATCATGCATGTTGAAGGAAGTGTAGATCCCACTTGAGAGGCAGAAATAATACATGAAGAGCTTCTGCTAAAAGATGGGGAAATGATTGAACCCATTATAGATAAAACTAGAAAAGGTAGGTGTGAGAGGAGATAAGAGACTGAAGCTCAATCTAGGCAGTGGTGACTCATGTTTTTTTAATGCCAGCACTCAGGCAGTGGCAGTCAGATCTACAGGGCAAGTTCCAGGACAGTCAAGGTTACACAGAGAAACCCTGTCTTAAGAAAAAGAAAAATTGAAGCCTGAAGATGATATGATATGCAAAGTCAAATTCTGGGTTATAGATCAAAAGAAACATGTTTGCTTCTCTTACGTTGAGTGCTGAGGAGAGACACAAGTAGCTGGAAGTAGGAAAGTAAACAGGACACAATCTGCTTTGCCAAAGATCAGCACGCCTACTAGAGTACTTTTTTTTACTGCAGGCCCAGATGCAATGTGTGCATGAACCATCAGGAAAACAATGAAGGCTTCTCAGGCTGCAGGAAAGATACACACAGATTTTGAAAAGGGATTCATTTTGGTGGAACTAGTACCCTGATTTTTAAAAAAGAGTTTGTGTTCCCCTGGGGTCAGTCCTGCAAAGCCTCATCCAGATCTCTGTCTAGCTCTTGAGTGCTTCCTTCGTGATGGGTGGGAGTGCAGGGATGGACCAGTGAATGAGTACATGTTTACAGACAGGCTGCTTACTGTTTTTATCTCCATGTGTGCCCTTGCTCACTGAGGCATCCTGATTTACAGGATAGGCAAATACGAGAGATTGAAGGCAGAAAAACAATAAAAAAATTAGAGAAGGAAGATATAGCATAATTTGCTATTCAATCACACACACACACACACACACACGGGGGGGGGGGGACGGACGGACTAAAGAACAATAGAAATCTGTCAATGGTAGGAATGAAAGCCATGTTTGCGGTTGGCTTTTGCTGCCTTAATGGGATTGTATAATTCCATATTTGATGATAGAGCCATAGCAAAGTTCCCCTTCACCCTACTTTCTTACATCCAAGGATTGTCTCATCAAAACCTGCTGGGAGATGACACTTTGATCTTCCTGTGTATTCTCTGTACTGTCAATTTGACAAGACATACAGAAGATTGTTGGCCTTGTCCCTTTACAAGCTGCCACCAGCCAGGCTGATGGAGTTCTTGCTCCCCACGCCTCAATCTCCTTTTGGGAAGTTCCTTTTTTTTATTTTTTTAGTTATAAACTGATTGGCCCATTAGCTCAGGCTTCGTATTAGCTATTATAACTGATATTAGCTCATTATTCTAGCATATGTTAGCCACATGGCTCGGTACCTTTTCAGCGGGGAAGTCACATCTTCCTTCTTCAGTGTCTGGACAGGACTCGGAAGTTCCCTTTTAAAGAAAACAATTCTTTATTTTCTGTCATACTTTTTTAGATATCACATTAGACTGGCAAGGTATCTGGCTGCAATCTAGTTTTGAGTTATTTCTCTGCTCTTTGGCTATGATTAGAATGAGAATGGTACCTAAATAATGGGATAGTGCTTTTGGTGATGGATGACTTTGTTTTGTTTCATTTTTTAAGACAGGGTTTCTCTGTAGCTTTGGAGCCTATCCTGGAAGGAACTAGCTCTTGTAGACCAGGCTGTCCTCCTGAGTGCTGGAATTAAAGGCGTGGGCCACCATTGCCCGGCGATGACTTTTTAAGTGAACTTGTTAGTTAAATTTGGGTGATTTTTATATAACCCCAAATATCATCTTTCTTTTTACTTAAGTGTTTTTGTGGAACTGATGATCAAGCCTGATGTGCACCATATACCATAGAAGCAAACTGTCCATGAGCCCTAGCAAATGGGTGAAAAACGGTTTGTATAACAAAACTTAATTGGAGTTACTTGTTGTGTTTTTAAAAAGCCACATATGTCCCTTATGTTTAAAAATTTAACTGTTTTGTTTACAGAGATGTTTGATTTTGTGCATATTTAAAAAACATTTTCTGTAATCTGAACGTAAGGATAAGCATTGATCCTAAAGTGCTAAAATAAAATTTTGTCATGTGTTTTTTTACCAGAAAGAAAGAAAAAAAGAGGAAGGTTCTAAAAATGCAGTCAAGGTTGCAGTAAAATTATACTGTTAGAAATATCTTCTTTAAAATAAATTTAATACATCTCAGCAAACAAAAAAGAAATACATTTTAGTTATTGCTCAGATAAATGTACAACTTCCAGAAGGCAAATATGTTTTTTTTTAAATTTTTTAAATTAAGGTTTCTTAAAATGGAATGGACAAAGTTGGGAATGGGAATTTTCTACAAACAAATTATTTTTGTTTTAAAATTACAAAATATATTGTACCTTCAATGAAGTTGAATTACTATACATGAACAGCTTTGTTTTTCACATGATTATGATCCTACTCCAAATTTTAGAAGCTTTTCAATAACCATATTTTATGATACTTCATTAGTCTTCATCATGCACACCACCAAGCCTGACACATTTGATAGTGAAGACTATGTGGCTTGTTCCTTATTGAATCTATAGATAATGCATGTTTTACAGTAGTCCAGATGGCTAGACTCAAAGACTCAAAGCATTGGACAAAGCCAGGGATGGGAGGAAAGGGGAGAGGCAAAAAAAAAAAAAAAAAAAAAAAATTCCCAGTTCCTCTGTACAGAACTATCTTCCTTAAATTTAGCCACAATTTAATGTATATGGGAAGCACTCAAGAGACTAAGCTAGGAGTGTTAGGAGATCCAGGCCAGCCTGGGCAACATAGCAAAACTTATTCTGGAAACAAACAAAAAATTAAGATTAAAAAGAAAATAATGTAATGGAAGATTGTGTAGTTGTATGCAAATACTATGCCATTTAATAAAAGACATGAGCATCTACAGATCTTGGCCCTGGAATCAATCCAAGGGTAGAAGGACAACTGTTTTCTCTTGCAGATTGGCAGCTGGAACCCACAGCTTGATGAGATAAAAATTTGATTTCTTTGGCTGGGTGGTGGTGGTGCATGCCTTTAATCCCAGCACCTGGGAGGCAAAGGCAGGTGGACTTCTGAGTTCAAGGCAGCTTGACCTTCAGAACTAGTTCTAGACAGCTAGGACTGTTACAGAGAAACCTTGTCTTGAAAACACCAAATAATAATAATAACAACAACGATGATGATGATGATAATAATAATGATAACGATAATAATAATAATAGAAAAGAAAAATAATTTTGGTCTCTTTGTCGTTTTGGTCATGTAGTTCATCCAGAGGCACATGATATCTGGTTGTCTGTTCTGGTTAGCTACTACTGTGAAGCATTAGCCTAAAACAAAAGCTAGTTTATTGTATCTTATACTTGGTAGACAGGAATTGTTGCAGGGTCCTTGGCTTATAATCATGCTCACTAAGATATCCACTTAGTCATTGGGCTGGTTTGGAAGTTTTGAGACACATGCTAATAAGATACTAGTAGAAAGGCCTAGAAAGTTAGACTTAGCCAGGCCCTCTTGTTCTTTGTATAGTCTCAGGGCCTTTCTGAGTTTCCCCACCAAGAGAGTTGTTGAGAATTCCCATGAGGCAATTGTTTCTCAGAATAATGCTGAGAAAGGTGGCAGAATTTCTGAAGCTGCCTCTGACCTAACTTTTGAAGTCCCACATCAGTTCTGCTGTGTTCTGTCAGGTACACAAATTACTCAAGGCCAGATCATATGAAAGGAGAGGGAAAATAGATTTGGTCTTTAATCTAGAAATAGCATTGAGTTACAGTTCTCTTTTCACCATCCATTTGCTTGTTTTTTGAGACAGAGTTCTCCGTGTAACAGTCCTGACTGTCCTGTAAACCAGGCTGGCTCTAACTCACACTAATTAACCTGCCTCTGCCTCTCAGGTGCTGGAATTGAAGGCTTGAATGGCATTCCCCATTCATTTTTGATAATGTCCTCTGTTGCCAAGTCAGTGCTAAATCATTGTTCTGGTATGCATTTAAAAATGTTAGTTGCTAGAATATTTCTATGAAGGGATCCTTTCGTCTCTGCTTCCCTGTGTGCCATCACACCCAGCTTTGACCCTGATGCTGGGGACAGACTCCATGGAGTCCTCATGCTTGCGCTTTACTGACAGTACCATCTCCCTAGACCATCCCTTTATTTCTTTTCCCTTCTTTTGTTTGGTGGCAGGAGGGTGCTGGGGGTTGAACACTCACCACTGAACTACACTCCTGGCTTTTATTTGAAGTTCTGTATTATATCTGTTCTAAATTTTGGGTTGACAAGACATAGAGGGTAGTAGAATTAAAATAGTCCATTTTCAGTTGTTATCCCATGTTAACTTTTTTTTTTTTTTTTTTAGTTTTTCGAGACAGGGTTTCTCTGTAGCTTTTGGTTCCTGTCCTGGAACTAGCTCTTGTAGACCAGGCTGGCCTCGAACTCACAGAGATCCGCCTGCCTCTGCCTCCCGAGTGCTGGGATTAAAGGCGTCCGCCACCACTGCCGGGCGCCCATGTTAACTTTTAATAGCCTTAGACTAATAGTCTCAGTGCTACTACTGTCAATGCACATATGAGGACAGTTATGGTTATTACTTAAGAGAATTGAGGAGCAAATTCAGGCTCTTTCACAGGAAATATAAGGGTGCCATTTCTGATATACACTCACAACCCCATACCCCAGTTAAATTTATTTTTGTATATTCTCTATTTTCTTCCTCATTCTTGGATGGCTAGACTGCAGACTGTCAGACAATGTGAATGTTACATGCCACTTTTTTTCCTTTGAATCTTCATTTGTTCTTTTGACTACACACCAATGTTGAAGCCTCGCTTATTTTGTTATGTGAAGCTTGGCTTTTAAAGTTAATTAATTTGCATATATGTTCATGGTTGTGAGTGTGGGTTATACCACCTTTTGGAGTTCAGTACAGCTTGTGGGAATGGTTCTCTGTCATTGTGGATCCTGGAAATTGAACTCTGAGGTGTTTTAGGCAACAATCATTGGCACTGGGTGGTGGGAAGGTGTGCTTAGTGTTGTGTGCACTGTGCTCAGAACAAAGGCTGTGGTAAAGTTGTCTTCGTCAACACACCTGAAACTCCTTGGACTCACCAGTTGTTTAGTTTTAAATTATTTTTTGGTCACTGTGTGTTCAGAAACCTTTTATTGTTGCCAGTGTCTTTTTCTTGGGACCTTCATGTTCATTTGCATGATGCACAGTTTAAGAAGCCATGGACTTGCTGCTGGGCGTTGGTGGTGGCGTGTGCCTTTGATACCAGCAATTGAGAGACAGAGGCAGGCGGAGCTCTGAGACCAGCCTGGTCTATAAGAGCTAGTTCCAGGACTAGCCCCAAAGTGACAAACCCTGTCTCCAAAAACAAAACAAAAACAAACAAAAGTCCTGGACTTGAGGGTTGCGTCTGTGGCACGTGCCTGAAGGAGAAAGATAATGAATTTCAGGCTATCCTGGGCTCTGTAGGCAGCCTTTCAGGAAATGAAAGGAAAGAAGAAATGGCAGAGAAGGTGGGGGGGGGGGAGAAAAAGAGAAGAAATTGATTAGAACAATGTATATGGTGCTGGAGACGTTCATTTGGTGGGGTGCTTGCCTAGCATGCACAAGGCCCTGTTCAATCTCCAGCACTACTTAAACTGGGAAAGGTATTGCATACCTGTACTTTCAGCTCTCAGGAGCTAGGGGCAGGAGGATCAGGATCCTCCACTACATAACTTTGGATGTATGTATCTGTCTCAAAAAAAAATTTTTTTCCGAAATTGACACTGTTTCAAATTTGAGACTGATCCCTTTTTTCTCATTGTATTATTACCAGTTTGTTAAGAGACAGTTTGCATAGCTGGATTAGAATTTGTCAATCATTAGTCAGATGTCTACTGTGTGCTGCATGTTTTTCTTCAAGAGTTCTTTTTAAAATAGGACTCCCTCTTATTATGACCAGTTATTTGTGATTAGATTTATTGTATGTTATTCTTTTTTATTATTTCTATAGACAGGTTAATTTATAAAAAGATTTAGTCACCTTATTAAACTCTGCCATATATAAGCATATCAGAAAATAAACAATGTAAAAATTTCACTTGGACCAAGATATATTTCCTGTTGTTTATGAGGTACTAAACTTTAAAAAGTATGTCCAATGAGACCAATATGAAATGTTTTTCCTATTGATAGATATATTGAAAAGTTTCCAGACTTAAGTCTTAGAGTGAACAAAACATTTAAACAAGAGAAGAAACATTCAACTTAAAAATAGGATTGGAAGCTTTATAATAATGTTTTTGTTTTAGTTTTAGTAGAAATTTCTGGGACTTTTTTTTTATAACCACTGTATAGAATTGGTTAGGCTAGTCTTTCAGATTCTGTCTTTTGATTCAGTTGATCTGGCCATTAGGCCTTACTAGAGTAAATCACAAAGTCTTAGGGAGTACTTTTGTTGAATAGGCCCTGCAAACTGAATTTGTCAATTCTTTCTTCCATTATATTTATTCTAATTATATATGTAGAAGTTATATAACTTTAAAATTATTTATAAAAATAATATGCTTTATGTTATCTTTTATTTACTTTCAGGTTCATGCCTGGGAGATTTCTGATCAATTGTTACAGATCCGACAGGATGTGGAATCATGCTATTTTGCTGCCCAGACCATGAAAATGAAGATTCAGACTTCATTTTATGAGCTACCCACAGACTCTCATGCTTCTTTAAGGGACTCATTGCTAACTCATATTCAGAACTTGAAAGATTTGTCACCTGTCATTGTAACACAGGTAAATCCTTTACTCACTAAGGAAACTTGTAAGGTCATTTGGATACATCGTGATTTATTTTGGTTTTTATTGGTAGGCCATATTGTGGTAGGTTAACTTTATTGCTATATTTTCACAACTGTAGCAGAATAAAAAGTTTAATCATTTGTATTAATCTTTGAGTTCATTAGGCTCCAGACATTAAATATTGAAAGTGGGGAAGTAAATAAGTTTTCTCTAGCATGTGCTCCCCCTACTGTTAAAATTGCAGATGATTAGCCGGGCGGTGGTGGCGCACGCCTTTAATCCCAGCACTTGGGAGGCAGAGGCAGGCGGATCTCTGTGAGTTCAAGGCCAGCCTGGTCTACAAGGGCTAGTTCCAGGACAGGCTCCAAAGCTACAGAGAAACCCTGTCTCCAAAACCAAAAGAAAACAAAACAAAAACCTCTAATTTGTAGCACTTGTTAGGTGGAGAAAGAAGAATCAGGAGTTCAAGGTCAGTCTCGATATCTAGTGGGTTTGAGGCCAGTCCGAGCTAGATAAATGCTGTCTCAGAAACAACAATAAAAAAAGTATCCTATCAAGTGTGTTTTGTTGATTTTTTTTTTTTTGTCTGTCTTTAATTTTTAAGGTTGATGTCTAAATCCAAGCAATTTGTAGCTAACTAGATGACTGGATAGGTAGACATTCGTGGGGAAGGAGGAGAGGAGATGCTAGTCTTCACTGTCATAGTGTTTGAAAGAATTGTGGTCTCTTTTTTTCTGTTAGCATTGATGGTTTCTGTATCTGGTCTATTCATTTATTTATCTCTTCCCATTCAGCTGGCTTTAGCAATAGCAGACCTTGCCCTACAGATGCCTTCTTGGAAGGGATGCGTACAAACATTGGTAGAAAAGTAAGTAATTTTTATCGATAGTATTTGGATTTCCATTAATCCACACATAGAAATCTGTCCTAGTAACTAGACTAGATTGTTTTCTAAATTGTGGGCATAAAATTACAATTTGCTTTAGTTTTCTTTTGTTTTATTGAGACAGGATTTTTCTGTAACAGTCCTGGCTATCCTGGAACTCACTGTGTAGACCAGGCTGGCCTTAAAATCATAGATCTGCCTGTCTCTTCCTCCCGAGTACTGGAATTAAAGGTGTGGGCCACCACCAAAGGCTTAAAAAATATTTTTTAAAAAATTAATTATGGGGGGCTGGAGAGATGGCTCAGTGGTTAAGGGCATTGCCTGCTCTTCCAAAGGTCCTGAGTTCAATTCCCGGCAACCACATCTGGAATGAGGTCTGGTGCCCTCTTCTGGCCTGCAGACATACACACAGACAGAATATTGTATACATAATAAGTAAAATAAATATTTAAAAAAAAATTAATTACGTATAGGTATGTGTACCTACGTGTACATGGGTGCAAAAGTCCACAGAGGCCAGGTAAATCGTCTCCTCTGGAGCTGGGGTTATATAGATGATTGTGAGATGCCTGGTTGGGGTGGGGGAATTCAATTTGGGTCCTCTGGAAGAACAGCAAGTGATCTTAAACATGGAGCCATCTATTTCTCCATTCCCAAATGATATAATTTTTATTTCTCTTCAAAAATTGTTTTTTGTTTGTTTATTGGAGGTGTGCTTGCCATATCACTGTGTCAAGTTCAGGGGACAACTTGAAGGAGTTGGTTCTCTCTACCATGTGGGGTATAGTGAACTCAGGTCATCAGGCTTGGTGACAAGCACTTTTATACACTGCAGTATTGTTGTATGAGTGGCAGGCTACATTCCTGGAGCCCGGCCGCCTGCACGGCTAGCTTTACCCGAAATAATTACACAGAAACTGTATTCTTTTAAACACTGCCTGGCCCATTAGTTTTAACCTCTTATTGGCTAGCTCTTACATATTGATCTAACCCATTTCTAATAATCTGTGTAGCCCACGAGGTGGCTCACCAGAGAAGATCTTAACCTGCAGCTGTGTCGGGTAGGAGAATCATGGCGACTGCCTGACTTGGCTTCTTTCTCCCAGCATTCTGTTCTGTCTATTCTACCTACCTAATTTTCTGTCCTATCAGGGGCCAAGCAGTTTTCTTTATTAGTTAACCAATGAAAGCAACAGATAAGATACAAAACCCACCTCCATCACAGTATTACCAGCCCCTGAATTTTATATTATTAACTTTCTTGTTAAATTTGGGGGCTGGGCATGGTTGTTGTATACCTTTAATCCCAACAATCAGGTGACAGAGGCAGGCAAATCTCTATGAATTCAAGGTAGCCTGATCTGCATATTGAGCTCCAGGCTTGTCAAGGCTACATTATCTCTAAATAAATAAATATGTGCAATAATAATAATATTCTATAGTATAAACTTACAAATCACATATGACATAGGAGTCATGAAATTGCTGATTATCTTCAAAATTGAGGCATTAGGATTGCTTAGCCATACCTCAAAGTCAGGAAGCTTTGGTGTTGAAAACTGGAGGCTAATGATAATACAGAACTTAGCCAAGTGAGTAAAATATTCGATCATATGTGTATGTGCATGTAATTTTTAAAATTAACTACAACTGGGAACTGGATAGGTAGCTCAATGGTTAAGAGCACATACTGCTCTTCCTGGGACCTGAGTTCAATTCTTATCATGGGATCAGGCAATTTACAACTGCTTGTAACCCCAGCTCCAGGGGGATCTGTGGGCACTTGTATTTATGTGCACATACCCCTTCCCCTGCACACATAATAAAAATACATTTTTTTTTTTTCCTTTTGAGACAGGGTTTCTCTGTGCAGCAGCCCTAGTTATCCTGGAACTTGCTCTGCAGACCAGGCTGGCTTCAAACTCACAGAAATCCACCTGCCTCTTGCCTCCCAAGTGCCGAGATTAAAGGCATGTTCCACCACTGCATGGCTACAAAAAAATAAATCTAACTAAAACTAACTTACCTTCCTTTCTATTGCCATATTTATTCTCCCTTCCTTCTTCCCTTCTCCTTTTTTTTTTTTTTTTTTCTACAGCCATATAACAAGTTGGAAGCCAGCATGGAATGCATGAAACCTTGTTTCAATAAAACAAAGATTTCAAAAAAAATTAAAAAAAAATAAATAAAATAAAACAAAGATTTCATTCGTCTACAAAACTACAGAAAAACTCTGTCTTGAAAACAAACAAATAAATAAAGCAAAGATTACATTTTCATTTTCTTCCTTTTTTCCGTTTTCTTTTTAAGGTTTTTTTGAGACAGAGTTTTTCTGTGTGACAGAGCCCTGGCTGTCTTGGAACTCTCTGTGGACCAGGACTGACCTTGAGCTTCCAGAGATCCACCAGCCTCTGCCAGCACCTCCTAGCTCTTTTCCTTTTACTGTTGAGAGTGCTGCTTTTATTGTTGTGGGCTATTTTGATGAATGGCGTTGTGATTCTGTATTTGCTGGCTCTCAGTGACTCATGATACATCCTCCTCCTTTTCTTTTCCAGATATAGCAATGATGTAACTTCTTTGCCCTTTTTGCTGGAGATCCTTACAGTGTTACCTGAAGAGGTACACAGTCGTTCCTTGCGAATTGGAGCCAATAGGCGCACAGAAATTATAGAAGACTTGGCCTTCTATTCTAGTACAGTGGTATCTTTATTGGTAAGTTTGAAATATTCATTTGTTGATAAAGGACAGAGACCGTGGAGTGATTATTTTGTGATTTGGTCACAATGGTGTGAAGCAGTTTTCTTTGGAAATGTGGCATTAATACTGTTTTTGGCATTTATACAAAACTTTTTAATAATACAAAATGCTTTTAAAACTTGTATTTCTTGAGCTTCTTTGTAATGCTGTGAGGGTGATATCTCTTATGAATGTGAATGGGCTTACTGATATTTGATTCTTAATTTAGAATTTGAACTCAATTCTTATGATATATGAAAGCTCTTGCCTCCAAGGGCCACACTAAAAGAAGTGCATATAAACTTTAGGAAAAAGTAAAGACAAATTAGCATTTTGATAAAAAAAATAATAGAAGATTTTACTTGGCCATTGAACAATAGTGTAAGTATAATTACACTCAGTTATATTCAGTTTGGTGTTAAAAACCTATTTGGAAAGTAAATATCTTTAAATTTTTTAATTAACCATTTTTTGCATTTTTTGACCATTTATTTTTAAAGAAAATAGTATTTTAGAACCTTAGAAAAAAAATTAAGCAATTAATATTCAAGTAACTTGGAAATCATATCCTGTGTCGGTCTGTCTTAATTTGGGGTATTGGGGGTTGAACTGAGGGCCTCATACTTACTAGAAGTGCTCTACCACTGAACTGCAACCACAATTCTCTTTTGTATGTTTTGGCTTTAGTTTCTTAAAATTACATGTATTTATTGTGGGGAGGGGACCACACATACCTGTGTACCCTAGGATGTGTGTAGAGGTCAGCGAACGGTTTGTCCAAACTGCTTTCTTCTTCTAATGTGGGTGTCCCAGGGATCAGGCCATCAGTCTTCTAGCATGCATCTTTTTTGTTTGTTCTTTGTTTTTCTCGGTAGCTCTGGCTGTCCTGTAAGTTGCTTTGTAGACTAGGCTGGCCCTGAACTCACAGAGATCCATCTGTTTCTGCCTCCCAAGTGGTGGGATTAAAGGCGTGTTCCACCGCCACCCAGCACCTTTAAGACACAGAGCAAGCCATTTTTTGGGGGGGGGGGGTGTTGAGACAGGGTTT
The DNA here is from genome assembly GCF_014885135.2 of Alexandromys fortis. Taxonomy (NCBI): domain Eukaryota; kingdom Metazoa; phylum Chordata; class Mammalia; order Rodentia; family Cricetidae; genus Alexandromys; species Alexandromys fortis. The sequence continues at coordinate 9,710,298 of NW_026067921.1, forward strand.
CTCTGGCGTAGGAGCCTGTCCCGGAACTAGCTCTTGTAGACCAGGCTGGCCTCGAACTCACAGAGATCCGCCTGCCTCTGCCTTCCAAGTGCTGGGATTAAAGGTGTGTGCCACCACTGTCTGACCAAGCCACTTTTTAAAAGGGTCTCATGCATCCTAAGTTGGCTTCAAACTTGTTTCATATCTTCATATGAAGCTTGTTTCATAGCCATAGCCTCATAGCTGATGATGACCTGCACTTTTAATTCCCTGACTCCCTTTTCTCTTCTACCTGACTCTATCTTCTAAATGCAGTATTATAGTTGTGTGCTACCACACTTGTCCCTCAATTTTTTAAAGATTTATTTATTTATAATGTATGCAATGTTTTGCCTGCATGTATGCCTGCCTGCATGCCAGAAGAGGGCACAAGATCTCATTATAAGATGGTTGCTGACACTTGACCTTTGGAAGAACAACCAGTGCTCCTAACCTCTGAGCCATGTCTCCAGCCCCATCCCTCAATTTTTGTTAAAGTTTTTTATTTTTCTTTATGTTTTTGTGCCAGTGTCTGCCATGTGTATGCAGTGGAAGGCAGAAGATGAGCTCAGTTCTCTTGCAGCTAGAGTTCTTAGGCCACTCAGTGTGAGCTCTGGTGTCTGCACTCTGGTTCTTTGGAAGAGTAGCAAGTGTTCTTAACCTCAGGCTTGAGCATTTTCCCTCAGCCCTCCTGCCTTTTGGTTTGTGAGATGTGGTTTTATAGAGCACGGACTCAGGTAGTGTCCTGCGTTAGCTTCCTGAGTAGTTGAGACTGGGCACACTGGTGGACTGGCTGCTGTTGACCCTTTCATGTATGTCCCGTGAATGTCTATCTCTGTGATTTCAGTTTCCTGTTTCAGTCATCTACCTTTACTTTTTCATTTTAGAACATTTCCTATGTAATGCCATGTTTTAGAGCACATTCACATTCTCCCAGTTGGTTCTAAAATACTTGAGAACAGAGTTCACCAACAGTATCCACTTTGCAACCCTGTCTTGTTTTAGGCTAGCAGTCACAGTCCTCTTGCTCTGTCTTTCCGCAGAGAGCATTTGTCTTAGAGAATGTCTTTAGCATTTATGATTACATTCTTTGTTTTTTCTGATTATTTTTGTAATCTCCTTATTTCTTCTAATTGGAAGGTCTATTTGAGTCGGCCCTACTGAATAAGGACTCCTCAAAAGAAATTAAGCCTAATACTTTAGGGTATCCATTGCATGTAATAAATTCTCTACTGTATTAGTAATGCTACCACGCACATTCCATCCTTAGGATAATTGAGAAAGTAGTTACTTGGATCCTTTTCTTCAGGGTTTAATTTATTTTCCTTCAGCATGCTGATTAGAGATAAATTAAGAGACTTGATGGCTTTAAGAAAAGGTTTCTTAAGTTTTGGATCGTGCCCATCTCAGAGTTATATCTTAGGCAGTATTATAATGTCTGATTGGTACTTTATTAGTAATGTTAGGGTTGTCCTCTGGATTAGGGTGATGACAGTCTGGTTCCTCCACGCTTAGCATGCATTCTTTTTTTGCAGGGTAACTTGTGTGAAGGTAGCTTATTTTAGGAAAATCCAATTTTTAAAAAAAGGTATTTTTGAGACAAGATCTCAACTGTGTATCTCTGGCTGGCTTCAAATCCCCTGGAACTGGAGTTATAGATAGTTGTGAGCTGCTATTTGGGTGCTGGGAATACAACCAGGGTCCTCTGGAAGAACAGCCAGTACTGACCAGAGTCATCTCTCTAACCTGGATCATAGGTCCTGAAGCAAGACTTGTGACATTTGAGTCTTTGCTCTGCCATATTAAACAAGATAATTAACTCTTCTGCCTCAGTTTCATAATCTGTATATGAGAGTAATAGTGCTTTTTTAATTTTGTGGAGACTGAATTAATGCATTTAAAGCTATTAAAATCATGTTTAACACATAATAGGGTTCAGTACATGTAATGGCTGGTCACTTGTTAGTTATGTTACTTCTTAGACTAAAATGCAGTATCCATAAAGAAATTAAAAAATAGAAGCAAGCCCATTTATATACTTGTATTAGCCTTTCTGTCTCCTGTTTGTCATATTAGAGGAAAAAATTGGTTTTAAAATGGATGTTTTTGTCAAGTGTGGCAGCACACAACTGTAATCCTAATACCTAGGAGGCTAAAGTAGAAGATAATGAGTTTGAGTCCAGCCTGGGCCAAATAACAAGATACTGTTCTCAAACAAAAAAAACCTTACTCTTTCAATATGGTTCTATGGGAATGGAGTGGTATATAGTAACATACCAAACTTTCACTTCTCATCTTTACAACCAGTCTAGTACTGCTTGGAGGGCACTTATAAAAATGATCACCACGGCTAGGGATGTATACATTGTTGCTAGAGCATTTATCCAGTATGTGCAGGTCCCTGGGCTCAATCCCCAGCACCAGAGGAGAACAAAACCATCATCTATGGAGAAGGTGGTACACACCTCTAATTCCAGCACTGCAGAGCAGGGGCAGAGGCAGGCAGATTTCTGTATCAGGCCAACCTGATCTACGTAGGAAGTTCCAGGCCAGTCAGACAATGTATCACTGCAGATTGTATTTTAGATGAAGCTTTGAGTTTGGGGTATTTTTCTATGTAGTTGATATCACCGTGTAAACATAAATATCATAATTTTATTCTGTATACTGTGGTTGCCACCAGCTTGAAATAATTTTTAAAAATTGATACCAGTTGATTACAGGCAATGAATTATTATTATTCTGTGATAATGGAAACAATCCTGGAAGTCCAACTGCCAGACTGGAGATCTGGTGTGTAATACATTATGGATGTAGCCCTTTTCCCTTCTCCTTGCTTGTTGTCCCTCATGGCAGTTGTCATGTTAAAAGCCCACTGCCTGTGCGCTGTCTTGAAACATTCTTATCTAGAAGAAGTTGCATTATGCTTTCTAAAATGTAGCACAAAATGTTCAGATAAAGGCAGTGGTCAGTTTTAGTCTGACTTGTTTTATGTCTTTCTTTCATAGTACTGGAAATTGAACCCGAGGTCTCTGTGTATGCTAAGCTGGTGTTCTACCACTAAATTATTTCTTATATTTCCAGATTCCCCCCCCCCCCCGCCAAAATTAACAACTTGCTTTAGAAGACTTTTTTAAAAAGATTTATTTTTATACAAAGTCTTACAGGTGTTTTGCATGCATTTATTTGTGCATACCTGGTGCCTTCTGAGGCTAAAAGAGGTGTTGGATGCTGTAGAACTGGAGTTACAGATGATTGTGAGCTGCTTTGTAGGTACTGGGGGATTTACCTTGGGTCCTCTACTACGGTAGTGAATGCTCTCAATTGTTGAACCATCTTTTCAGAAACTCACCCTAACATTTATTTATTTTATGTGTGTGTCTCGAGTGCCACACGTGTGGAGATGAGAGGATGGCGTGCGGGACTTGTTCTTCCTCCACCATGTAGGTCCAGGGATTGCACTCACTCGGGTCATCGTGTTAGGGAGCAAGCAGCTTTACCTACTAACCCATCTCACCACCTCTTTTTGAGAAAGGATGTCTCACTGAGTCAGTTAGACCAACTGATCAGGACAGCAAGCCCTAGGAATCTTCCTTTCTTCCCTTTCCAGCAGGGGATTACAGATGTGTACCGCCGTACCTGGCTAGAGTAAGTACTAGGGATCCAAACTCAGCTCATGATGCTCGGGCAGCAGTCCCCCAGAATTAGGTACCGATTGCATATGGAGAATAAACTGGTATATTTTAAAAGTAGTTGTATTGATGAGAGTACATTAATGCATAAGTGGGAACTAAGAACCTTGTTATTTTTAATGTCTGTTTTGGATCTTTCACCTCTTTGTATCTCAGTTTCCCCACTAAAAAGAGAAGATAATCGTATTGTAGTATTTTGCTGGAAATTATGTGGTAATAGGATTTAGAACAGTGGTACTTACAAAACATTTGTGACTGCTTGTTGCTAATGTCGTTATAGACAGTATATAATAGTGACTAAAGTATAAAGGTTGATTTTTTTTTCTTAAACTATATTTTCTATTTAGATGACATGTGTAGAAAAGGCAGGAACTGATGAGAAGATGCTTATGAAGGTTTTCCGCTGTTTGGGAAGCTGGTTTAACTTGGGAGTTTTGGACAGTAACTTCATGGCTAATAATAAGTTATTAGCGCTGCTTTTTGAGGTTTTGGTAAGTAAACCTATAACTGCCATTGTCACTTTAATAACCAACCTTCTGGGACAGCTCAGTGTTTGTATTGAGAGAAAAATTTTATCTGAGTCTTAAGAATAGCATAAGAAGGTGTTGAGCTTGATGACACGCGCCTATAATCTTAGTATGTGAGGTAAAGGCCAGAGGGTGAGAAATTCAAGGTCACCCTTAGCTAAATAGCAAATTTGAAGCAAACCTGAGCTAAATAACACCCTATCTTAGGGCAAGATAGAAGTCTGCTGAGGCTGACTGTAATGGAGCATGTGCTGCTCTTCAGATGACCCGTAGATGCAGGAGTTTCAGTCTGCTGGGCATGGACACTGTTGAGCTTCTTAGGTTCATCCCAAACCTGCATACTTCTTTTTGAAAGGATTAAAACATTTCATCTATTTTGTGTATATGTGTGCTTTCTGTATGAAGATATGCACATGCTACAGCACCCATGTGGATGGAGCCCTCTGTATACGTCCTTACCTTCCATCTAGTTTTTGAGGCATCATCTCTCCCCTTGTTCTCTAGGCTAGATGACCTGAAAGGTTCTTGTGGATTCTCCTGTGTCTTACTCCCATCTTGTCAGAAGAGTGCTCTTATATAGTTCTGGGGGATCTGAATTCAGGTTCTCAGGCTTGTGTGGCAGACACTTCTACTCCCTGAACCATTTACATGTCCCACCCCCTTTTCCTAATAAAGTGTCTCCAGGATTGCTCCTTTAAAAAACAGAGATGGAGCCGGGCAGTGGTGGCGCACGCCTTTAATCCTAGCACTCAGGAGGCAGAGGCAGGCGGATCTCTGTGAGTTCGAGGCCAGCCTGGTCTACAAGAGCTAGTTCCAGGACAGGAACCAAAAGCTACTGAGAAACCCTGTCTCGAACCCAAAACAAACAAACAAACAAACAAACAAACAAACAGGGATGGGGGACAAAAAGCTGGGTTGTGGTGGCACATGCCTTTAATCCCAGCACTTAAGAGGCAGAGGCAGGTGAATCTCTGTGATTCAAGGCCAGCCTGGTCTACAGAATGAATTCAGGTTAGCCAGTACTGTTACAAAGAAGTTCTGCCTCATAAAACCAAAATAAAGAAAGAAAATATTTTAAAAAGAGGGAAGAACCCAATGGGATGATTTGCATCTGTTAGCTCTCCTAGCTTAAGTAACTCTTATCCTTTATAGAGAGGGTCTAAGTGTCTATCGTTGTTATTAGAGAAAGACTTAGCAGTGACAGCTTCACTGAATTTACAGACACTCTTAACTGTGTCAGTGAATAAGTACCCTCCAGTTTCCCTTGTACTTTTGTTACTGTTTTGAGACGGTCTCAACTAAGTAACAGGCTGGCTTACAGCTAACTGCCCTTGTGACCCAGGTTATCTTCAAATTTTAGACCCTTTGCTCTCACCACTGGGTACCGACATTGCAACTTGTGCCTCCATGTCGGCTCCACTGTCGTCTCTGATAAGTTCTTATTCTTTCTTATGAGTTGTTCTTTTGATTTATTCCCCAGTTATGATGCTCAGATTTCCCTTTACTTTGCTTTTTGGGGTTGATTGTTTTTTGAACATCCTCAAGTGCTTTCCAAAGAAAATGCACAAAGAGAATAAACTTTTGAAGGTTTTTGAATGTCTCCGAAATATTTTGTTCTTGTTGTTTTTTCAAGATGGTTTCTTTGAACTCACTGTGTAGCCAAGGATGAACTTGTACTCCTGATCTTTTGCCTCCATTCATTCCCAAGTGCTAGGATTAAAAGCACCACAACTTTTAAAATACATTTTAAAAAAATTTATTATATGCGTTTGAATGTCTGAGGACAATTTACAGAGGAGTTGTTGTCTCCGTTATGTGGGTCTCGGGGATCAAACTCAAGTTGCTAGGCTTGGCAAGTGCCTTTATTTACAGAACCATTTTACCAGCTCCAAAAATTCTTTTTTAAACCAGGGTCTTATAACTTTATAGTCAAAGCTACCTTGGAACTCAGTCTATCCCATGTTGATCTTGAATTTGTAGTAATCCTCTTGTCTTATCCTCCGAAAGTATTTGACTTATAAGTGTATTGTATGATACCTAGCATGAAATAATATTGTTTTTATTTTTGATTGATACACTGGGTAGCTGTAGTTTTAGGCTTTGTTCTCATATTCTAGCATGTATTACTGTGAATGAGAAATTGGGAGAATTTGCCATTTCTGTGTTAACTCGCTTCTCCACCCCAAAAGTTTTAAGAACCTCTGCTTAACTTTGGTATGTAATTGGCCTTTTGGTATTGCTGAACCTTTTCATTTTAAGCAGTACTTAAAAAGAGAATGAATTTCAAAATCCATTCAATGCCATTGAGAAACATGGCATTCCTTATGGAAGAAATAGTATAGAGAGAAACATGGGGATAATCTGGTTACTCCCAGGCTGATGGCTCACACCTGATCCCAGAATTCTGGCTGAGACAGAATGCTGTTTCCAAGAAAGCTAACAGAAGAAACCTGGTGCAGTAGTACAGCCCCTTTCATCCCAATACTTTGGATCTCTGTGAGTTTGAGGCCAGCTTGGTCTATATAGTGAGTTCCAAGACAGCCAAGGCTACACAGTGAGACCCTTTCTCAGAAAGAAAGAAAGAAAGAAAGAGAGAGAGAGAGAGAGAGAGAGAGAGAGAGAGAGAGAGAGAGAGAGAGAGAGAGAAAGAGAGAGAAAGAGAGAAACAAAAGCAAATAAATAAAATGAAAAAAGTTCATGTAAGTCTGACTGATGGATAAAGAAGCTTTTTTTTTTTCCCCATGTCTGGAGAAGTAGGGTAAGGAAGATGTTGTCTTGGCAAGGTCTACAACTCGGGCTCTTCATAGTGTACTCTCAGTCAGGCGGGTATAGAAGCACATTTGGTGTGCATTTCTGTAATCCTAGAACAGGGAGCTAGTTTGTGCTACACAGTGACTTTAAGGCCAATGTAGATTACATGACACTTGTTTCATACAACAAACAAAAAACAATTTTCAGAAGGTTGTATTTGTTTTCCCTGGAGTACAATGATTCTGATTTCTGCTTTTGTATTCCGTCTTTCAGCAGCAGGATAAAACCTCATCTAACCTCCATGAAGCTGCTTCAGACTGTGTATGCTCAGCTCTCTATGCTATTGAAAATGTGGAGACTAACTTGCCGTTGGCCATGCAGCTTTTTCAGGGTGTCCTGACATTGGAGACTGCTTATCATATGGCTGTGGCACGAGAAGATTTAGACAAGTGAGTAACTATTGAAGTAGGAGCCCTGGGTTACCTACAATCTGGGGTTTTTCCTCAATTTTTTTTTTATAATCATCCATTATTTTTTGATTCTGTGTGACTTTGCACGTGTGAAGTGTGTGCTATAGTTGATATGTACCTGCCTCTGGAATAGCAATTTGGATCTAGGAAAGAGAATTACTACCAGTTCTTGGTTGTTCTACTGTTTTACACTTAAGAGAAGACTTGAAGAAATAGGGATAAACTTTAAAATGCATAGTTTAGGAGCTGTAGAGATGGCTCAGCAGCTAAGAATGGGCTCTTCTCTTGCATAGGACCTGACTTTGGTTCTTAGCATCCATCTCTTACCCCTCACTCTTGCCTGTAACTCCAACTCCAGGGAATCCTATGCCGTCTTCTGTATTCCATAAGCACTTGCATTCACACATGCAAACACCCACACAGAGATACCTAGTTTAATGGAACTCAAGCTCTCTAGCAAGCAAATGCTCTCAACAACTGAGCCATTGCTCCAGCACACTAATTTGCAGTTTTTATTCAAAGATTTGTAATAGAGAATATGAATTGACTTATCATCAAATGCTCATCATGAGTTTTCACTCGAATGGCCCTCAGGCAAAGAGACTTTTTGTTCATTTGACTCGTATCTGTGTATGTAAAGTCCGGATTCTTGACTTGGTATTCTCATTTTGCTTCTGCAGAGTTCTGAATTACTGCCGTATCTTCACTGAACTATGTGAAACTTTCCTGGAAAAAATTGTTTGTACTCCAGGCCAAGGTCTGGGAGATCTTCGAACTTTGGAACTGCTTCTTATTTGTGCAGGCCACCCTCAGTATGAGGTAGTATCTGTACTGTGTTAAGGCTTTTACTCTCCACTTAAGAATTTGCAATCTTGTTTTTTATTAATGTGATCTGGAAGTTGTGTATGGTTATAATTTTTTTCAGTTTCATTATTTGCATATGAGGGTGGGGTGCTGTCCACATGCTGTGGTGTGAGTGTGAAGCAAAGCGGCATGGTACAGACACTTCTCTCCTCCCAAGTACCTTACCAGTGACCCACACTTACATGGCCCATATTTAGGATACTTTTAAGAATTGTGTTTGGGGCCGGGCAGTGATAATCCCAGCACTCAGGAGGCAGAAACAGGCAGATCCTCTGTGAGTTTGAGGCCAGCCTGGTCTACAAGAGCTAGTTCCAGAACAGGCTCCAAAAGCTACAGAGAAACCCTGTCTCGAAAAACCAACCAAACAAACAAACAAAAAATTAAAAAAAAGAATTGTGTTTGGGTTTCCATTTTGCATTCTTTCTATTTTCTAGTCTGTTGTTAAGGTTGACTGTTGTAGGCAACTCAGAGAATCTGTCAGAAAGAAAACCTGTTACCTCCCCCTGTGCCTCCTTTCTAGTTCCACTTTTTTTTTTTTTTTTTAGAACTTTACCACTAAAAGCAATAATGAAAAGCTACATTGTATTGTCAAATTTCTGAGTAGCAGACATAACCAGCTCAAAGAGAGAATACGTTTGTTTTTGTTTTTTCCGAGCTCACACACAGTTTTGGATGTTTGGATGTTTTTGTCTTTATCCATTGGGCCCAGGCCTTGAAGAGTGCAGTTAAAGAGGAAGCCTGTTTATGTTTACCTCAATCTGGCCTCATGGGCAGAAAGGCAACAATGAGAGTCTTAGGTCCCAAACCTCCCTCTGGGAAGTTTCCCAGTGACCACTTCCTTCTAAGGCCAGCCTCATAAGGGTCCACTACCTCCCAGTAGCACCACAGGCTTCTACACGTAGGAACCTTTGGGCATTCCCACTGCAAACTCTAGACTATACTAGCTCCTGTTAACTCCAGGAGTCTTCATGGCATCAGTTTTTCTTTAGACAAGAGGTGTGAGACTTAAGAAAAGAATCTCCTTCTCACTTAGGCACGGTGGCACTGCCTTTAATCCTAACACTCAGGGAGCAAAGGCAGGAAGATTTCCGTGACTTTGAGGCTAACTGGTCTATACTGAGTTTCATTTTAAAAAAAAAAAAATCCTTAAAGATCTTTATAAGATGAGGATAATGGCACATGCCTATAATGCCTGTAATTCCAGTACCTGGAGGCTGAGACAAAGGATCATGAATTTGAGGCTAACACAGGCTACATTCTGAGCACCAGGCTAGCCTGGGCTACATAGACACTATTTATAAAAATAATAATATTCTTTAAGACAATTTACAATCCCTCACCCTACTTCCTTTGTGGAAGTGAGGATTACTCACTTGTGCATGTTATACAAGTTGGTACCACCAGTCAGCTGTTGTGGGGATTTTCTGTCTTACCTGGTTCCCACAGTCGTTAAGTCCCAAAGAAATCATACAGAGGTCTATACTAACTATAAACTGATTGGCCCATTAGCTAAAGCTTTTTATTAACTCTTATAACTTTTTTTTAAAATATTTTATTTATTTATTTATTAATTATGTATACAGTTTTCTGTCTGTGTGTATGCCTGCAGGCCAGAAGAGGGCACCAGACCTCATTACAGATGGTTGTGAGCCACCATGTGGTTGCTGGGAATTGAACTCAGGACCTTTGGAAGAGCAGGCAATGCTCTTAACCACTGAGCCATCTCTCCAGCCCTAACTCTTATATTAGCCCATTATTCTTGTCTATGCCAGCCAAATGGCTCAGTACCTTTTTCAGCTAGGCAGTCTCACATCTTGCTTTTTCTATGGCGGCCCCCAACTTCAGAGGAATGGGCCTCCTTCTTCCCAGAATTCTCCTGTTGTCATTGACCTGTCTCTACTTCCTGGCTGGTTGTCCTGCCTATACTTCCTGCCTGGCTACTGGCCAATCAGCGATTATTTAAAATATAATTGACAGAATACAAACAATTGTCCCACACCAGTCAGACCTTTCGTTTTTGTATCCCTGGCTAGCAGACTGTTCTGAGAAGGATCCTGTCTCCATCTCCCAGTGTTCAGACAATAGGCATCTATTACTATACCCACTTATAAAGTTCCTAGGTATTAGAGGGTGGAGAGAAATGGCTCAGTGGTTAAGAGAAATGGCTGTTCTTCCCAAGGACCCAAATTACTAGAACCAGTCCCAAGGGATCCAAGACCCTTTCTGACCTCTGGGCACTGCACTCACATGTGCACAGACATGTAGGTAGACACCCATTGAGAGAAAGATAAGTAGGAAGTTTAGTTTTTTCCTAGATTGTTAAAAAGTTCATCTATTTAAGAAATTATACCTCCTATTTATCTCTTAAGAAATATAAAGGGGGCTGAAGAGATGTCTCGGTGGTTAAGAGAGCATACTTCTCCTCCAGAGACCTGAGTTCAGTTTCAAGCACCCACATGTGATGGGTTACAGCCATCTGGAACTCCAGCTCCAGTAGAGTCTGATCTCTCTCCCCACCCCCTACAAGTTAACATAATAAAAACAATCTGTAAGTCATGTTCACATTAAAAGAAAAAATTAAAGAAGTGTTCTTGGGTTGGGGATCATTTTGAACAGCTCTCCTTTGAATCCTTAATAGAAAGGAGCAGCAGCAAGCCCCTCTTCTGTGCTTATGCTTACTCCTGTGTCCTCAGCACCATGTCTTTATCACAAAAAGTGCTGTTTACTTGTCTACAGAGCCCCTGAGGATTTCTGGTTGTGGTAAAATCCCAAGCAGTATGGTTCTTTGCAATGGTAGTCACTTCAGAAATAGTATTGCATGGAAGGTTAGCTGATCCTGAAATTCCAGTCTGTTTCTGCTGTCTTTCATGTTCATGAAAACAACTAAATGGGGCTGGACATGGTTGTGTATTCCTATAATCCCAGACTTGGGAGGTGGAGGCAGGAGAATAGGAAATTTAGAGTCATCCTCAGCTACTTAGTGAGTTTAAAAATCAACTGTATTAGGGAATAACAATTAGCTCTCCTAGAAGACATGTGATGTTGGCATGATTAATGGTCCAGAGTTTGGTTAAAACTGCTTTTCAAGACTTGCATGTCTTTGTTTTCTATAGAATCTAATGGGATTTGGGAAAAGTTTTCTCAGTTATAAATAGAAAGTGTAAAGCTAGTCATCTAAGTAACCACTGAGGTGTAATTTGGGAAGATATTTAGGAGGTAACAGCAAACCTGTACCACAGAAAGGGTGGTTTCCTAACTGCATATACATAGGGAATAGTGTATATCCTTCGCTTTATGGTAAGTAATGATAAAACTAATTTTTCCTCTGTTCTTTTCATGCACAAATAAACCATCAACTTTCTTACCTAACAGGTAGTAGAAATTTCCTTTAACTTTTGGTACCGACTAGGAGAACATTTGTATAAAACCAATGATGAGGTCATTCACAGCATATTCAAAGCATACATTCAGAGGCTGCTTCATGCCTTGGCTCGACACTGCCAGTTGGAACCAGACCATGTAAGTATCCTTCTCTACTTAATCTTCTCCACCTTTTGGTTCTGACTTGATCTAACGGTCTTCAAGTTTTTTTTTCACTTTAACTTAAAAATTAGACCTATATAGGCACATTGTTTTTGCTGAGCTAGTAATTGTGTATGTAGGAATTTGCTTTAAATGTTGTTATAGAAGAAGAAAGCTAATTTTTTGTGCAAAGCCTTGTGTGTATATATATGTGTGTAAAATGTTTGACTATGTTCAGAAACTTGTTTAACCTCTATGCAGCAATTAAAAATGAGAATTTCTGCAATAGTAATCGGTATGATAAGTGATAGAAATCAAAATGTTGAATTCTGTACTGTTTGTTTGGGCCTTTTTGTTTTCTTGTAGTGCCAGGGGCAAACCTAGGGCCTTGACCCATTCTAAGCAACTGCTCATACTGAGCTACATTCTATTTTCTTGGTGGATTGTTTGTTTTTTTGTTTTGCTTTGAGACAGGGTCCACTGTATATGCTGGCTAGCCCAGAGCTTACTATCTAGACCAGGCTGGCCCCAACTTGAGGTCCACCTGCCTCTGCCTTTGAAGCACTGAGATTAAATGCATGTGCCACCCCACATAGCCTTATTGGTGTTTTTGAGACAGTGTTTTGATACGTAGTTGGGACCAGTTTTGAATTCTTAATTCATCTATGTCAGCCTCCTGATTACTGGAATTGCATGTTTACACCACCACATTGGGTTATGCTGTGTTTTTAATAGTGTAGGACATATGGTTAGGTAAAAATTAATACAAAAAAGTGAAAAAATTATGTAAGGAAGTTGAGAATTTTGATTTCCTTCCACATGTGTATACATTTTCTTTATATCACTTATAATCACTTGATAATTTAACAGAAAATGCATACATTTGCTTAGAAGAAAATATACTAGATGCATGAAATATTTCATTGGCAAGCTCTTCCACTGCCTTCTTTGATTAATGTCTTTGCATATTATGCCTCAGTGTTTTTACCTTCTGGGTGGTTGTTGGGTGGCTTTAGTCTAGGCCCTGGAGTACATTTAATTGCTTATATTGAAATTTGACATGCTCATCTCTGAATTCTCCTAAACTGAAGATTGATCCTTAATTGTAACCACGATTTGCTTGAAAAACCACACATGAGCTGTTCTGGCCAATGGATTCTCTGTTCTGTGCCAGTTCTGTGGTATCATTTCCCTTGCAAATGTTCTTTACACTTGAAAGTTTATAGTACTGTAGAATCTTATACGTTATTTCATCTGGAAAGCCATCACTTCCTCGTTATTTCTCTTAGTTTCTTTATTCTAAAACAAGGAGACTGAGCTAGATGAGCAATTATTGGTGCCACTAAAGGGTGCTTCTACAATGTTCATAGCCCAAAGTGTTCAAAGGCGTCTTTAACCTCTCGAAATTAGTTGGTAACTCGTTTATTTGGAGAAGTGCATTGGGAAAGGAAGGATTTAAAAAAAAAAAAAATTATTTATTTACTTAAGCAGTACCCTGCCTGTAGGCCAAAAGAGGGCCCCAGATCTCATTACAGATGGCTGTGAGCCACCATGTGGTTGCTGGGGATTGAACTCAGGACCTCTGGAAGAGCAGTCAGTGCTCTTAACTGCTGAGCCATCTCTCCAGCCCTGGGATAAGAAGGATTTAAAATCTAAACTTTTCTTTGTGAAGTTATTGTGATAATGGTTGTTTTTTGTTTAATATTTTGAAAAGAAAGTCTCAGATATGTCCAGTATTATAAAAAGCTGACCTCTAGATAGGCACCTTTTACAGCTTCTTTCCAGTCACTCTTGTAAACAAGCAAGATGTTTAATTAAAAATACAAAATAAAGATACATAGTCACATACATAAACAGAAGAGTTTCTCATAGTAAAGTGGAGAGTAGACTGTTGACTCAGCATACCTAGCTCCTGAGGAGACCTTCTGTTCTGGTAACAGTGTTGTGATTTCACACTTTGGCTTATTGGCATTTGACTGCTGAAGAGCTTTATCTTTATGGATTTTACTCAGAGAATTGACAGTGCCAGTGAGTTTTTTTTTAATGTATGTTTTTTTTAATTGATTTTTATTGAGTTCTACATTTTTCTCTGCTCCCCTCCCCGCCTCTCTCCTCCTCCCTTCAACCCTCCCTCGAGGTCCCCATTCTCCCAATTTACTCAGGAGCTCTTGCCTTTTTATACTTTCTACTTCCCATATAGATTAGATCTATGTAAGTCTCTTAGTGTCCTCATTGTTGTCTGAGTTCTCTGGGATTGTGGTTTGTAGGCTGGCTTTCTTTGCTTTATGTTTAAAAACCACCTATGAGTGAGTACATGTGATAATTGTCTTTCTGTGTCTGGGTTACCTCACTCAATGATGTTTTCTAGCTCCATCCATTTTCCTGTTAAATTCAAGCTATCGTTATTTTTTTTCTGCTGTGTAGTACTACATTGTGTAAATGTACCACATTTTCCTTATCCATTCTTCGGTTAAGGAGCATTTAGGTTGTTTCCAGGTTCTGGCTATGACAAACAAAGCTGCTGTGACCATAGTTAAGCACATGTTCTTGTGGCATGATTGAGCATCCTTTGGATATATACCTAAAAGTGTTATTGCTGGGTCTTGAGGGAGGTTGTTTCCTAATTTTCTGAGAAATTACCACACTGACATTCAAAGGGGCTGTACCAGCTTACACCCCTACCAGCAATGCAAAAGTGTTCCCTTTTCCCCACAACTTCTCTAGCATAAGTTGTCATCAGTGTTTTTGATCTTGGCCATTCTTTACAGGTATAAGATAGAATCTCAGAGCTGTTTTGATTTGCATTTCTCTGATGACTAAGGACGTTGAACATTTCCTTAAGTGTCTTTCAGCCATTTTAGATTCCTCTGTTGAGAGTTCTCTGTTTAGGTCTGTACTGCATTTATTTTATTGGATTATGTGATATTTTGGTATCCAATTTTTGAGTTCTTTGTATATTTTGGAGATCAGACTTCTGATGTGGGGTCTGATGTGGGGTTAGTGAAAATCTTTTCCCATTCTGTAGGCTGTTGTTTTATCTTGTTGACCATGTCCTTTGCTTTACAGAAGCTTTTCAGTTTCAAGAGGTCCTGTTTATGAATTGTTTCTCTCAGTGTCTGTGCTGCTGGGGTTATATTTAGGGGTTATATTTAGGAATTGGTCTCCTGTGCCAAAGTGTATTTCCCATTTTCTCTTCTATAAGGTTCAGTGTGGCTGGCTTTATGTTGAGGTCTTTGATCCATTTGGACTTGAGTTTTGTGCATGGTGAACCAGTGAGTTTTAAACAGATGATACGTGGTTTTGAATTTCAGGAGGGAGTTCCTGAAGAGACTGATGACTTTGGGGAGTTTCGAATGAGAGTGTCAGACCTGGTGAAGGACCTGATTTTCTTGATTGGATCTATGGAATGTTTTGCCCAGGTAAGTCCATTTGGAGATTCTTGAGTCAGTTTTACTGATTGCATTGATTGTGTTTATCTTGCTTCTATATCTTCTGTAAATGTTCCATCTCCCCCCTCTCCCAAACTTGGTGGCTAAATGAGATAGTAGATAATGTAGGTGCCTAGCACATTGCCTGGCATATAGTAGCAATGTTCATTTAGGGTCCGATAAACCGGTTGTAGTGGATAGATAAATTCAGTTATGATTTCCTCTATTATTCTTACTAAGGAGAGCCATTCCAAGTGTACAGCTAATAAATATGGAAGTCTCCAGGAAACTTATAGGGATTTGAACCCCACTGGGAAAAATGGGCAGGTTTTCCTGCTTTAATCCTAACAACTATTTAAATAGTTATGTCGTATTTCCTTGGTCCACAGTTAGATTCTTGTGCAGCTTTATCCCAGAGGTAGATAGACTTGAGTAGAAGAGTCATAGTCCTGTGGTTTCCTGGCGATCATTGAGTGACATTTTACTGTGTAAGGTTGCAATCATTATCATCATTCCACATCACTTAGTATTAGAATAGTTTCAGGTGTTGTTAGTATTGCTGGATCATACTTTAATGAGCCCTGATGTGACAGTTTGGATGCTGTGTTGTAGCAATACCAAACTTACAAAAAAAAAAAAAAATGGGGAGAGGAGGGCTTGACACCCATTTTGTATATAAAACTTTTATATAATTTTGCCCAGGAAATGTTCAGTAAATTGCAACTTTTCATTGCAAGGCTTGTTTTTTGAATCTACTATACAGATTTGGAGAATTTTAGGAAGCAGATTCAGTGGGCAGATGACCTATACTCAGATTTCAACTCTTTTTCTCACTGGCTCTTGTCTTTGATTTAAGCTTAAAAATTATATAAACTGTCAGTGTTACCAAGATGTGTTCTGTGGAGCACCAGGTCCAGAAAACATTCTTTGGCAAAAATGAAAGGAAAGAGGTTTTTTGTTCTTATTTTGCTTTCCTTTGTAGTGTCTCTTTTGACTGTAGAAATTTAATTTGTTTGTTTTCAGTTATTTATTTTTAACTATAAACATTTTACTTGGCCTAATAGCAAGTTATGTTCCACGCATATATATGATCTGGTAAATTAAGAACCAGAACATCACTAAGTATTCTGCTAGGTTTGCCTTTTTTAAAAGATGTGTTTTTTGGCAGGATGATGTGGCACATGCCTTTAATCCCAGAACTCAGAAAGCAGAGGCAGGTGGATCTCTGAATTAGAGACCAGCCTGGTCTACAGAGCGAGTTCCAGCACTGCCACAAAGAAACCCTGCTTAAAAGAACAAAAGAAAAACAATAAGTGCTTGCTTGTGCTATTGTATAGAGCCTTCTGAGCAGTTAGTTTCCTTCCAGCACTTTACCTTGCACTACTGTTGGTGCAGCCAATAATTTATAAAGCAGATGCACATGCAGGATGTGTGCTTTAAGAACGTTTACCTGTTGATGTGCTGCTGTCAAGACCACCAGACACCCATTAATGTTTAACATTTTCCCCATGATTCTCATTTTTTGGAAACTCTTGGGGTTCTAAATATGTTTATTTTAGGCACTAAAATCGCAGTTCCTTTTAAACATTGAGAATCCAAATATGGAAGTACTGTTCTTGGGTGGCTCTGAGAGATAATTGGGTTTAGAAAAAAGAGCCAGATTTCTTTGAACTAACATTTTTTTGTTTTGTTTGTGTTTGGAATTCTGTTTTCTTTTAATGGCTCCATAATCCACCTCTTCTTCTCTAGTTGTATTCTACTCTGAAAGAAGGCAACCCACCCTGGGAGGTGACAGAAGCGGTTCTCTTTATCATGGCTGCTATAGCAAAGAGTGTTGATCCGTGAGTGTCTAATAAGTCTTTTGCTGGGAACTCTTAAATATCAAAAGAAAGGAGATTTACACCATGTTTCTGTATGATATATTATTGGAAAGTCTTACAACTTCTATGCTGCTGTCTAGTCTTACAGCTTTAGTCTAGTGCAGGATGGCCTGCATTGCTGATGCCATATTTTAATATGTTTCCTAGTGTTAAACTTATTTTCCTATTGATCCTAGAAATAGAATGTTGATTTTTTTTTCCCTCAGTGGCTCCTTTGTGACAGTGTGTCAAGGAGTGTGTTAGAGTGTTACATTGTTTGCATTTCCTTAAAAACAATGGGATTGGCATTAATTTGGGTCTCCTGTTTTTGTGACCTTAGGTAAGCTGTTTAATTACATTGTTCTCTTTCTCAATCTTAGGGAATCTATGGGTTTCAGAGGCAGAGCATTGGTACCATTTTACTTAAAAGAATAGAGAATCTAAAGGACAGTTGTTACTTTTGCTATTGTCATTGAAAATTTTAAATTATTTGAATTTGAATTGCAATTGCTAATTGCTTAGCATGAAAAATAAATTTATGGAAAGGTTCTTAAGCAGAGTTTGCTTGTGTCCTGAGTTTATACACTAATATAATAATTTTGTCCAGTTATGTGGGATTTTGATCGGCACTTACACTCTGGCTCTATTTAGGACTGTGATTGGAAGGCGGCCGAGACAGATGGAGGGGCACCTGTTAAAGGCACAGTGCTTCTTCTTAGCTGCCTTTCTGGGCCTGGTCTGCGAGATCGTAGATGTGTTTTCAACCTAAGAAATGCTTAAGGAAATGATTAGGCCTATTTTTCTTTTTTTTAATAGAAGTTCTGCTTCTTAATTGCTTACTATAGCATTTGTTCTTAAACCATTTTGTGGCTTTTAGAGCCTTCTCTGATGGTCTGAGGATTACTATTACTATTATACCCAATAGGTATTGATTTGAAAAGGGATAGGTAGATAGTCTCCCATAACTGGTAGAGTGTCCAGTCTAAAGCATCAGTGAGAGAATAAGAATAATTACTTGTTTATCCTCTCTTCAAGCCAACATGTGATTACAGTTTTTTTTTTTGTTTTTTTTTTTTAGTCCATTTAAAGGATGTGATAAGCCTAGTAATTGGCAGGTGATATTCATGCTATAATCTGAGATATCTTCATTTTAAACATCTTCATTTCTGGAATAAATTCTAACTGGGAACATCTTCCATTCTCTGTTTTAAATCCAGTTTAGTAGGAGGACGAGGGTGGTAAATTCACAGAACTGTGGAAAGTGTTTGATTGATTTAAATTTCCCCTCGTGTTCCAAATCAGGGCATCCTAATGGCCCCTGCTCCTGTTTTCTTGGAGTCTTTCACTTAGTGAACTGGTTCACCTGTACTTTCCTTTTCAGAGTTTCCAGTATCCAGCCATAAGAAATCCTTGGGAGGATAACAGCTAATAGAAGTGGTCTATGATTGTCATTTATTCATTCGGTTAAGCATCAAGCAGTATTTCCTGAGTGCCCACTATGTGCCAGGCACTGTTCTAGGTGCTGTAGATAGGGGACTAAATGAACTAAGTTCTTTAAAAGATGACTGTCACCATTAGCTGACATCTGCTTTTCCAATTGCAAATTCCTCTAGATACTTTCATGTCATTCAGAAGGAGCAGTGTACTTCTTCTGGAATATTGTTATCTTTAATTTCTGTCTTTTGTCACTTTTTAAAGTATTAGGGAATGCTCAGGACTAGAGAATGTGCCTCAGTGGTAGAGCACATTCTTAGCACCTCAAGAAAGGAAGAAGCCAAAGTCCTTGTTTGAAAATGTTCTGCACTTTCATTTGAATAGTTATTATTTACTTAGATGCCCTTTTTACAATGTGAAGTTTCACTGCTGCCTATTGCTTGGCCAGAATAGTACCCTATAGACAGTAACTATAAGTACTTGCTTTCTATCCTCAGGGAGAACAATCCTACACTTGTGGAGGTACTAGAGGGAGTTGTCCGTCTCCCAGAGACTGTTCATATGGCTGTGCGGTACACCAGCATCGAGCTGGTTGGTGAAATGAGTGAAGTGGTTGACCGGAATCCTCAGTTCCTGGGTGAGTGTGGGTTCTGCCTCTGCTGCCATCACTTGAGCTGTCTCTTTTCTTTTGCACTTGTTTTCTTACTTCTCATAGAATAAGCACATTGTTATTTATATAAGTTGCTTAGTTTGAACATTTGTTAGACTTCCAGAGGGCTGGACTACTTCATACTTTTCTTAAATTAAGCACAGATATTTCTGTCCTGATGGTCTTTGGTACATGTGTTAGCTAATCAGACTGTCCTTCTAACACCAACTAAAGGAAAGAAGGGGGTTTATCTGTTAAGTAGATTTTTTTAAAGATTTATTTATTTATTATGTATGCAGTGTTCT
Source organism: Alexandromys fortis (assembly GCF_014885135.2). Taxonomy (NCBI): domain Eukaryota; kingdom Metazoa; phylum Chordata; class Mammalia; order Rodentia; family Cricetidae; genus Alexandromys; species Alexandromys fortis. The sequence goes on from NW_026067921.1 coordinate 9,729,817, forward strand.
GTCTGGCTTGCAGGCCAGAAGAGGACACCAGATGAGTGTGAGCCACCATGTGAGTGCTGGGAATTGAACTCAGGGCTTCAGGAAGAGCAGGCAGTGCTCTTAACCACTGAGCCATTTCTCCAGCCCCATAAGTAGATTTTTTTTTTTATCTAAACTAATAATTATTCAAAATAAAAATAAATTGGGGGCTGGAGAGATGGCTCAGCGATTAAGAGCATTGCCTGCTCTTCCAAAGGTCCTTAGTTCAATTCCCAGCAACCACATGGTGGCTCACAACCATCTGTAATGAGGTCTGGTGTTGAAATAGGAGCCGTGGGGCTGCGTCCCCAGCACCCCGGCCGCCTGGCTAGCTTATGCCCGAAATAACAACACACAAACTGTATTCATTTAACTGCTTGACCCATTTCTATCTAGCCTCTTTTAGGCTAATTCTCACATATTAATTTAGCCCATTTCTAATCATCTGTGTAAGCTTACCGGGAAGATTCTAGCCTACGTCCATCCTGGGTCGGAGCTGCCTGGGAGAGCGGAGCCTGGCGTCTCTGCTCCAGAGAGCAGAGCTATCGGGTCTGAGCTCACTTCCTCTTCCTCCCAGAATTCTATTCTGTTTACTCCTCCCACCAATGTTTTAACCTATCAGGGCCAAGCAGTTCCTTTATTGCTTAACCAATGAAATCAACAGATTGATATATGACACTCCCACATCACTTCCCCTTTTTCTGTTTAAACAAAAAAAAAAAGGAAGGCTTTAACTTAATATAGCAAAATTACATATATGACACTCCCACATCAGTCTGGTGTCCTCTTCTGGCCGGCAGGCATACAAGCAGACAGAATATTGTATAATAAATCAATAAATAAATTTTAAGTAAAAAAATTAATTAATTAAAATGAGCTGGGTAGTGGTGGTGCATGCCTTTAATCCCAGCACTTGGGAGACAGAGGCAGGCGGATCTCTCAGAGTTTGAGGCCAGCCTGGTCTACAAGAGCTAGTTCCAGGACAGGCTCCAAAGCTACAGAAAAACCCTGTCTCGAAACAAAAACAAAACTTTATGCTGAATCCTGTCTTGAAAAACCTAAAAAAAATAAAAAAATAAAAAATAAAATAAAATAAAATGAATCTTGAGAGTTGGAGTTAAAGTTGGAATCATTTATCCCAACACCCTTATTTTGCAAATGAATGCACTGAGATCCAAGGAAAACAAAAACAAAAAAAAAATTGAATCAAACTCCCGATATTTAAAACGATTCATTCTGAGAATTTTATGTGTTCCCACTTTGTGAATGTTTGCAAATAATCTGGTTTTAATGACTAAAGTGTTTGCCACAAAAAGTAAACCAGTAGCTAAGTGTGGTGGTGAACACTAATCTCAGTACTTGGGAGGCAGTGGCAAGCCGGGCTCTGAGTTCAAGGCCAGCCTGATCTACAGAGAGAGTAGTTGCAGGACAAGCAAGGCTGTTATACAGAGAAACCCTGTTTTGAAAAAACACACACACACACACACACCAAAATAAGTACATGTTTCTTTTTCTCACTTTTGTGCATGGATCCTATGATAGATGTGCTCAGTTATTATCAAGCTACTTAGCAAGTGGAGCATGCCATTCCATAATATTTTCAAAATTCCTATGGTGTGTGTGCACCCTTCTACCAGGAAACAAAAGTGGGGTCATTGTTTGTCGTGTCCAATAAGCAGCAAAGTTCAGTCTCTGCTTGCAGTATTTCATTCAGATTTGTACATCAGCAGTAAACAAATTGCAGTAAATTTGTTATTTGAGAGTCAAAGCCTACAATGTTGGAGTTGTGTGGGCTATCATTTCCAATTCTCCATCTTCTGAGTATTTAACTAAACAGGCTTGGGGCCTTTGGGGAAGAGGATAGACTATGGTAGGTTGTGTTAGAAATTAATTTTATAGTACCGAGGATCAATTCCAGGGCCGCAGTTACACTAGCTAAGCATCCTACCACTGAGCCACATTCTCACTTCAAGATAACTCTTTTAATTGGTTTTTGACACAGTATCTTTTGATTCCTTAAGTTTTGTTTGTTTTTTCATGGTAACCATGAAAATGATCTTATGATCATATAGCACATTTAATATTTCCTATCTTTAAAAATCATCTTTCCTTTCTTTAAAAAAATCTGATTTTATAAAGAAAGGGAAAAGAAGAATAGCATTAACTCTAGAAATAACTTTTGCAGTCAGGGTTGTTAGAGCAGTTACATTTGGTAAAGTCAAGTCATAGTAGTCAATTAATTTCATTTAGAGGTGCTACCGATGGGATTTGGGACATGGTTTAGTGGGTAAAGCACTTGCCCTGCAAGTTTGACGGGAGTCTAGGTCCACTTAGAAACTGGGCAGGTGAAATGGGCAACAGAAATCCCAGCATTAGTGAGACAGGTGGTCTCCAGGGCGGGCTGGCAAGTAAAACAGTCAGCAAGCAGTGTGTTCAGTTAAGAGCCCCTGCCTCAATAAATAAAGTAGCGAGTGATAGAGGAACACTAACACCAACTGTGGAGCTACATGTGAACTTTCATATACATATGCACACATACACAATTGTATTTGAATGTTGTTCTTTTAAAGTATATGCAACAGTGGGGATGTGTGCATAGGAGTGCAGGTGTCTGTGGAGGCCAGAGGCATCAGATCCGTCTGGAGCTGGAGTTACAGGCAGTTGTAAGCCACTCTAGGTGTTTGAAACTGAACTGAGGTCTTGGGAAGAGTAGTGCACACGCCTAAGGCTAAGCCATCCCTTGGGCTCACAGTCAGTGGTTTTCAAACTGCTGCCTGATTCTGTGGGGTTTGAAGGAACAGTTAACTACATGAAGAAAAAATTGAAAGCTGAAGTGAATGGAACTCAGGGCTTCCTGACAGAGCATCAGTGAGATCTCCAAATCTGTGGATTGTTTTGTTTTATTGGTTCTTTTAATGCCACATCCACAGCTGTCTCGCCTGTGTGACAAAATGCCTCTCAGGTGGTGGCCGTCATGAGGGGCTCGTGCTTCTTGGAGCTTGGTCCCCCGGCGGTTCCCTGGCAGTCTGCTCCAGTTGAGGTGCCTGATTAGCCTCAATGACCTCGTTCACTTTGTTCCTGGCGATGGTTTCTTGCACTGACTCTGCTATCCTTTCTTCTGTTCTATTTTTCTCAAAAACTTAATCTGTTCAGGGAACCAGAAAACTTTTCCAACGGCTCCTTGAATACGGAGGAACTGATGCGTCATTTCCCTCCCTTGATTCAGGCCATTAATGTTATGATTAAGACTCTGGCTCGCTCTTTGGGGGAATTTACAGATACCCTAAAACAAAAAGAGCTCATGATAGGAGATTTGATAGAAGATGGACAAATTATAAAGAAAAATGTATAAAATGGCATAAATTACCATTTATGGAAAAGCTAGCCAGAATGAAAAACCCCTGGTACATTTTAGATAGGAAAAAAAGGCAAGATATTCTTGATAACATGAAGCCAGCCATTCAATATTGGAACAAACCCTGGGGGTAAAATCCTGAAGAATGGTGTTTGGGTTACCTTGGTTACCTTGAGGGCAAATATGATTTAGGGCCATGAGAAAGCACAGTTAGTTAATGATGTGAGACGAATTTCAAAAAACAACCCTGCCCACCTGGCCCTGACCACAAGACTTGCTGAAAATAATCAATTGTCTATAATCATTTTTCTATGGAAACTTTTATGTCTGCCAACTTCCTTCTGTAATCTCTTAAAAGTGATGCTTAAATTTTAGTAAAGTTACAGCAGATTCAAATCTCATTAGAGTTGTGTCTGTCTGTCATTTGCCAAATCCTGGGTTCTCCTAAGCCTTCACCCCTGTTCTTCCTTGGTCTTCGATCTCCAAGAGAGTCAGTCCGCGGCATTTTAACATTTTTATTTTATATACATTGGTATTTTGCTTCCATGTTTGCCTATGTGAGGTTGTTGGATACCCTTGGACTGTTCTACAGACAGTTGTGAGCTGCCACATGGGTGCTGGGAATTGAACCTAGGTCCTCTGGAAGAGCAGCCAGTGCTCTTAACTACTCAGGCATCTCTCCAGCCCCTTGTTGATTCTTTTGAGATAAGATCTCATGAGCTATGTAGCCCTGGCTGTTCTGGAATTCATTATATAGACCAGACTGGCTTCACACTCACAGAGATCAGCCTGCCTCTGCCTCCCAAGTGCTAGGATTAAAGGTGTGTGTCACCACCTGCTGAATTTTTTTTTTAAACCAAGGGTAACTTATATTTCATTTATGGGTTACTTTTGAATAATATACCGACCTTTGTTGCAACAAAGTATATACTTTTCTTGAGTATGATGTATAATCTGTATTTGGCTTTTATTTCGTAGACCCTGTATTGGGCTATTTGATGAAAGGCCTGTGTGAAAAGCCTTTGGCTTCTGCTGCAGCCAAAGCCATTCATAACATTTGTTCAGTTTGTCGGGATCATATGGCTCAGCACTTTAATGGACTCCTAGAACTTGCCCACTCTCTTGATTCTCTCATGTTGTCTCCCGAAGCTGCTGTGGGTTTGCTAAAAGGTTAGTAAGTCTCCTCTCGACCATTACTTGTGGTTATCTTAAGGTTTTTTTTGAAGTTTTTTAGTTATAATGTTCTTAGTGATGGCAAAAGTTGCTTTTCTGTTCAGGGGAAATTTCCAATATGTGTTCATACATTCTTTTCTTAGCAAAACTTAAGCCTATCAAATTAATTCACACTGCTTTGCAGTATGTATGGTGTAATTATAGACTTGCGGTAGAGACAACACATTCGTGTTTGCTGCTGAGAAGAAATGAATGATGTGTTATATCAATGTGAATATCAGCCTGAATTCTTCTAAACAAACACACAAGAAAGCTATAATTTTAAAAACAATACTGATCTTTTAAAAAAGAATTCTGTTTATTTTTGTAATATAGATCAACTAATTTAATTACCTCAATTCAGCCTTTATGCTCTTCATTTGAGTCATTTTGTTTTTCAGGAACAGCTCTTGTCCTAGCAAGACTCCCTTTGGATAAGATTACTGAATGTCTTAGTGAGCTATGTTCTGTTCAGGTTATGGCATTGAAAAAGGTGAGCCCAAATAAGGAATTAAACAAATATATACTTATATATGTTCAGAAATAAAAAGTACAATTCCTGTTTACAAGTTAGTTATATGTTTAAAAGGCAAGAGAATTAACTGAAATTCATTAAAATTAGTAATGGTATTTGCATCCTAGAAAATATGCAATTGGACATTAATTTACCTCAAGGAAACAGTCTGAGAAAAGCATTGTTAGGCATTTTGTAGCTATCAAACATTTGACTATTATACAAACCCAGAAGATCAGTCATTTGAAATGACTTCTTGATGCAAATCAAGAGACATAGCAAAAACACTGGGCATATAAGGGCTGCTGCTACCATAGCAATTTCTTTTTCCTGAGTATGTGTAGATTTAAAATAATGGTAAGGCTAGACATGGTATCCCTTGCACTTGAGAGGTCAATTCAGTAAGATCAGGACTTTGAGACTATGTAGTGAATTTTCAGGCATCCCAGACTAAATAGTGACACACTCTTCAAATAAACAAACAAAGCCAAAGTAGCAGTAATAGTAGTATAGTAACACATCAGTAACAGTCATATCAGAAATATCACAAATACAGGAGTAAACATTGCACACTGCTGTTTGAGTAGCTGTGAGATCAGTGTTAAGTTTTTCAGGTCCATTATAATCTTGTAAAGTATGCCAGGCAGTGGTGGCGCACGCCTTTAATCCTAGGCAGAGGCAGGTGGATCTCTGGGAGTTCTAGGCCAGCCTGGTCTACAAGAGCTAATTCCGGGACAGGCACCAAAGCTACAGAGAAACCCTGTCTCAAAAAAACAACAAAAAATCTTGTAAAGTGACTTTATACACATGGTCTCTCATTGACCAAAACATTGTTTATGTGTCACATGATTATTTAAAAACTAGTAGGTTCTCAGGGTGATGGTGGTTCGTGCCTTTAATCCCAGCACTCAGGAGGTAGAGAAAGGTGGTTCTTTGAATTCAATGCCAACCTGGTTTACTGAGGAATTCCAGGACAGCCAGGGCTACACAGAGAAACCCTGTGGGGGTGGGAGACAGTAGATTCTCAATATTGGTGATAACAATTTAGAAGGTCTAGTGTGAAAAGCAGGTCCAGGAAGTAAAACTAACCATATTTTAAAAACCTAGAAACCAGGAGTATTGGCACACACCTATAATCCCAACTGTGGGTGGGGAAGATTGAGACAAGAGGATCATGAGTTCAAGGCCAGCCTCAGCTACTTAGTAAGACTGAGGAACAGAAAATCTCTAGTCTACCATATTTTGTTGAAGAACACTTTAAAGCTGTCAGTCAGGTCTTCTCCAGCTGCATTTCTAGTGCAATAACGATAGACTTACTAATGGAAGTTTTAGAACTTGACAATGGTCCTGAAGTTCATCTGTAATGATCTATACTGCTAGCAGTATTTAAGGAATTTTAGAAAAGAGAATGAGAGACAGTTTGCTTTTAAAGCATGCTTTAAAGAAGTAATAATCTTAACACTTTATATAAAACTAAATATAAGTTGGGTATGGTGACACATGCCTATAATCCCAGTAGTTGAGTGCTAAGGCAGAAGCTAACCTGGGCTACATATACATCGGAAGACTTTGTCTAAAACTTAAAACAAAACTGACCTGGGAAGAGGGTTTAGTGGGTCAGGGTGCTGGCCACCAAGCTTGAGGATCTAAATTTGATCCCCAGGACCCACATGGTAGAAGGAGAGAACTGATTCTCACTACTTGTTCTGAACCTCCACTCAACACTCTGCCCACCCCAGACTTAATTGTGTTTTTTCTTTGTTTTTGTTTGTTTTTTGAGACAGGGTTTCTCTGTAATGTTGGCCCCTGTCTTGGAACTAGCTCTTGTAGACCAGGCTGGCCTCAAACTCACAGAGATCCAACTGCCTCTGCCTCCCTAGTGCTGTGATTAAAGGCGTGTGCCACCAACCGCCTGGCAAATGATTTTTAAAAACTGCATATAAGAACTGGAGAGATAGCTCAGAAGTTAAGAGCACTTGGTCTTCTTATAGAAGACCTGGGTTCAGTTCTTAGCATCCTCTTCTGGCCTTCTTGGGCACCAGGCTTATATACAGTATACATATATATTTACTCAGATTTACTCATAAACTTAAATATTTTTTAGCCAAATATAAATGTTACATATACTAAGTATAAAATAACAATGTACAGTATCTATTATAGACATCTTAATCATAGATTAATAGAGAAAAAAATCAAATGATATTTTATCCTCTCAAGTGATTACATAGTGAATACACTAATATGCAGTCTAATCCAGGGCACAAGATGGAGGAAAGTAGTCTGCAAATAAGAAATTTGTACCATTTGAGTAGTTTTTCCGCTCTTCTTAAAGATATAAGCAGAAGGGCTGGAGGGATGGCTCAGAGGTTAAGAGCATTGCCTGCTCTTCCAAAGGTCCTGAGTTCAATTCCCAGCAACCATATGGTGGCTCACAGCCATCTGTAATGAGGTCTGGTGCCCTCTTCTGGCCTGCAGGCATACACACAGGTAGAATACTGTATACATAATAAATAAATATTCTTTTTTTTTTTTTTTTTTTTTGGTTTTTTGAGACAGGGTTTCTCTGTGGCTTTGGAGCCTGTACTGGAACTAGCTCTGTAGACCAGGCTGGTCTCGAACTCACAGAGATCCGCCTGCCTCTGCCTCCTGAGTGCTGGGATTAAAGGCGTGCGCCACTATAGCCCGGCCCTAAATAAATATTCTTTAAAACAATAAAAAAAGATAAGCAGAAGTTGAGATAAAGGTTGATATATAAGAATGTCCGCTGCAGTATTCACTAAAGGTCTATGTGTGTTAATGTCTTTGTTTCTTCAGCTGTTGTCTCAGGAGCCCAGCAATGGCATATCTTCAGATCCCACTGTGTTCTTAGATCGCCTGGCGGTAATATTTAGGTAAGAAGGGAAGTTTGGTCTCCTAGAGTTAAAATAAAAACACAAATGAAACACCAAAATAAGCAAGCCAATAGTGATGGTACAAACCTATAATCCCAGTTCTAGGGAGGTGGAGGCTGAAAGATAAGAAGTTGAAGGTCGTGCTTACTACACAGCAAGCTGGGGCCAGCCTAGGCTACATAAAGAAGATCCTGTCTCTGCCCCTACCTTGCCACATACAAACACACACCACCATCATCCCCATCACTTTGGTTATTATTTTGGTGGTTCTCAAGCTAGTGTGTACCAGAATCACCTTGAAACTCTTTCAAAACAGATTGTTAGCTCCCATCCACCGAGGTATCTTGATTCATTGGATCTTTAGTAAGATGTAAACAGTTGACCTCTCTCTTAAGTTCTGTAGTGATATTGTTGTTTCTTCCTGCTGTTACAGAGACAATACTCTTCGGGATCATGGGTATATATTATATATATCCAAAAATTAATAAAGTCTCTTTAATGCTGGATGAAATAAGTCCTTTGCATTCAAGAGGAGCCATGATTAAAAAGACGATTGAGTAATGGTGACCAAAACTTGATCTTGGCTGAATTGTATAGCTTATAAGTTTGTTAGGCTCATGGGCAATTAGAGTATCAGAGTAATCGTTGCATAGTTGCATAGAAGAAGCCTATGCCAGGCATTGTTTTTGCTTATTAGTTATTACTATCAAGTGACTTGATGCAACACTTTTCCCTTCATAGCTGTGAGAGCCTAATCGCTTCCCCCCCACTCCACAAGGCAGTTTCTTTATAGGCTGTCCTGGAACTCACTCTGTAGACCAGGCTGGCCTCGAACTCAGAGATCCCACCTGCCTCTGTCTCCCAAGTGCTGGGATTAAAGGTGTGAATCATCACACCTGGCTGAACTTTCTGTGTTTTAATGCTCAGGGTAGGTTGTATGTATTTTTATTAATTTGGAAACAAACACGTTTAGGTTTATAAGGAGAAATAATAGAAAAAGTAGTAGAGTTTGCCCTGAAGCCCATATAACCAGAGTTTCATGAAATTTCCTTGTTCTAGTAGAACTGCCGTAGTGGCAGTTTGATGTTTGTGTATGGGGGGTGGCTTAAAGTATTTTTGTTTTACTTGAAATGGGCTAGAAGAAAACTGTGTTGGTGTAAGTAAATTACTCTACCACCTGATTTTATGAGCAGAGCGAGGTCTGGGTTCTTAGTTAAATTTATCTTTCACTGTTTGGGGCTATTATCTTTTCCCAGGCACACCAATCCCATTGTAGAAAATGGACAGACTCATCCGTGCCAAAAAGTCATACAGGAAGTAAGTACTAATGGATGCTTTTTTTTCTTTTCCCTTTGAGGACCTGTGTTGAGGAGACACTGATTTCACATGTTCATAGTGAGATTTAATTTGTTGGAATGGTAAGAGGTAGAAATTCTGAGATTAACTGATTGCTTAAGAGGCTTAATCAGTCGTAGCCTAATATTATGACAAAGTAAGTGACATTAGCTTTCCCTCAGTATAATACTCCCTTGTACTTTATCCACTCAGAATAATATGAGGATCAAGAGATATGGGGTTTTTATTTGTTAGTTTCTTTCTTATTTTATAAATTGTGTATTTGTGCACATGCACTTGCAGGGCACATGGGTCAGAGCACAACCTGCAGGAGTTGGTTCTCTCTCTGTATCTGTGTTGCCAAGGGATTTAATTCACGTCATAAGTTTGGGTGGCAAGTGTCTTTACTGATGAATCATCTCTATAGCCAAAGTCATGGTTTCTAGAAGTGCATTGCAAACTTTGGAGGTTATATAAATACTAGATATCCTTAATTTTTCAGTGTAGCAGATAATTATTTATATCCCCAGTTCTTTTGTGTGTTTTCTGCTTTCCTAAAGCTACCTTTAAAGATTTTTTTTTCCTCTAAAATTCTTTTTTAGCCTCACTGAGGAATTCTGAAATTTAGGAAAATGGGTATCTGATTTTTATAGAGTTGGTGGTCTTGTTCTAACGAGTCACTGTGTTTCTCTCAAGAAGCAATTGGGTTTTAGTAATGTGTAATATATGAGCCTGTGCACATCTGTATACATACTGGCTGAATCAGGCCATGTATACTACCATAAAGAAAATCCTGTCCAAGTCAGACAGGTGTAATAATGTATGCAGTAATCCCAGGAACTCGGGAGGCTGATGCGGAAGATTGTCATAGCTTTGAAGTAGCTGAAGGCCAATCTATGGTGTAAGACTAATAATAATTACTTAGTTTAAAACAAATCAGATATTACCAATTTAGGATTATTTTCTTGGCTATTAGTTGATATGCTTTCTTTCTCGTATTTTAACTTTTGATTCAGATATGGCCAGTTTTGTCTGAGACTCTAAATAAACACCGAGCTGACAATCGGATTGTAGAACGTTGTTGCAGATGCCTGCGCTTCGCTGTTCGTTGTGTAGGCAAAGGGTCTGCAGCCCTTCTACAGCCACTAGTCACACAGGTAAGTTTTCCTTGAGGGACATGCTATGTACACAACTAAACCTTCAGCGCAAAAACTTTGTTGATGAAATGAAGACGGCTTCATTTTGATTGATTGATTGATTAATTGATTTATTTAGAAAGGAAAATATATTTTAATAAATAAGTACATGAAGTAAGTATGTTGTCCATAGAGAAAGAGCTTGTGTAGCAGCAGTTTGACTAGACTGGCTAAGATCCTGTGAAGAGAAGAGCTCGTGCTCAGCCATTATGTGCCAGCGGTAAACATGTAAATTAATGTCTTTGGGGACAATGAAACAAGTCAAACTTGCTGTTTCTTGAACCAGCCAGATTTTGTTCTATCCAGCCAGATTTTGTTCTATCTTGACTATATTTTGCTTTTCACATGGGTCTCTTTTATTTGTCAAAAATGAATGTGATTCTCTTCTTTTCCCCCAAGGGGTAGTATACATGCATGTGTGTAGGGAGAGTGTGTCCAGAGTTAACAAAGAGTGTTTTCCTCAATCAAACTCTAAATTTCTTGTTTCGGTGAGATCTCTCCCTGAACCTGGAGATCTGGCTATTCTAGCGAGGTAGCAAGCTTGCTCTAGGTGTGCCTTGTCCATCCCACCTGCCCAACTTTTACATGGGTACTGAGGATCTGAACTCTGATCCTAATGCTTGTGCTTTTATCCACGAGTCACCTTCCTGGTCCCAATTTTTTTTTTCTTTTAATCATTAAGATTGGTAATTGTGATGGTGTGATTTGAAGTAGTAGCATTTAGACCTACATGAAACACTTATCCTTAGATCATTAAGTAATTTGTGTTTGTTAGCCTCCTGTGTCAATATAGCACATGTAATCTTTGGGGAGGTTGGGGGGTATTTTTGTGCTACACTGTCAAATTAGAGTTAAAACATTGACTATGCCAATGAGACTACAATTTTACAGTGTGTCCCTTAACCAAAATAAAAGAAAAATGAGGGTTGGGCATAGTTGGTGCAGACCTTTAATCCTAGACAGTGAGACTATATTTTGGAAATACTACCTCAAGTACTAAATTGCTTGTATGTAGTTTGAAGTATTTGACAGTTCTTTCAACATTGTCTTCAGAAGGAAACCAGTCAGAGGCATGAAAGAACTCTTTAAAAAGAAAACTTGTGGACTGGAGAGATGGCTCAGAGGTTAAGAGCACTGGTTGCTCTTCAGAGGTCCTGAGTTCAATTCCCAGCAACCACATGGTGGCTCACAACCATCTGTAATGAGATCTGGTTCCCTCTTCTGGCCTGCAGCAGGTATACATGAGGACAGAACACTGTTACAATAAAATCTTTTAGAGAGATTTAAAAAAAGAAAACTTGAAAATTAAGTTGAGCCTTGTGTTTCAGAAAGTATTGCCAATAAACTGTAAAACTTTGCCTTAAAGAGAAAAGCCCCAGGGGCTGGAGAGATGGCTCAGAGGTTAAGAACACTGGCTGCTCTTCCAGAGTTCCTGAGTTCAACCCACCAGCAATTGCATGGTGATTCACAGACATTTATAATGAGATCTGATTTATGACTTGCAGGCATACATGCAGGCAGAATACTGTATACATAGTAAATAAACAAATCTTTTAAAAAAGAGAGAGAAGCCCCATCTGATTTTCTTCCTGCAGATAGATTGTTGATACTCCAGATTCTTTCTGAGGGGTGAGGGATGAGTTGACTGGGTAGTTTCTTCTTGCAGATGGTGAATGTGTACCGTGTACATCAGCATTCCTGTTTCCTGTACCTTGGCAGTATCCTTGTGGATGAGTACGGCATGGAAGAAGGCTGTCGGCAGGGATTATTAGACATGCTTCAGGTGTGTTTTTCCTGGGGAGAATATGCCAGGCTTTATGGACCTGGGGACCTTTGCTGTGTCTTTATTCTTATCACAGCCATGGCATATTGATTTTCTAATGTCGGGGAGGTAGACACTTGGTGATTGTTTTTATTTTCTTCTATTTATTTATTTTAGATAGGGTCTCACTATGTCCTGGAACTCACTATGTAGACCAGGTTGGTCTCAAATTCACGGAGATCTGCATGCCTCTACCTTCTAAGTCCTGAGGTTACAAGCTTATTCCACTATGCCTAGCTTTTTAATTTCTTACTGCACTTGTTGGGGTGTGGGGTACATATATTACCACAGAGTGTGGAAGTCAGAGGACAGCTAGGGAGTTGATTCTTTTCTTCCATCATGTGGGCCCAGAAGATGAAACTCAGATACCAGGTTTGATGACTAGACCGCACCTAGTACAATATATAAAGTGTCTTCCCTAATGTTGGGATGGGCGCTTGCTGTTCTTGCAGAGGATCTGGATTCGATTCCAGCACCCATGTATTGGCTTTTAGCTGTCCATTGCTCCAGTTCCAGGGGATCTGATACCACCTTCTGACCTCCAACATGCAGGCAAAATACTCCTACACATAAAACAATCCTTAAAGAAATTTTTTTTTTTTTAATTTCTAATTTCGTGCCAAGTATGGTATTTCGTGTCTGTAGGCATTTTGTGAGTTGAAAGCCAGTCTGAGCTACATAACCAAATCTTGTCTCAAAAAAAAAAAAAAAAAAAAGTAAAAGTAAAGAGTAGAGTCAGACCTGGATGGCACATGCAACAGAAAAACAACAAAGGATCCAGACCTAGGGTTGTCATCTGACCTCCACATTCATAAAAAAAATAAGTTTTTAAACATTCCATGAAAGATTCAGATATGATGGTGCATGCCTATATTCTCATTATTCGGGGATCTGAAGCAAGAGGATTACTGTGAGTTTGAGACTGACCTTGGTATACTGTGACTCCAGTTTCAGGAGCTCTGTGACACTATCTTCCAAAGTAAAAAGATTTTAAGTGGGGATGAGACATAATCAATTCGTTGCATCAACTGAAATATGTACTTTTGTCCCTTAAATGTCTTCTGTATGTGTGTTAAGTGTATTGTGTGTGTGATATACACATCAGTGTATAGGTGTGTGTGTATACATTTGGAGACAAGAATAGAGCATCAGGTGTCTTTCTCCTGCTTTCTGTCTATTGCCTTGAGATAGGGTCTCTCACTGAAGCAGAAGCTTTTTCCACAAGGCCAGCTGGCTAGTAAGCTCTTAGCATCTGCTTGTCTAACCCCCCCCCCCCAAAGAAAAAGAAATTGACATTACAGGCACATCGGGCTCTTTATGCAGGCACTGGAGATCCAAACTCAGTTCCTCACGCTAGCATAGCAGGTGCTCTTCCCTACTGAGCTGACTCCTTCCTCAGTCCCTAATAGGTGACTTTTTTTTTATCTTTTCTCTCTCACCCCCCCTTCTCTCTCTCTCTCAAACATATAAGTTTGTTCTTTGAATTGGTCAAGAGTTCTTTTTTTCCTATTTTGCCTGTCACAATCTTGTCATTTCCTATGTGCTTCTTCTACTTGTATTTGCTATGATGTTTGGCAAGTCTAAATATTGACATTTATGTTTAAGCATTTGTTTTAAAATTACTGTTTTGTTCTAGGCACTATGCATTCCCACTTTTCAGCTCCTAGAACAGCAGAATGGCCTCCAAAATCACCCCGACACTGTAGATGACCTATTCAGGTTAGCCACCCGGTAAGTCCTTCTGAAGAACAAGACTTTTTAATGTTAATTGCTCATCTCTTGTCGCTACCTAATTTTGCCATCTGACATTTTATGATTTCCTTCTCTATGAAATGAGGTCATCAGGAAAAGTGGCTTAATGATTCATAGCCTTTTTGTGAGCAGAGGTGAGGGGGTATTAGGTGGGAACATGGAAGGAATATGTACCACATAGAAATGTACTTAGGCAGGCTAGGAATGTGTCTAAGTGGAGACTCTGAGCTCAGTGCCCACTATCAAATGAAAATAAAATAGTGCTTACCCAATGTCTTCGTGGTTACTATGATGAAACACTGACCTAAAGCAACTTTGGGAGGAAAAGGTTTATTTCATTCACAGTTCCATATAACAGTTATTATCAAAAGCAGTGAGGGCAGGAATCTGGAAGCAGGAGCTGATGTAGAGGCCATGGAGGGTGCTTACTAGCTTGCTCAGCCTGCTTTCCTATAGAACCCAAGACTGTTAGGCAAGGGTTGAACCCACCCTCAATAGGCTGGGCCCTCCCACATCAATCAATCATTAAGAAAATGCTTTACGGGCTTGCCTAGAGCCTGATCTTATGGAGGCATTTTCTCAGCTGAGACTCCCTCTACTCAGAAGGCTCTAGCTTGTGCAAGATTGACATGAACTAGCCAGCACACAGGTAATCCCCAGTAGTGTTACTGTCTCATGCTGCTTTCATTGTTTCCTGCTTCACTCTACTTCTTGAAGAAACTGAACATCCTTAAGATAGAACCAGTGATTCCTAGTTTTTGTTTGTTTATTTTATAGACAGAGTCTCCCTTCATGTCCCTGACTGTCCTGAAAGCTCACTATGTAGACTAGCCTGGCTGAAATCTACCTGCCGGAATTAAAAATGTGCAGCACCATGTCCAACTTTGTCTGACTGCTAATTAATTTTCCTCTTTCTGTGATGAAATACCCTGTCGGGCAGCTTAAGGAAGAAAGGGTTTTCTTTTGATTACAATCTAACACTTTAGTCTGTCACAGTGGGGAAGTTACAGCAGTAGGAGCCTGAAGCAGCTCTGCTAGGCTGACTTTCTCCTTTTTATGCAGCTTAAGATCCCAACCCAAAGAATGGGACCGCCCAAGGGCTGGAGAGGTGGCTCAGCAGTTAAGAGCATTGCCTACTCTTCCAGAGGTCCTGAGTTCAATTCCCAGCAACCACATGATGGCTCACAACCATCTGTAATGAGGTCTGGTGCCCTCTTCTGGCCTGCAGGCATACATGTAGACAGAGCACTGTATACTAAATAAATAAATAAACTTAAAAAAAAAAAGTAAAACACTCCATCTTCCCTCTGGTGTATTCAAGGGGCAAACACAGCCAGCCACCTTCCCACCTTCTTTACACACATAGCCCTGATTTGGTTCAAATTTCAGTTGTCCGGTGTCTTAGTGGCCGTCTTCCCTGCGTAGGGTCCTGTTAGTTAAATCTCAGCCTTCCCAAGGCTGACATGATGATAACTCCACTCTTGCCACAGGTATTTTCTGANAATAAATATTAAAAAAAAAAGAATGGGACCGCCCAAAACAAGTGTCCTTCCCACCTCAGTTACCCTTATCAGGATAACCCCACAGGCATTCCCAGAGGCCTGTCTCCCAGCTAATTCCAGATCTCATTGAGTTGAAATTAAGAATAACCGGTTCACTGGTCTCCCCCTTTTATTTATATAAATATGTATTATGTAATGTATGTATGTATAAAGAGTTTTTAAAGAATAACTTCAAGGGCAGGGCTCCTTGAAATGGGTTCACCGTTTGGTGGCATCCAGTGAGCTCTCGCGCTGGGCAGTGCCCATATCCGCGGAAGGTCTCCAAGGTTCTTTAAAAAAAAAAAAAAAAAAGGAAAGAAAGAATAACTCAAGTTCCCAGCAAAATTTAGTGAAAAGTATGGTTTCCCTGTGCCTTTTTTGTCCCCATACGCACGTACATACACACCTCCCCTTTTATCAACATTCTCCTCCAGAATGATCCATTTACTAAAATTCATTCTCCTACACTTGTTTTTGAAACAGACTCTAGAGTGGACATTAGGATTCACTTCTGATATTTTTGCACTCTGGGTTCTGAGAAGGGTCTAAGGAGTGGTTACCACTGTAATCTTACTAGAAGTCTTCTGTGCTCTATTTTAACCCTCCTTCCCTCGAGTTCCCAGCACCCGGTGGCTTTAACTGTTTCCATGGTTTTTATCCTTTATCTTGGCAGCTTTTGTAGCCTAATCTTGTTATTAATACCTAACTTCTCCTCACATACCAGATTTATTCAGCGTAGCCCTGTCACCTTACTGAGAAGCCAAGTAGTCATCCCCATCTTACAGTGGGCCATTGCGTCTACCACCTTGGACCACCGAGATGCCAACTGCAGTGTCATGAGGTTCCTTCGAGACCTCATCCACACAGGAGTAGCAAATGATGTGAGTATAAACATGCCTTTTGTGTGTGTGTGTGTGTGGCTTTTTTCTGTCTCTTTTGTGTACTTGGTTTGTTTTAGTTGACCTGTACCATAGGGGATCAGTCACTGACCAAGTTACTAACCTCTGGATGTCAGCCATCTGTGCTAAGTGCTGCATACTGCACAGCCCTGGTTCCTAGTGTGTGCTCCCCTTGTCTTACAGCATGAAGAGGATTTTGAATTGCGTAAGGAGCTGATTGGACAGGTGATGAACCAGCTTGGACAGCAGCTTGTAAGCCAGCTGCTCCACACGTGCTGCTTCTGTCTGCCACCTTACACCTTACCAGATGTGGCTGAGGTGCTCTGGGAGATCATGCAGGTTGACAGACCGGTAAGTTTCTTTCATAAGGTGCCTGTGCTCGCGGTTCCCAAACCTAATAAGCTTTGGTTCTTTGAAACTGGCCCTAAGTTTGAACCAGCTCTATTGTATATGTCCTTGAAACCAAATTTAAACACATCACTAAGCTTCATTTGTAAGTGAAGGGGCCCATTGAAAGCTAGTAACTCCTTATTGGGTTCTTGAGGTTTGTAATATCATCATCAGAAGTGTGTACTAAGCTTTGGATTCGCTTGTGTCTAGTCCATGGGAAATCTATTCATTTGTGAGAGATACTTTTGGGGGGGGGGCGGTGGTTGTTTGAGACAGGGTTTCTCTGTAGCTTTGGAGCCTGTCCTGGAACTCTGTAGACCAGGCTGGCCTTGAACTCACAGAGATCCACCTGTCCCTACCTTCTGAGTGCTGGAATTAAAGGCATGTGTCCATCAACACTGCCTGGAAGAGATACTTATATATTAGTTATACCCAGATGCAGATTATTCAAGAAATGTACAATTACTCTGGACTCTATCCTGGATGACATTGGTCCTTGGTGCTTATTTCACTAGTTTCTGTAGGGATACAAGTATTAGAAGTAAACCATAGTATACACACCTAGATTTGACTGGGTCCTCTTTCCATTCAGCATGGAGTGGCAGGACTGCTCATACATGCTAAGGATGTGGTATGCTACTTGTGTGTACCCAGCCTTGGACAGTTTATGAGGGTATGTAATAATGCACAGGTTGTTTCAACCCTTGTGCTCAGTGGGTGACAGATACTGCAGTCAAATGACCCTCGCTTCCTCATGTAGTTTCAGTACTAGCTATGTAATCATAAATGACATTATGCCTACTATATAAAAATATGAGATTTTTTTAATTTTATGTGTGTATGAATGCCTGCATATATGTTTACAGCACATGTGTCTAGTACCTGCAGGGGCCAGAAGAGGGCATTGCTTCCCTTGGAACTAGAGGAATAGACAGTTGTGAGCTGTCACTTGTGTGCTGGGAGCCAAACCATAGTCCTCTACAAGAGAAGCAAATTCTTTTTTTTTTTTTTTTAAAGATATATTTATTTATTATGTATACAACTTTCTGCCTCCATATATACCCAGACGCCAGAGGAGGGCGCCAGATCTCATTATCGATGGTTTGGAGCCACCATGTGGTTGCTGGGAATTGAGCCACCATGTGGTTGCTGGGAATTGAACTCAGGACCTTTGGAAGAGCAGACGGTGCTCTTAACCACTGAGCCACCTCTCCAGCCCGAGAAGCAAATTCTTAATCAGAGTCATATCTCCAGCTACCATGTCAGAGCTTTGAGCATAGTGACACAGTATAACACCCTATAAATTATTTTGAAAAATATGATTTCTAATTTTTAATGTTAATTTATAAGCCATTTATGAAATTACACAGTAGGGCCTAAAATGAACTATCTTCCAGAACCAATAAATAAATAATAAAAATGCATAATTATACTATAGTTCAGTTATTTATTTGTTCAGTTCATAGGTAGATATTACAAGGAAACTAAATTAATACAGTCCCTGGGCAGGATGACTTTAAAATCCTGATTCTCGATGCTTTCTGATATGGTTTCTATATCACCTGACCCAGAAATCATATATCCCTGACTCTTTCCCCAAGAAATAGCAGTACAAGTATAAAAAGGGTGCATGCATTTGTGTGTGCATGTGCGAGTATGTGTGTGTGTGCACATGCATGTGTGTTAAAAAAGAAGTGTTTTTGATCACTACCAGTTTAATAGGTGTTTAAAGGAACCTTTAAAGTACATGGTTTAAGCAACTCAGGTTTAGTTAACTGCAATTTTAGCATGTTCCTAATTAAGTATCACAATTCATAATTATAGTAAAAAAAATTTTATATAGATACCTAGAGTAGGAGGTCCATTTAGGCCATGGTACTATTTTGAAAACTTGTAAAGGAGAAAATTCTCATTTAGTTAATTCTGAGTTCCTTATTTTTCTATCTGCTTTATTGCTTTAAAAACACAGGTACATAATGACACACACTGATCCCAGCTGATCTAAGCACTTGGGAGCTAGAGGCAGGAGGACCACAGGTTTGATGCAAGCCTAGTTACATAGTGAATTTTAGGTTAGCTGAAGGTTTGTGTTTAGTTCATATTACAGAAACAAAGCAAAATGAGACAGTGTGAGTGTGTACAGAGAGGGTGTGTGTCTGTGTCTTGTTGATGTTTGGTTTGTTTATTTTTCTTAAGACAGGATCTGACTATATTCCCTATGTATTCCAGACTGGCCAGAAATTCTCAGTCCTCCTGCATCCATCTCCCAAGTGCTTGGGTTAAAGGCTTGTGTCTTCATACCTGGCTATGTAAGCCACACATTGTGGACTGGAGAGATGGCTCAGCAGTTAAGAAAACTGGCTAATTTTTCTCCTGACCTACATGGTGACTCTCATCCATGAGCAATTCCAGTTCCAGGAGATCTGACCCCCTCTTCTGGCCCCACAGGCACTGCACTGTGATACACAGACATTTATGCAGGCAATATTCTCACCCTACACACACATACAATCAAATAAAAACAATTAAGCTGTTGTGGGACAGTCAGTATCAATATTTTCAATTATACCTTGCTTGTCTGTAATATCCATAGATGTTTTTCATTTCATCATTTGATTTGATCTTTTCCAAGCTTCTTTCTGTCTTCTCAAAGTTAGGCTGTAGGAACATGCTAGCAACATCTTCCTTGGTCTTTCTGATTTCCAGTTGTTTTAAATTGCTTTTGATCTTTAAGTTATTTGATCTCAAAAGTTTTCTGACACCTAGTAATTTTTTTAAAATAAATATATTAATGTTAGGAACAGACCAAGAGTCTCATCCAGAAGAGACTTCACTTACAAGGATGGCTGCCCTCTGTTCCTCTGAAGAGAAGATAGACCTGCTTTTGTTTTGTTCAACCCAGAACATTTGAAGGCCTAGGATAGTATTTTGTTAATCTTATCTGGTCCGACTCTGTAGGTGCCAGATCTTACTCCTTTAAAAACTCATGTCTAATTTCTCTATACAGACCTTCTGTCGGTGGCTAGAGAATTCCTTGAAAGGTTTGCCAAAGGAGACAACTGTGGGAGCTGTCACAGTGACACATAAACAACTTACAGATTTCCACAAGCAAGTCACTAGGTGAGTGGTGCCGGGGCCTTGTGAAAGGAAGACAAAAATAACTGCTTAGACTTGCTTTTACGAATCGGCATAAAAAGTCAGCAGGTGGAAACTTCACCACGCCTTACGAGTCAATCAGCAGAGTGCCTGTTTAGTTAGGGTTTCTAGTGCGTGAAGACCAAGGTCACAGCAACTCTTAGAAAGGGAAAGCATTTGATTAGGGCTGGCTTGCTTACACTTCATGTCATCATGGAGGGGAGCATGGAAGCATGCATGCAGACATGGTGCTGGCTTCATCTTGATCAGAAGGCAACAGGAAGTAGAGTGAGACACTGAGCATGGCTTGGGCATGGAAGAACTCAAAGCTCACCTCCACAGAGACATTTCTAATCAAGGTCACACCCACCCCAACAAAGCCACACCTTCTAATAGTGTCACTCCCTGAGCTTATGGGGGCCAATTACATTCATACTACCACAGTGCCCAAACCTAAAAACACTCAGATTCTTTTGAAATTTTAAAGTTTTAATACTGTGCAAATAAAACATTTCTGAGATGTTTAGGCTCATGAGTCATTTACAGTGCATCATATCTTAATTTAAATGTAATGTGACTGTCTTCCTAGTTACTGTCTTACAGCCATTAAAGTACTCGTACCTTTTGTTGCTCCTATTAGGAAATGGGTTTTCAGTTTTTCAGTATTAAAAACTCAAAAATAAAAATACAGTGTTGTTTTCTAAATGTAACCTTGAATCAAAGTCTGTGTGAGACATTATGGTCTCTACATAGTATTCATGGCAGTTATTCGATTTGGATTTTGGATTTAAAATTTGGCTAAATCTTAAATACAGGCTTTTATTCATACACTTGTGGGATGATGTGTAAGCCAAAGAATGAGTGCTATAGCCAGGGTGATAATGTCAGAAGAAAAAAACAACCTGGAAATAAAATTATCTATCAATAGAGAATGGTTAAATAATTCATTCTATGTCTGCATTAGTAAATAGTCACTAAAAAAGTAGTACATGTGGTAGATGAGAAAATCGTACAATTCAGACATGGTGACACATGCTTTTACTTTTTAAAATTTTTGGCCATAATTAGAAAGGAATGTCATGTTGGAAGGACATAGAACAAAGCTGCTCATCTTATGGTAGCCAGGAAGCAGAGGCAGACAGAGTGGTATCAGGATAAGATACATGTGTACTGAGAGTCTGGCAGGTTCAGATCCACCTGTAATTCTAGCTCTGGAGGGTCTGGAAGGGGAGTTAGGGTGTAGGAGCTCAGGAGGCACATCTCATCTGTAGTCAGGAAGCAGGAAGAGATGAACACTAGTAGTTAGCTGGATTTCTCTTGTATTCAGTCAGCTACATTTATTTAGAGTAGGTTTTCCCTCCTTAGTTAACTCCTTTACACCCATGCCCAGAGATTTGTCTCAGGTGATTCTAGAATCTGTCAAGTTGACAGTCAGCATTAGCCATGTATATGCCCTGTTTTATTTATTTTTCTGTTTGTGTTGCTTCTCTTCTTGTCTACTGTGAATCATGCTGGTATAAATAACATTACCATAAACATGGATACCATTATTACACATAGCTCCTAAAACATGGATGTATGAGCTCAATATGGTGATACAAACCTTTAATCCCAGTATCCACAAGCCAGAAACAGGAGGATCTCTGTGAGCCTGGTCTACTTAGCAAGTTCCAGGCCAGCCAGGCCTACATAGTGATCCCTCACTCAAAAAAAAAAAAAAAAAGAGAAAAATGGATATGCAAATGTTCTTTGAGACCTTGCTTTCATTCCTTTTGCGTTTATGCTAGACTGGAAACTATTGTACTTGGGGAAAAAAGAAAGGAAAAAGAATTTTTTTGAACAGCCACATTATTTTTCAGAGTACCTTTATTACTTATATTTCCTCTAGGTGTGTACAACGTTTTAATTTCTCCACATCCTTATCAACCTTTTTGATATGAGAGGTGCTAGTGGACTTTAAGGTTTTTTTTTATTTTTTATAGACTGATGCAGTCCTTGTTCTGAATAACACTGGCTTCCCCTGCCCCAAGTATTTTTTTCTTTTATTGAAAATAGATTTTCCCCCATCACATAGTAATGTCCTAATTACAGTTTTCTGTCCCTCTACTCCTCCAGGCTATTTTGTTGGGTTGGTTTGGGGGATTTTTGGTTTTTTTTTTTTTTTTTTTAAAACAGGGTTCTCTTTGTAGCCCTGGCTATCCTGGAACTCACTCTGTAGCCTAGGCTGGTCTGGAACTTAAGAAATCTGTGTGCCTTTGCCTCCAGAGTGCTGGGACTAAAGACATATACCACCACCACCTGGCAAAATGTTTTATTGTGGACTCTTTATTTTTTGTTTATTTATGGTTTATTTGTTTGTTTATGGTTATTGAGGGCAGGGTTTCTTTTTCTCAGTGTTTTCCAGCTCTTACTAGTAGCTACTTTAGCAATTTAATCCTAGTATCCTTTTTGGATATTTGTATCTAAACAACAATGACCTTTCTGTGTTTGGGATTCTTTGGTTGGTTGGTTGGTTGGTTGGTTTTGTTGTTTTGTTTTGTTTTTTTTTTCTTTCTTGAGACAAGGCCCTACTGTACAGCACAGGCTGGGTGGAGCTTACTGCCCTTTGTGAGCTTCCTTCCTTGGCCTCTGGTGCTAGGATTATTGTGTGAGGTGCCTTCCAAGCTCTTGTTGGGTTGCTTGTGTGTTGGGCCTGTTAATTCCCTACTAGAAACATGACTTGTACATTTTTTTCTCCCATCTTGTGGCTGCTTTTTAGCTCTGTTGGTTGTATCCTTTGATGTTCGGTTAGAACATGGTTATTTTTTATTTTTGCAGTGCCAAGGATAGAGCACCTTACAAGCATTCTGTTGAGATATTTTGCCAGTTTCTTAAAGATTTTAATATTACTGTAGTTCAATTTATTCATTTTTATTTTTGTTTACTGTGTTCTTATCCTAGCCAAGAATTGTCAGATCCAACATTGTAAAATTTCCCCTAGGTTTTCTGTGAATAATTAAAATACTTGATCTGTCTTTCTTCTGTCCCTCCCCCCCCTCCCTCCCTCTTTCCTTCATTTAGCTTATTTATTTCATATAATGTTAGGGCATTTCTTTCTTTTGCTAGTAACTATTCAGTTTTCGTCACAATGTTTATTCAGATGCCCGTTCCTTATCTTGTAATGGTCTTAGCGCCTTTGTCAAGAGACGCTGGACCGTGTGCATGAGGACTGGCGTCCATCTCACTGCCAGTGCCGGGCTGTTTCCATCACTTTGACAGTATCCAATATCATGGGTTTTGAGATCAGGGATTATGAGACCTCCACTTTTGCTGCCCCTTTTCAAGACTGTTTTGGACATTTGGAGTACTTGAAATACCATGTGAGTTGTAGAAATCTTTGTTTCTCTAATACTGTTGCAGTTTTGTAGTTATTGTACTGAATCAGTAGACTTCTTTGGCTGTTGCTGATAAGACAACAATATTAAGTCTCAGAGCTGGGTGTGGTGGCTAGCACTGGGAAGGTGGAAGTGCAAAGGTGATAAATTTAAATTTAAAATAAATCCCCAGCCACATAGGGAGTTCAAAGACAATCTAACCTACAGGAAACTGTCTTAAAAGGGGGTGGGGCCTTGAGGCAAGGGGCTCATCCATTTTAAGTTCAAAGCTAACCTGAGCTATATAGTTTCAGTTCACCCTGTACTATGATGTCTTAGTTAAATGTTGGAGGTTGGTGGGGAGAACTGTTTATTTTGTAGCTTACTAAGTGTCTAAAGGTCATGTCCTAGAACTGATATTTTAATTTTGTATCAGCTGATATGCATGGCTGAAAATTAGCACAGTAACTGGCCTTTGTGATACATTTCTCCAAAGTAGGGATTCCCTTGAACCAGGTAAGCATATATAGACTGGGTGACCTTATGAAATGATTTGATTTGCTTTCATTGTGACTTTATAGTACGGGTGGTATTTCACATGACTGGTCTCTGGAGAAAGGTGCTTCTCCCTGCTTCTGTTTGTCTGTTCATCTTGCTGGTCACCAGAAACCATGATTTGTTGGCTCTAATTTCCTTGAAGCAAATGGAAGTCTAGGGGAAGTCCTCCAGAGACTGTTGGCATTATGCTGTTATTTTCATTTCGGTTAATTCGTCTTTAAATAAGGTTAGTTCTACCCTGTAAGGTCATTAAGAGATGCCAAATGGAACCCCGAAGCTCCCACACAAAATAGACGATCTGTGAAGTTTAACTCCTTTTTGTTTGGAAAAGAAACTGCCAGACTGTCATTGCCTATTTGCAAAACTAGCTGGGGCATGTCTCCTGCCTGCTTTCCAGCAGCCACCCACACATTCTGGAATATGTCTCCACAGGCCCATATGCTTTTCATGGGGCTAATATATGATGGATAGAATAATGAGTAAGTCAAAAATCAAGTCACAGACAGCATTCTAGTTCGTGAAAGGGCTAGAGAAAAGGCTCTAAGTAAAGCAGTATCGTGAGTAACCGTATCCTTGATCCTTGCTCAGTGAGAAGAAGGCAACTGAACCAAGTAGCCTTGACCTTCATTGCTGAACAAGTTCTGCAGCTCCTAGAGCAGGCTGGGGCAGGTGCGTGCATGCGTGCCTGCGTGCGTGCGTGCGTGCGTGTGTGTAGTCTTGAGTTAAAAAGGGGTTTGAGATTGCTCACCTTCTCTTAGTAATTCTCTAGTGTGTGTTGTCCTTGAACCTGTGCATGACTCAGTCTCCCTTTTGGTTTTAAGGTTCTCTAACTCTTGCCTCAACAGGCTGTTTTGTTTGCCCTCCTAGCAGGGAGGGTGAACTGGTTCAGCTTCATTGTAGCAAGTCCTGGCCTGCTTTGCAAATGGTGCTGGTAATGAATTCTCCAGCTAAAGAGAGCTGAGCTTTATCATCTTAGAATACATTTTTTTTCTTCAGAAAAAAACATGATAAGCCATCATCAGTTCAAATTGATTGAGACTAAAAGAAATCCTGCCATTATTTCCTACTTGCCCATGCCTAACATGACATCATACCATGCATGACACTCTTAAAGCTAAAAGGTGCTGAACATAGGAAGTGTTGACACTGGAATTAGAGACCAGATGGGGCGCTTCACTGTTCAGGTTGTCATTGCCTACCAAGACACCAGATAAAATTTCCTAGCACCTGCCTAGGATTATGAGGGTTGAGAAATAGTGGCCACAAGCATATCTGGGGAAAGACTTGGAATTATGGGACTAGAATATAGAAAATAGTAATAGGGGTTGGAAAATAAAATCTGAGACCAGAAACTAGTCAGTGCCATAAGAACCACAGTAAAAAAATAGTGTTGACATTTAAGGGCTTTTTAAATTTTTGTTTTCGCATTTTCTTTGTATATAGGGGGGTATTTTTGTTTTATCTTTTTTTTCATTGAGCTTTTTGATCCTTTGTTGTGGGCTTACCCACCAAGGTCATTTAGGTTCAAAATTAGCTGGAGCTCTTGCCACCTAGGTCATTCATTGATAGGATTGGGCACAGAAGTGGAGCTGATTGGAGACTTAGGTCCATCCTTACTGTCTTAGTCACTGTTCTATTCCTGTGAAGAGACACCATGACCAAGGCAATTCATATAAAGGAAAACATTTAATTGTGGGTTTCCGAGGGTTGGTCCATTATCATTTTGGGTCCCCATGGGCCTGTAGCAATATCCTAATGTAAAAATGCATTCAGTTCAATTTCAGAAGTCCTCATAGTCTTTCACAGTCTCAAGACCAAGGTTTTTTCTGAGACTCATAACAAAAAACTGTAACCCTCTGTAAAATCAAAATAAAAATGAGATCACCTATTTCCAACATTCAATGGCACAGAATATACATTACTATTTCATAGAGGAGGAAAGGGGTATAGTGAGGAAATACTGGACCAAATTGAGACCAAAAGCACCTGGACAAATTCCAAATTCTCTTTCCCTTGTCTCATATCAAATCACTCTTCAGATCTCCACTCCTTTCAGCTTGTTGACTGCAACGCACTTCTCTCTTGAGCTGGTTCCTCACCCTGTTGGTGGCTTTCCTCAGTGGGTATCACACTGCTCTGGCATCTCCAGCATCTTGTGGTCTTCAACACAATCCAGGCTTCACCTTTACAACTTCTTGCAATGGTATCGTTGGGCCTCCATGCAGAGATACTCCTGGCACACACCTGGCCCTTATTTAACCAAGAAGGGAGCTTCCACAACCCTTTCTTGTATCCTTTACATCCCAATCCATAGGCAGCAGGGGGAGAGAGCCTGGGCTTGACATAGGCTTTTGAAACCCCAGTGACACACTTCCTCCAATAAGGCCTGCCTCCTAATCCTTCTAATCCTCTCAAACAGTTCTATTCACTGGTAACTAAGCATTGAAATATCTGAGTCTATGGGGTCCACTCTTACTTAAATCGTCACACTTAATTTGCTATTCACCACAGTTCTCTTGTCTTCAAACATTACTTATTTGGAATTTGATTGGTTAGTTGGTTTGGTTTGGTTTGGTTTGGTTTTTTTGAGACAAGGTCTCCTTATGTAGCCATAGCTTGCCTAGGACTTACTCTGTAAACCAAGCTAGTCTGGAACTACAGAGATCGTCCTGTCTCTTTCTCACAAGTGCTGGACTAAGGGCATGCACAGCACTCAATTTCAATGCTCTTTTTTCTCACTCTCAAAAAGGAGCTAGATATAGAGGTATTCCTCCATCTGGGTTAAATTGAAAGATCTCCATTGAAAACTGGATAAAATTTTAAACATATGGGATATTGGGATAATAAAAGAATCTTGAGTCCCCAGCACTTTGGGGGTCCTTGTGTATCCTCTCTCTTAATGGTTTGTTGTAACACACACAGCAGCCTCTGGTAGGTTACTTACCTTCCCTCCTGATATTGGAGACATGAATGACATGAGCTTACATGCACTTGGCTCTTAGCATATGCTGTTGATTTTTAAATAGACCAAAAAATATAATTTTGTTAGTAAAGCTTGTTAAATCAGTAGAAGTGTTAGGAATTATAGTTTAGTGGTAGGTTGCTTGCATAGCATGCACAAGACCCTGGGTTCAATTTCCCACTATGCTAGATAGAGAGTATTGTTGCCTACAGCGGAGAAAAAGTAGAAAAAAGTTTCTGAAATACTCTGTCAACTCCTGGAGTCTGAATCAATGAAATCAACACAAATATAGAAGGACCTCCTACACCAATTCTCCTTTTCTGTTTAAACAAAAAAAGAAAGGCTTCCACTTTAACATAGTAAAATTACATATAACAAAACAGTTATCAAGCAAGAATTACAGTTATAATATTTATATCTATTTTATCTTTTATCATAATTAAGGAAAACTATATCTATTCTTCAGCTAAGTCAAAGATTCCAGAAGGATATCATGTTACCTAAGTAAACCAGAAATAAGCAACTTCCGAAACTCTAGAAATGACAGAGAAATCTCGCTGCCTGGACAATCATCCAAAGTTCCTCTGTACCGTTGGGGCATCCATCTTCAGCCTTCAGGCCCATGGTATCCAGCAGACATTTCCATAAAGCAGGAAATTTCAAAGGCAGTTCAGTCACTTTCTGCTGTGTCCTGCTGCAGAATTTCTCACAGACTCTTTCATGAATCAGGAACCCCGAAAGACCATCTCACCTTTAGGCAAGTTCAGCAGTCCTCTCTCTCTGTGAGTTCTTCATGTCCAGTTTACACATCAGTCCAGGCAAGAGCAGTTTCTTGCCCAAATGGCTAACCAACTCCATAAGGAGCATCTTCAATGCCCATCTTTCTCTTGAAGCAGATTGGTGCTGCCAGGAGCAGACGTGTCTCATTGTCATGAAAAACCCTGAGTTATTAAAACATTAAATGCCATATTCTGTAGTCTTTGAAAGATATGAAGAATGCCTGTCTAACTGATATAGATCTAAGAAAATCTAACTAACGTGACTACAAGCTTCACTATTATTGATGATTATCCATTAACAACCTATATTTCCTAATTATACATTACATTTTTAACGAACTACACAATCACAATATCTTAATCAAGATCAAAAATACCTTTACATATAACAGAATTGACCTTAAATTTATATCACTAAAGCAAAATCCATACCAATGCAAATTATCCATATCTATATCATATCCCCCTTTAAATGTAAAAGAACATTTATAAACAAGATTTGGGAATATGGACATAGTTTTTTCTCTCCAAACTACTTCATGCTGTATGGGGGCACTGTTAATCAGGTCTTTCGTGGTGTATCCTGTATGCTAGGTTCATCTCAGTTGGCAGTTGAGTGAAGTAATTTTCTGAAGGTGTTCATGGTGATCTTTCAGGAGGGCGTGGTCTATCATAGTCAGGAAATCTCTGCAGCACGCCCTAGAAAACAGCAAAAAGCTGTGTTAAACTCAGGTTTTGTGTGTGTGTGTGTGTGTGTGTCTAGAATTCCTTTTCAAGCCCTCTCAGGTTTTACGTGGAGTTCATTACCACGTTGGGCACCACTCTGTTGCAAAACACCAGTTTTGGACCTTTCTACTTGGTGAGGGAATCTGTAGATAGGCATTTGATACCATTTCTGTTGCTAGCTTTTACCAGTTACTTCCTCTGGTATTTAACCAGCACAGGATGGCAAGTCTTCTTGAATTTTGGCTATATCCCTGTGCCTGAGTTTCTTAGTCAGGAGAGGGTTTCAGGAGGATGTGTTAGGAAGTGCTTCCTTTCTCTTGCTTTGGCTTAGCCCCAGGTTCAGTTAGCAAAGCTCTTGGGGAGATAGCTAGAAGAATGAGATTTGCCTCAGCTGATTTCTAGATGGGTGTCAGACAAAGGGAAGAGTCAGGTGAATATTGGGCTTATATATTATAATAATACTGGGGCATCTCAGCATTTGCCAAGAACCAAGTCCTGTTCTCCTTTTCTGCATGTGTTAACCCTTTTCTTTCTCCCCCTCCTTCCAAGAGGAGATCCTGAGCATCCTGTTCACTAGAGAATCAGTGGCTGGTAGTCCTAGTTATTGGACGAGCCTTGTAAACAGCATCTGTCTTTGAATGAGAACAGGGAACCTGCTGGCTCTCTTCCTTTGAGGGCTTCTGGGTTCCTTGTGTCAGGAGCTCCAAGTATTCACATTTATTGAGTTGGTTTTGCTCACTGCTCTTTTGTCATAAATGTCTCATTTATATGAATGAATTTGAGTCCCCGAGCAACATGAAGTAAGTGATGGATGAGGAAACTGAGGAAAGATGGGTGTCTTGTCCATGAACACAAGGGCCAGGAATCAGCCCTCAACAATTTGTCTCCAAAGGTCATTCCTTGAGAACGACCAAGCTTATAATTATCTTCATTTATGGAAGTTCATTTTTACCTGAGTTCTGGGAAGATCTCAGTCATGAGTTGATGGAACCTTGGCATTGCGCTACTCCCCAGCCTGTTGGCTCTCTTGTCCGCAGTCAAGCGTCACCCACCCACCCACCCTTTCTCTTCTAGTGCCGAGGAATGTAAGCAAGTTTGCTGGGCCTTGCGAGACTTCACCAGGTTGTTTCGGTAGCCCAAGCTCACACTCCTGCACTGTGCCTGTCGTCCAGGTGAGTTGTATATGCTTCGGGTTCTTTCTGGACTGGTGGGGAGGCTTGAGAATGGGGTTATATTTAAGGCTCATTGCTGAAATCAAGAAAGAACTTAGTGTGTAGTTATCGCAGTGCCTGGGACTTTTCAGATCCTTGATTGTCTTGGACCAGAGCAGGTAGATTAACCATGTATCTGGATGCCATTTTCCATTCCATAGAGGGGAACTGTTGCAGGATGCACCTGAAAACACTTTTCCCTAATAGCTATTTCTAGCCTAATAAGCGTGTGGTAACAATCAAATTGGTACTTTTTAACCTTTGCTGAGAACGGTGGTGACCGTAATTCCTAGCACCAGTCTTCTAAGGCAGGCTTGCCAGAATTAATGTGTAAGCAGCTTATTCTTATTGTTTCTATAACTGAAATATGCCAAGGAGCTGTAGGAAAGCAGCAGTTTCTCGAGATGTCTCCTGATGGTCGACTTTCTCTATGTGTGAGAAGCTCGGCTAAGGAAAGGAATGAGTAGGTGGTAAAATTTACTTACCAGTTTATTGCCTAAGAAAGGCAATTCTGTAAGCCCGCACTTTGACATCATAAGGAACATTTATTGTCCCACCCATAGGCAATATTCTGAATCCTGCACTTGTTGTTTCTGTAGTGAATGCATTATTAGGTCAAGGTGATGTTCAGTAGTATCTTACCACACCAAAAATTATTCTAAAGGTTGGTTCTTTAGTAAGTAATCTGAGGTTGTCAGTGCATTGATAGACCTCAAGAGGTTGCTTGTAAGCAGCTGTAGATGTTCTCTGCTTATCTTCCTCAGGCCCTTACCAAGTGTCAGGTACCATTTCTGTGTGTTGAATATATTAGCCAAAAGAATCTTCCTATGGGTTTCTGCTACTGTACTCATCTTACAAAGAAGAAAATTGAAAGTCAAATATGTTTTAACAATTTTCTAAATGTTACACTTAGAAGCCGGGGGAGGCAGATTCAGGAGTAGGATTCTGGTACCAGAGCCCTCGCTTTAGCCTTTATAATAGATGGCACATCTGTTCAGCAGTCTTGCCGTAGAGTTTAAATCATTGTTAGTAAACAAAGCCCTCTTTCCAAACTAAATCTTGCATGAAAACCCAATATTTAATAGACTAAAGTGGAGCTTTTCTGGTGGTTTACCATGGAAGGCTCAGTTCTGTTGGCTTCCTCTCAACCTTTACATCATCCTTAGTGTCTGCAGCTCAGCACTGGAGACATGCTGCAGGCAGTGGTTTAGGGAAGTTGATGTTGCCATGAAATTAATTGCAAGTTGAGAAAAGCCAAACTTTGGTTTTGCATGCGTGTTAACCTGAGCCCTGTAACAGAGCCCAGTGAGTGCCTGAGCACATGCATAGTGCTGCCTGAAGGCGGCTGTCATCCTGCTCACTGTCCTCTGGAGCCCAGCTCTCACCGTCTCTTCTCTTTTGTCAGGAATGTCTTTTTTATTAGAAGACAGGAAGCAAACAACCCAGACTGTCCCACAATCAGAAACCTCCGTTGTGGCAGAGGAACCTTCACTGCCGCCAGACAGGGAGAAGCTTCAACCTCCCGAGGCATCCTGAGGAGTTCCTGTTTGGGGTGTGAGGGAGAAACAGCACGGTTTTAAAGGTGGCCGCAGCCTGTCCGGCGTGGTGGGAGGGGAACTAGTTTCCTGGTGAACTTCTTTCTAAAAGGAAAAATAATTCAAGGAAATTTTAAAAAAAAAGAAGAAGAAGAAAAAAAAAAACCTGGAAGCTGTGATGAAAGCAGAACTGTACCATTCACCTGGTAGCAGATGACG
The DNA here is from genome assembly GCF_014885135.2 of Alexandromys fortis. Taxonomy (NCBI): domain Eukaryota; kingdom Metazoa; phylum Chordata; class Mammalia; order Rodentia; family Cricetidae; genus Alexandromys; species Alexandromys fortis. The sequence goes on from NW_026067921.1 coordinate 9,761,223, forward strand.
CACACGATAGACATACACCAGCATGCAGTGCACATACAGAAACATAACAGTGAGAACTTTCTGTGAGACAGGCACATTCCCTAAGGGAGATGTGGAAGTCAAATGAGAACCATGGCTACACTTGGAATTAAAGAGTCGTTCATGTCTCCTCTGTTGTCCTTCCTTTAAACATGAGTAGAAGGATCACATGCACACCCCAGCCGTTCCACCTTTAGAGGCCTCCAAACAAGGAGCCTGTTCCGCTTTCTGTCACCATCAGGGATGAAAGTCAGAACTAGCCAGGGCCAAAGTTGCTATTCCTGTAGAGCCCAACCCTGCTGTTGAGTTGCTGAGTCCACTCCAGTTCACATGCTAAGTCATCAACCTTGGGGAGAAAATCCAAAATTGAGGTGGGTGGAAGGGATATAAATGTGTGTTAAATATTTCTTTTTCTTAGTGAATTATTCATCCAGACATAGGAGGGGCAAGAACAAAAAAAAGGCTATGGAGAAAATGTATTTACAAGACTACTTGTATTTTGCTTAAAAAGTGTGAAAATTGACTTCTTGGAACATGAGGCTGAAATGGGAACCCAGAGAACAGACCTTAATGAGGGAGTGTGGTCTTGTGTTGACATTAGATTACAGGGGCACTGTTCTGTCCTGTGGTGTAACCATCTCAAGATGAATCAACAGCACCAAAAAAAAAAAAAAATAGAAAGAAAAAAAAGACAAAAAATAAAAACCCAATTTTTAAAATTTTACCGGTCTTTGTTTTTGTTTCCATTCACTACCTCACTAAGTGAATCTGGCCCGTCCACCTGTAATAATCAGCCTTTGTGGAGCCTAAGGGGCATCTGAGCAGAGTTTAAAAAGGCAGGTTCCACCCTGGGAGTCGCCCTTCAAGAAACTGCTGGTTCTTCCTTTCTGTAGCTTCTGCTGCTTCTCACCTTTCATGCAGCCTCAGTGAGAGCGAACTGTGTTCATGTCATATAGTCACAAACACATAAACTGGGAATGAACTGTGCGCGCGCGCACACACCAGAAGCTTAAAAACAAGGTTCAATCAACTTTGGCATGATACACCTGTGAAATTATGCCATCGCTAAAAAGATGGTGAACATATTAGTGTGTATGTGATATGTATATATATGTGCATGGGAGGGGGCCACACATCATGGAGGCCAGAGGAGGGACATTTCTGTGGCCCTCTGTACTTAAAACCATTGATATCTCAAAACTTCATAGTGGTGGCAGTGGTGGCACATGTCTTTAATCCTGGCACTTGGGAGGCAGACAAAGGCAGGCGGATCTGGCCAGCCTGGTCTATATAGTGAGTTCCAGGACAGCCAGGGACACACAGTGAAAGCCTGTCTCAACAACAGCAACAAAAAATTAACAACCAAATACAGAATCTTGGATGGCGTCCTAAAACCAAAAGGGTAGGAAAGAATTAACTAAAGTGTTAGTGGCAAGTGGGGGAATGAAGGGCTCCATCTTGAGATAGGGTCTGAAGGCTTTGACTTCTTGACACTCAAGGCTCCCATGGAAAGCACACATCCCGTAGCCGAGCTTGCATCCCCAGCCTTGTTTCTTATTTTTCAGATTTTATTTATTGTGTATGTCTGAAGTGGAGGGCACACATGTTTTTCTTTAACAGGTCACGTCGTTAGTGCCCCCCAAATGTTTTTGGAATACACACTAGGTATTTATACTATTATTTCTCATATTTACGTCAGAATAACAGTAGGAAACCAAATGGGAGTTGGAATGAGAAATGAAAGGCTAGATAATATTCCTGGGAGCCAGGTTCCAGTGATGAACCACAATTTGCTTGTAATAGCCTAATATTAGTAGCACATGCATGAAAATAAGACTTACCTCTTAGTCACATTCCACTCTTGTAGGCACGCTGTCCCAGACTGGCTTTGAACTACTGAGCTTCCTGTCTTCACCTCCTCAGAACTGGGATTACATTACAGGCATAAGCACCATACCCAGCTATGTTGGGAACAGTGAACCCCCAGATCCTGAACTTCTTGTAAACAACTTGTTTTCCTCTGCTCTGAGACAGCCTGCAGCTGCTCTGAGCATAAGACCCTCAGGAGTTCCTGATGGCAGGAGAGTGGTTTCTGGTGCGTTTGGCTGGGGCATGGCTATCAGTTAAGGATCCCTATATAAACTTCCCTGGAACACAATAAAGGAGGGCATTCATTGGGCATTCCTGTTTCAAGGATGACCCGAGTCTCTGTGTGTCTGTGTTTTTAAATCTCCAGGCCCTTGCCCGGCTCTCGAATGGTTCTGTAGTGCAGGCTCTGTAAGGGTTTTTTACACAGCTAGGCCTTTGTTTGTTTGTTTGCAGTGTGTGGGGGAGTGGTTCAAGAGAGTGTTTCTCTGTAGTTTTGTAGCCTGACCTGAAACTACCTCTTGTAGACCAGGCCAGCATCGAACTCACAGAGATCTGTCTGCCTCTGCCTCCCAAGTGCTGGGATTAAAGGCGTGCACCACCACCGCCCAGTCAGCCTTTTTTATTTTGAATGTGTTACAGTGAATCAAACATGGCCTTGTGCATTGCTGAGCAAGCACTCAACCGCTGAGCTACATGCCCGGCCGTTAAGCTCATAGACTGTTCCAGCACTTAGGAGATAGAGGTAAGGACAGAGGGTCAGGGGTTCAAGTTTAAGGCCAGCCTGGTATCAGAGAAGAGGATCCCAGATTCTGACAGTCATTCTTTTGGGAAGGTTTGGGCAGTTTTTAAGATGACACACATTCAAAATTCCACATCTACCTCAGTCTGCTTTCTCCTTGGAGCAGAGTCAGCCAGGTATATGTCTGTGAAGGCCCAGCTGACTTCCTGACGGGAAGACAGGGTCTCCCCAACCCACCCATCCCAATGCCAGGCAGCCCACCCCACTGAGGCAAGGCTGGCCAACAACTGAACAGTCTGGTAGAACAGAGGAGTTTCTGGGCCTGGGAACAGTCAAGGAATGAGCAGATCTGCTTTTAACATTTATTAGTCCAAAAATATATTAAATTCTACTTTGTACCCCAGCTTCTTAGACTCCGAAGGAAGGCAGCTGTCAGCCCCGAGTGTCTAGTGATGTTCTTGTCAGAAGGAAGATGAAAAAGGCTCAAGCTAGGGAACCCCTAAATCAGGCCTATTCTCTGCAGAAGCCCCACGAACACTCCTTGGTACTTTTTGCTAGAGGAATCGGGGTAACCATAAAAGTTGGCTATCCTAGGGTAACTGGACCCATGCATCTAGGTCCTGGGCTAGTGATGCTCCTTCCCTCCCACTGAGCTGCTGGCTACACTTCTTCAGAGCCAAACATTACAGATCTCCAGGAGACAATGCTCAAATCGAGGAATTTTAGGGAGACTGTGACCCGAGCCTCTCTTTGATGTCCAACTCTTTGGCCCAACTCTTTCTTAACAGACTCAGAAGTAGAACCCTGCAGCCAGCCAGGCCTGCTGGGTCCACTGCATTGCCCTGTCAATCTCCACAGTTGCCCCAGGAAACCCAGGCCAGACGCTATCTGTAGCCTTGTTACTGCATGCCAACTGGATGATGCATGGGCCAGGGCCCTTGGCCAGCACCAAGGCCTGCCACAGGAGGGGCCTGGACCATGGGCTGCAACCGCTGCTGGGACTGCCAGATGTGATGGAGCTCTTTGAACTGCTCCACCATGTGGTCTTTGAGATCTGGGTTTGAGATCTGCAGCCGGATGCTGTCCGCCGACCAGGAGAGCTCCCCGGAGAACATCTCCAGCAACAATCTGGCTGCAACGGGTACCACCTGGGGAACAAAGGAACGAGGGCATGGAGAATTGTGCCAGGAGTGTTCAATCTAGCTGGGCATGAAGACATCCAGAGGCAGATGGTGCACTGTCTCATCCAGTACTAGCAACCAAGTCCTCATGGTCCAGAGGGTCCCATTTCTATCCTGGGTCAAGGGTCCAGCCCCATGCAGAGCTAGCCAGGGACGCACCTGTACAGTAATGAGCTTCTTCTCTCGGGGTTTGAGGTCAGGCCATTCTTCACCAAAGCAGAAGAAGATCTCAAAAGGCGGCGGGTTGTTGGTCTGACCCTTCTGGAACAGGATGAGTTCTGCATCAAGATTAAGGCCTCTAGTTAGAGGTTAGAACCCTATCCTGAGTGAGGGACATCCAGGAGGAGCATGGAATGGACCTCACCGTTGAGAAACTGCTCCAGGCTAAAGAGCTTTGTCTTGACTTCTCGTTGGATGGGGTTGGGGCGTGAGTCCTGGACTAAGGCACAGGGCCCACTCCAGAACACTTTGCACTGGCACAGACGGATGGCGTACAGGTCCTGGCCCTGCAGCTGGAGGATGAGCCCACGGTCCAGGACATCTAGCAGCTGGTTTGTATAGAAACGCTGCTTGTCACTAGGGATGTCCTCTGGGCTAGGGAAGCGCACTTGCTCCAGGCTCACAGGGCCAAAGAGTTCCACTTGCTCCTGGGTAGCCTCTAGCTGGCTGTAGAAGAGCCTACAGCCTTGGGGGTTGCTGATGGTGAGGGCACGGGGTGGCCGACCGCGGTACTGGAACTTGATCTCCAGGTCAGTCACTGTGGGACAGAGCATCGGGTCACCCAGGTTGTGCGCCCCATGGCTCTTGAGAGAGCCAGGTGTAGGCCCAACCTCCCCAGCCTCCCCAGTTTATCCCTGATCCAGGAGGACTGGCCTAAAAGCTCTCCTTCATCATCATCCTTCTGAGTCAACCCGACCCCATCCCTACCAACCCACCCAGCCCACCAGGGTTCTTACAAGGCAGCATGTGGGGGCTGATCAGCAGGTCAGGCAAGAGCTGTTCTGTAGGGGGCTGGCTGGGAGCCAGCGGTCCAGGATCCAGGTCCTCAGGGAGAAGCTGCTGGAAGTCAGCAGGATTTCCGGAGGGAGGGACCAGGAGATTTGGATCTGGGGCAGGGGGACCCAGTCCTACAGATGGCTGGAGAGCAGGTGGCCACTTGATGCCGCCATCTTTGGGTAAGGAGTAGGGTGCTATGGGAGGCCCGGGTAGCACGGGTTCTGCAGAGGATATGGTGAATGCGGCTGTTAACCTCCAAGAACTCTCCCAGGCCTGACCCCTAGCTTTGCCTCCCCCAGCCTTCCTCAGCACCCTCCCAGTTACCTAGGAGACTTGTCACTTCTTACACTAGACAACCCCACCACCACCACATCTCCCAGCCCTACCTGTGATGCTCAGGCCCGGCAACATTCTCTGGAGCTGAAGGGAAGACATGGGCAAGGGAGGAGGGAAGGCAGGACAGGTTATTAAATTGGTATGATGCTGAGGAAACGGTGCTCAACAAACAGGGCAGTCCCCCAGCTTCAGTCCAGTGGCAGCCAGACCCCGTTGCTGGTCCCAGATCTGCCATCTTCAGTAGGTCATGAAAACTACCGGTTTCCCCATTCCCAAACATGCATTCTGCAGGGAGAACTAACCACCAAGCCTAACTGTTGTGGAGGGTGAGCAAACATGTGACCACTGTACAGTAACAAAGCCCTAGGAGGGGCAAGACGGGCACTCTGTTCTCCTTCAGAGTCATCAAAGGAGCTGTGGAGGAAAGTGGGCTCCAGAGGAAGGGACCACTCAATCCTAAAGTGGGGCAAGGCAGCAGGGGTCCCACCAGGGCCAGCCTCATCAGCTTAGTGTAGGAACCCAGTGAGTACAGCTCCTCTGCCCGCCACTCAATCCCACACACCTCTTCCTCTTCCTCCTCCTCCTCTTCTCCAGGAATGTAATCTTCTCCAGGAGTGGGCTGGGACTCTGCATGTTGAAGGAGACAGAGCAAGACAGGGAGTCAGGAACAAAACAGGAACCAGGCCAGGCTGTGGCTCCATCTGAACAAGCAGAGAAGCTGGCTGTCTGGCTGGTGATTCTCAGGCCTATGATACCAGCACTTGGGGGGTGGAGACGGGTGAATGAAGAGTTCAAGGTCATCCTCAGCTAGTTAGCAAATTTGCCAGCTAGCCTGGGCTACACGAGGCCCTGTCTTAAAAGAACAAAATTCTCTGGGGTTCCATGATTCGCAAAGCTGGCCAAATGTGGTTGAGTCAAAGGACCCAGCATCAAGACGCAACAGAGCAAGGCCTCCCCTGAAGCCAAGAGCCCAGAACAAGGGCAGTGGTAAGGAAGCAGCAAGAGCCCTTACCCCACTCCCAGATACTGGTAGGAGCCCTGGGATTATGACCTGGCACGGCCCACACAGAACACCCTGGAGCCCTTGGCTGGAAGGTCCTCAGGCTTCCTTGTACCTAGAGGTCACAGCTTTCCCGGTGTCACACAGGGCTAAGCAGCGTACCTGCAGGAGCAGGGCCATTGGAGCAGACCTCGTAGATCTTGAAAGGCTGAGGTGGCATGTCTCGAGGACCATCGTAGTACAGGCGGAAGTCACGGCTTTTGTTAAGGGCACAGCGCAGGTTGGCCTTCCACTTGGCTGGGTCAGCCTCGTCCACCCCCTCGGTGTACTTCCCCGTCTCTTGAGCCCAGGCCTACAGAAGGAAAAGAAGACTGCAGATTACAGGGAGCTGTACCTGTCACTGAGACCCCCAGCAAGTCTCTTGTCCTACAGACGTCACTGCTGAGAATTTTGGCCATCAGGCTAAACCTTGCTAAGGCTTTGTCTGTGTTAGGTGAATAGGACTAAGCCTTGTCCAGCCCTTGGAGTTGGAACAAGCTCAATGAAGTCTGTGTGCTACTCGCTGCTGCTAGGAAGGCCAACAGGTAAAATCTGAAAGGAACATGTCACTATACCAGCAGCCAAATTATCACCGTCATTGTCACTGTCATCGTCATTGCCGTGTTAAAGGTGGAACACAGACCCTCACACTTACTAAACCCATTCTCACTACCACTGACCCTCAACCTGCAACTGATCTTATTTTGCATGGCAATTCGGTAACATTGGGATTATAGGTGTTTCTTCTCTTTAAACTAACAATTTTGATAGACTTATATAGAATATAGGAATATCCACACAGATTGTGGTAAGAATCAAGTATAAAAGCTAAAAAAAAAAAATATGATTTTAAAGTTTTTACAATCAGCACTTCTTTGGTCTAACAATTTTTAACTCTGAACTCCAGACCTAGACCAACCATTATAACAATGAGTAGAATGCAGGAGGAATTATGTTTTCTTCCTAACACGGTCTGAAGTGTCCAAACACTGAGTCTGGGTGCGGTATAGCAAATCCTTCCAGCGGCCACTCAAGTGGTCACAAGAAGTGAGGCAGACGTGCACTGGAAAGGAAAGCTAATCCTGATGCTGGGCGGAAAGATGCAGGTTCTAAACCAGCACGGCTTTATCCAGCGAAATGGGTCCACACACAGAGGCATTTGCCCCTGTGTTTGTCCTGCCTGACTGCTGGTCTGACCCCTGGACCCGCACTGGAAGGAGAGAGCCAGCTCTTGCAAGTTGACCTCTGACCTCCACACACACACCGTGGTAACTACACACTCCCCACAAGGAAGTAAACAAATAAGCAAAAATGAAAGTATGTGTATGGGTTGACTGTTTTGACAGACATCTGTCATCCGGGCACTTCAGATGGGAAGGCGGAAGGATCAGAAGTTTAAGGCCAGAGTCAGCCGCATAGCAAGTTTGAAGCCAGCCTGAGCCATGTTAAGAACATTTCAAGACATATAAAATAATAAATAAATAACGTGTGGGGTGGGGGTGGGGTCCCGAGTAGCAGATGGTGAGCACAGCGTGAGCAAGGCTGGTCTTGATCCCTAGCATAAAGCTTTCTTTGCCGAGAAAGAGGCATTTTGGGACACGCTTGTAATCCCAACTCTGGAGGCAGAGGCAGGAGGACTGCCACACATTTAAGGTTGATCTAATCTACAGAATGAGTTCCAGGCCAACCAAGACGACATAATGACACCCCATCTCAAAATAAAACACATTCTTAACATTTTAAAAATGTGACCGATTCCAATCTTGCCTACCATCTACCCGTGACGAAGCCTTAAGATGCTACAGTGCGCAGCCTTGTGTAAAACTACTGTAGGGGAGCCTGCCGGGTGTCAGGGTTAGAGACTGTCGGACCTGTGACACATGCTTATAATCCCAGCACCTGGGAGACTGAAGCAGGAGGAGGACAAGCTCAAGGCCAGCGTTGACTACAACCAAGAGTCTGGCCACTTGGGCATCATAGAGACCCTGACTCAAAAACCAGACCAAAACGGAAAGATCTGGTATTTGAATGCTGAGTCTGTGGCTTCATTTAGTGCACATGTGTGTGTATTCAACGTGCACTCCTGTGTGACAGCGAGTCAAGAGCTAGGAGCATTACAAGGACTTACAGGGGGCTCCCAGAGACCCTCCTTGTCCACCTTGCTCTAGGCTACAGCTTAGAAGTGATCCTGTGTCCCCGAGTCCAGGCATGGGGTCCCCTGAGCACTGTAGCTGCAGAGTGGACCACCTCCAGGAGATGATCATGGATCTCCACTGGGGGAGGGGCTGCCCCAGAGGTCTAGACAGCACCTTATCCAAGGCTTACCTTGAAGATGGTGTTGTCTCCCTCCTGGCTGGGCCCATGCCTTGTGGCGTGGCGCCAGGGGATATAGAAGAGTTTCCTTTCCCCATTGACCCACTGAAGTCCTGGGTACTGGCAGCTGTTCACCTGGGCCACCAACCAGGGCTTCAGCCTCACACGGCGGGGTGGTGGGGGAACCCCCGGGGCTGGCTGGTTCATGGCAAAGGGCTCTGCAGAAGAAAGCACAGCAGACCTCAGCAGATTCACACAAGATGCTCCCTGAAGGCTGTGGGTGGAGCCTTGCGGATATGGCTCAGTGCAGGCTGAGGTCAAGCCTGCTTTCCCAGCCTCCTCGGCTTTCTTGTCGCAGGCTCGCTCGCCCCGTGGTTTCTGTCCTGGTGGGTGCTGTGGGCCCCTTCCTAACAGACCATCTGTTTTCGAGGGTGCTCTCAGTACCCAGCTGCTTCTTCAGTGGAGAACTGCCCCAGTTGTCCCAGTGTCCCTGGACAGGACACCCATCACTCTAGAGTCGCACTGCAGCCAAAGCTGGCTCCCTTACATGGAGGTGGGCTAGCGGGTGGCAGGTGTTTCTCTGCGGTTGGCTATTGGCACCATGCCTTATCCCTCCCATCCCTGCTCAGTCTTTCCCTCTGCAGTTTACTCCAGCTCCGTCCCCTGAACTGCCCTCTCATCCCCACCAAATCCTCTAAACTAGGATCCAACCTCAGGCTTTAGACAGAAGCAGACCGTGTGGATGGGGTGGGGTGAGCTCATCCCCAGCCCGCAGGGCTCTGTCATCACTTTCTGGCCTTTTGGCTAAGATCACGTGTTGCGCTGCTATTCCTCCTCAGTTTCTCTCAGGGGTGATGCTTTCATCCCCCTTGACCTCCTTATAGGAATCCCATCAGTCCACTCAAATGACACTGGGCAGCCAGCTTCGATGACACCATCGATGTCCTAGCTTTCAGTTCCCGCCCCTTTTCTCACATTCCTTCAGCGCCTAGGAAGCCTCTCGAACAGTGGTTCTCAACCTTCCCAAAGCTGCGACCCTTCAATGCAGTCTCTCATGCGGTGGTGACCCCCAACCATAAAATTACTTTTGTTGCTGCTTCATGACTACAGTTTTGCAACTGTTACAAATTATCAGGTAATTATCTGCCATATGACCCCTATGAAAGGGTCATTTGATCCCCAAAGGGGTCATAACCCACAGGTTGAGAAATACTGCTCTAGTGTTTACAGACCTGTGACACACACACACACACACACACACACGGTGGCAGGAAGTACAGGCCAAGATCTAACAGCTCCCCACTGGAGGCAAGCCCCTGGGCAGGCGACGGGACGCATGAGACCCTGGTGCCCTCTCCCTGCTCACTCTCCTCTAAAAAGAACTGGAAATTTACCACAGTCTAAGGCTCCCTCTTAGCCACCCTCACTGTGGGAAGTTCTCTCCCTCCTTTGGCCACGCCCTGGGCCTTGAACTCTTGGACCCAGAGTCAGAGGCTGGAAAGAGGGAGGCCGCTGTGCCACCAGCTCCTTAGAAAGGAATCACTTATTCGGCAAGTTAAGGGACAAAATGAGCAGGCTCGCCTTTTGTATCATGGAGCCTCCGTTTCCCCTGCAATTCCGCACCCAGTATCTTTTGGGTTGTGGCTGCTACATGCCACCTCCAGGCTAGCAGACTGTCACTCTGCAGACTGCAGGGCAGTGCCTAGCTCAGCTGTCAGTGACCCACGAACAGGAATGCCAGCGCCAGCGTTGGACAGGGAGGGTGGAGATGCTCCCAGCCCTGCCCCCAAGCTTAAGAAGACAAGACAGAGGCTTAGTTCCTCTTTCTACATCAGCCTCCACCCTGACCTAAGGGAAATGAAAGTGGCCCTGATGGGACAACTCAGAAATCTGACTCATTGGGCTGACTTGTGGGCTGATGGCGGGGGGGGGGGGGGGGGGGGGGGGGGGGGGGGGGGGGGGGGGGGGGGGGGGGCATAGAGAAAACTCATGAGAGTCTGCAGCCCCCATCCTCTAGATCATTCCCTTTCTCTCAGACCTACTGACAGCCACCTGCATCTTTCTTTGTGGCTCTCAAGAAGCTTTGATCCTAGAGCAGCTGGCAGTTCTGCTCACAGGAAAGCAAACACAAGGACAGGCGAGTTACCCTGAAGACCCCACACAGTCCAGCCTGTAGCTGGCCAAGGTGCTCTGAAAGGAAGACCAGGACTCTCTCCATGCTTCAGGGACCAAGGAGCCAGGGACCAGGGCAGCTTTCCGTCCCAATCTGATGTTTAATTCAGAGAAAGGCTTTGAAATTGTTACTCTGACCTCAGTGTTAGGAAGTGGCTCTGAGTCTGACCCTGGGTCTGCCAGTTCCCAACTCCAGTGTCTAAACATGACTGCCTTCTCCTGGGTCTGGAAGTTTGGAGTAAAATGGATGAAACACCCAGACTGAGATCTGTTGGCTATCAGCCCCGTAAAGGAGAAACCACAGAAATGTCAAGATGGGTATAGACTGCTGAAAACCCGAGGAAACATCCCACATAAAATTAGGCACAGAAACGTCCCGAGAAGCAGTCCGTGAGTCCCTGCTGCAATGGAGAGTTCCCACAGCTCTCCCCAGGGTCCTGAAGTCCCAGGAGAGGTCACCTGGGTCGTCAGATCACTGAGACTGGTGGGGGAGATCCTGCCATAATGGAAGTAATAGAGGCAGAACTTCAAACCCCTCCTGTCTGGCTCTAAGCCCCACACCCAGTTCAAGGAACAAGCAGGGGGTTACCAGCATCAAGCACGAGCCTACGTCCCGCCCTCTCCAGGTGAGCCACACACCGGGGCCCCGCCCCTTCGGAGTGCAGACAGGCTGACTTACTGGGGCAGCAGGTGCGGCAGGAAGAACCTTCTCTCAGCTTCCTCCCAGGGGCAGGTTGGGGAAAGGCCAGAGTACAAGGGAAAGCCCCGGAGCAGCGCTTTTAGTTAAAAGGGGTGGCTTCCTACCTCTTTCCTAGTCCTAAAACAGGAGCTTAAGGAGTAGGGACGGATACTCCTCACATTGGGGCCCCCAGCTTCTCCAGCCTCCTCAGTCTGCCCAGCCCATGTCCTTTATGGTCCTGTTCATTTATCACCACACTGGGTCCCCTCTCTGGGTCGGCCCCAGAAGTCACCGCAGTGTTCTGGCTTTAGTATCAGTTCCTGGACCACTGCTCTGGCTGGGGACGCCCCGCTCTGCTACGCCAAGAGGAGGCCAGGAAAGCCTCCACTTGCACCCCGGCTCCTAGGTACCGGCTCTGGGAGACAACTGCACAGCGGTTGGATGCCAGCCCAGGGCATCTCCCTGCCTGGCCTGTGCTGCGGCCATACTGCTAACACTTTCCCTCCACTTTCAGATTCTAAGTTGTTTCCTCTTAAGTTTAGGAGCAGGTCGTCAAGAAACTAGACCAAGCATTGCGGCCCCCCATTCTTCTTGACTGCTAAGAAAATCGGCGTCCCTTTTGAGCCACGAGTCAAGGAGCGGCGCCACTATTTGACACCATCTCCCCCCAAACTGTATTTCCACAAATTCCTGCCCTTGGATTTAAGATCCGTGGGAAGGATGACTGAAACCTCAGCCTCTTACTCGAAAAGGTGAGGCGTGGCCGGGGAGGAAGGACGGGGCTGTGCGTGGAAGGGATCCTCGGTGCCAGACTGCGGCTCCGCGAGAGGGCGCTTGGCATCCTTGACCCTGGCGAGGCGCGAGGAGGATGCGCACTCGTTATTCGTTCCTCGTCCCTCGCCTGTCGGGGTTTTCCCCGCGCCTGTGGGATGATGGCGGCCGGAGCCGAGCATTCCGAGCTGCCTGGGCGTGGAGCGCCTTGAAGACGTTGGCGTCGGCCGGGCGCTGCCTGCGATGGGCGCCCACCGCGGAGGAGCGGGATCGCGGCCCCGCCGACCCTCTTGGGCAGGTGTCCCCAGGAGCGCAGGCCGCCGTGGGACGAAGCAGTTGACTTGGCAGTAGCCGGGGACGGTTCCCACCACCCTCCGTGCGCGAGACGCAGCACAGCCCACAGCTCCAGGACCTACCTGTCTGCGGTGCGCCCGCGGGGAGCCAGGAGCCCCGGCCCGGCGCTGCGGCCGGTCTGAGCCCTCCCCGAGCTGCGCCTCCCGCGGGTCGCCTAGTCCGCCCCGCACTTCCGCATCGTGCCGCCCCCGCCTCGGGCAGCGCCCCGCCCCGTCCCACTCAGCCACCCCGGGTCCCCTGCACCGACCCGGCCACCGCCCACCGCGAGGAGCGAGGCGCCAGGCTCGGGGCCTCGCCAACATCGCAGACAGCTCGGCGGCCCGCACCGAAGGCTCCGGATCCTTCGGGAATCCGGAGAGTCAGAGTCACCCATCACCCAGTCCCCAGACACCCCGTAGCCGGTCCCCGCCCAGTCCGCGCCCGCCTGGAGCTGGAGATCCGCTGTTCACAGGCGTCAATGAAGCCACACTCCAGGGCGTTTCGAGGCGACTGAGAATCCCCTGGTCCTCCGCTTCCCACCGCGACCCAGCTGTAGGCTGCAGAACTCAGAGACCCCTTTCAACCTACCCTAGGCCGCTGTCTTGTCGTCAGCCTTTCAGCCTTAACATACATACACCTACTCGCCGCCGACTCACTCTGTGGCTGCAATCCCGCCTCTTCTTTCTCTCCTACCTTCACAGTGGGTTTGCCATTTGAACTTTTTTTTTTTTTTTTAATTTCGGTTCCATAAACCTGCATAAACCTGCCTACCTGCTGATGCCGGCCTCAACTTTCACACATCCTGTTCCTGTAGGAACATTCTTCACTCGCTGACTCCCGCTCTTCAACTTTCGGGTCAGCATCGCATATTCTGAGAGTCTAGGTGGTTTTGCCGGAAGGGTCTACTCTTTGAGTCAGCTTGTTGTTGTGTTTGGTGTTATTCGTTGGCTTGTTTCATTGGGGCGGGCAAATCAAGGGACAGCTTCCCACAGTCCTGGGGTCCCAACACAGGTTGTCTTGCTCTGGTGGCAAGTACCTTTATCCAATCAATGATCCATTTCACAGGTCCGGGTTTGTGATGTTAATGTCTGATTTTCGGTGAAATTCAGCTTAGTGGGGACCAGTCCTGTCTTGCATCATTCATGATCTGTAGTAATTTTTATTATTGTGTTTGTTACTGATGCTGGACCTTGCACATGCCTATCTATATACCTGCCCTGCTCTATCATGATTTTAAAAGATGATTGTTTTTTTTTTTTTTTTTTTTTTTTTTTTTTTTTTTTTTTTGAGGAAAAAGATATGCTGCCTATGTTGGTCTAGAACCAAACAATTTTCCTGGCTCAGATTCCTGGAGTAGCTGAGATTTCAGGGGTAGTATCCATCTTATTTTTTTAAATGATTTATTTATTTTTATTTTATGCATATGAGTATTTTGTCTGCATGCATGTGCATCATGAACATGCAGAGACCCAGAAAACAGAGCTGGACCGCTGAACCTGGAGTGAACAGACAGGTGGGTGCCGGGAACTGAGCCCAGGTCCTCTGCAAGAGCAGCAAGGCTTTTAAACGCTGAGCCACCTCTCCTGCCCTAAAGATATTTTTAATTAAGAAATGTTCTGAATTAATTGTTAAGTTAAAATTGTTCCTGAATTTCTTTTGTGTGCTTATCTGTGGGTGCGCATGAGGATTAGTAGGTCCGAGCACAGCTTGCTGGGGTCAGTCAGCTGTCTCCTTCACCGTGTGGGGCCCAGGGATTGAATGAAGGTTGTCAAGCTTGTCAGCAATCACTTTTGCCTGCCTAGCCATCTTGCTACCCCTCTCCACCCCGTTATTCACTTTTAGATAGCAAATAAAACATATACATTCTAGACACGCTGTTTATTCTTTCCATTTTAGAGCCTGGAGTTGCTAACAGACACAGTGGTGTTATTTAGATGAATTAGAATTTTGGCTTCTTTTTCCACCTCTGCTGCCTTTCAGGAATATCTGGATTGAACTTCAGTGAGTGAAAAGAATCCTGTAGGTTTGCTTTGTTTTTCCTCCTCTTTGTATATCTCACTGTGGTCTGGATATAAAATGGAAATATAGGGGCTGGAGAGATGGCTCAGCGGTTAAGAGCAATTGCCGTCATTTCAGAGGACCTAGGTTCTATGCCCAGCACCCACATGGAGGCTCATGATTCTCTGTGACTCCCCATTTCCTATTGAAAAACACCAATGCACATAAAATAAAAATAATTAAAAAGATAAAATGAAAATATATATCATTTGTATCTGCTGAATAAATCACTGCCTTACATATGCTAGGCACTCTACCAATGAGCCACACCTCCTTCTGTTTCATATTTTTAAATTTAAACCATGTGTGGATCCATTTGTGGTGGCACATGCCCAGCACCAGGGCGTGAAGGCCTACACACATCCAGTTCCAAGTCAGCCTGGACTGCATAGAGAGAGCTTTTCTCACGAGGTAAGTAAATAGTGGAAAGGGGTGTGTGAATGGTTGCTTTTCTTTCTTTTTTTATTTCACTCTTTCAAATTTCTTTTTCTTGCATTTATGTGTGTGTGCACTCTCATGTGTGTACTTGTGTGTGCACACAAGCATGCATGCTCATGTGTGTATTTGTGTGTGCACACAAGCATGCATGCTCATGTGTGTATTTGTGTGTGCACACAAGCATGCATGCTGCAGCATTAACATTGGAGGTTGGAGGACAGCTTTCAGGAACTGGTTCTCTCCTTCCACCACGTGGGTCCAAAAGATCAAAATCAAGGTGTCAGGCTTGTCTGAAAACAGTATGCTTTCCTGCTGAGCCATCTCTCCACCTACCACACCACCTCCTCCCGCCTCCTCTGATTCCTGCTCCGCCCCTTTCATCCTAATGAGAGAGTTACAATGTAGCCCAAGCCCATGCTGAACTTGCAATCCTCTTCTCTTAGCCTCAGAAATGCTAGGATTACAGGTGCTGCCACATCGGGCTTATTTTATAAAACAGAGAACGTCTCAGCAGGCATGTGGGGCTATTCCTGTAATCCCAACCTGAAACAGGGTGCCAGAAATTCACCACCATCCCTGACTATGTAGTGAGTTGGTGGCTAGCTTAAGCGACATGAGACCTTGCCTCAAAACAAAACCAACTGCTGGCTTCCTGGGTGGGCACTTACCTGAAATCCCAGTCCTTAGACTGAAGCAAGGGAATGGCCAGGAGTCCAGGGACAGAGAAACTTCTACAGAATTGAACAATGTCCTCCACAAAATAAGAACTGCTTTCATTGGAGGTCACTTACATTTTGCTGTGGTAGGGATTGAACTCAGGGCTTTCTGCATGCTAGGCAAATGCTCTACCACTGGGCTGTGTGTATCCCAGCTCCCTGGTCAGTTACATTTAATAGAAAACTATTCTGTTGGCTTAGAAATGTATCTGGGGTAATGTCCAAGAAAAGCCTTTTAATTGTCAAATGTTCCCAACACACAAACAATCCTGGGGACCGTGAGATTCCAGGCAATCTGTACCCAGTCCACATCCACTCTCTCTTTTTCTCAGATGAGGTCCCACCCGTAGAGCTTTTGAATTTCACCAAGAACCAGCAGGGGCTATGTGTGGCAGAGGCACTGTTCACAACGGTGTGTCTCACCCGCTTGTCTTCAGAAGGGAAGATGGTTTTTCTGGGCTTGCAGCACCGGCAGCAGGCCAGAGGATAAACAGGGCCCTGAGCAGACTCTGCTCCGTTCAGATCCTGTCTTCTCTTGCCAAGGAGCTCCCTAGCCAAAAACTGCGCTGTGTGTTCTGTTCAGCTCTCCCAAGGACGAAGGGTCCTCTAGATTTCTTGCACCATCACAAGCTAAGGGGAAGTGAGGCCCCAATCTTCTGCTTGAAACTAATCTCAGTTCCCTTTGTACAGCCGGGGGCCCAGGACGGTGCAAAGAGTCTTGGCCTTTGCAGTCCCAGGGGCTTATCAAGAGCCCTGGCGACTCCCCACCAGGGACACGACCCTGTCACTCACTTCCTCTGAGCATGTGAGAAGAGGTGCGTTCGTCTGCTTTGGGCAAAGCTGTGGTATGAGGAGAGGCACAAGGGGGTTAGAGGAAGCCGGGCCACCAGAGGGAACCGAAAGAAACCCAGTGTGAGTGACAGAAGGCAGACAGACGCACCAGGAGAAACTAAACGGACTCCCAGCACCTGGAGGGCAGCCCGCTTTAGGTGGGGCCTCAGAGGTGCCCGCTGCCTTTGCTGCCCAACACCTCCCGTACAGGAACCCCATTTTCTCTGGCCTAGGCTTTGCAGGGTCTCCAGGCTGGTATGGTTGTCAGACACACCACACTTCTGAGAGTGAACTAGACATCAGACTGGGTCCAACTGGGATCCAATCCTAGATCTACTCTCCACGAATTGTACGACACACCTGCTCTGCTGGAGGCCCCTCTCCATCCCTGTCACGGATGAAGGATGCCAGGTTGCCAATCAAGCTCCTTGCCCATGCTGGGATAGAGTGGCAAACAAATCTATTCTGTCCTTGAGCTTCTTCTAGTCTATGGGCTGAGACAATTAGACTCAACCCCTGCTGGGCAGGACGACTGGGACCAGCGATAAGGGCCACCCCAGAGGCGGCTTTGCTTGGGGTCAGTGGAGAACTCAGAGCTGCAGCAGATGTAATCCAGCTGTTCTGGCCTGGAATTTTCCAATGGTTTTATGACCTGTGCTGTGGACATTGCTGTCAGAGGTTCCTCTCCATTTTTACTAAGTGCCGCCTCCTCCGAGCCTTCTGAGGTGTGACTTGGAAGTCCCCCATTCAGTCAAAACTGTCACGTGGGCCCCTTCAGACCTTAGGTTCTCACCTTTGCCAACCCGCACCCAGTCTCTCTTCCACAACCTGGGGCCTAGGAAGCTGTGCAGACACCACTTCAAGGCTGGGGCTGGCTCTCTGCTCCTCTGTCTCACTAAAAAAGGAAATGGCACTTCCCTTTCTGTCCCTTACTGGTCACTTCTCTCGCTGATGTCCTGAATGTACTCCATTTTAACTTTTTCCCTTGGGCCTTGGGCTTGCCAGCTCAAATCGGCGGCTCCGTCCCCAGCTCCAGCATTTCCTGACCTCTTACTTAAACCCCCACATCCAGGGGCTTCTCAGTATTCCCTTTAATGGCTGTGGCGAAGATGCCATTTTCCTCTGGGACTCCTCTCCCACTGCCCTTCCTTGGGTCTCTTAGTGTTAGCGCCCTCCTCACCTCTGGCCTGTTTAGAAAGGCACCAGACTCTACTGGGTGAGATGGCCACCCCTCCCAGACTCCCTGCACTTCAGGCTTAGAATCTGCTAAACTCAGCATAAGCATTGCCTCAAACAACTTCCCTCCCCATTGCTGAACTCTGTCATTGGAGGGACAGGGCCTCCCTGTTGCTGCCCTTCTAGAGGACACACTGTGTCCCCATGAAGCAGGTAGCTGGCAAAGAGGAAAAGGGGAGGGAGGAAGTCAGCCTTCTGGGACTCCTGCAGTGGGCATGGGTGGGCTCCACAGAACCAGCTGAGGATCTCTCAGAGTGAAAAAAGTAGGAAATTGGGAGCTAACAGCCCTGGGGTGGGGAGGCTTGCAGGTCAGGGCCCCCTCCTTTCTTTGGTGCTTACAGAGAAGAAGAGGGTGCCAGTTCTCACCAGAGTGGACCTAGTGTTGAGCTCTTTAAAGGCTGGTGTCCTGCATCCTCAGGGTTTTTTTTTTTTTTTCTTTCAGTTTTCTAAGTTAAGACCCTGATGCCCAACCAAACCATGGTGCTGGGCACAATGGACCATGAAGGAGCTGAAGGGCCTAGAGAGTAGGGAGGTCCTCGGCCCAGGTGGTCGGCTCCTTCCTTGTTTGTCCCACCCCCTTTTCCTCAACAGCTCTTTCAAAGACACAGAGGTGCTGGCATGCCTGGATGGCTTGACCAGGAACCATTTCTGGGAGATGGGGATGCAGGCCGGGAGGGAAGAAGAGCCCCCCTGCTCAGGCCTCTTCCTCTGTACCAGCTCCCCAAGTCTACAGTTTTGTTGTGAGATGGCAGATTATAAGAGGGCCTGGGACTAGGCACAGGGCAAGGGAAAACATCCCGAATCCCCTCGGGTCTTGGCAAGTTTGCTCCATCCTGGGTGCCTGATGCAGTTCTGAGGTTCAGGGTGAGCCAAGAAACAGGACAGAAGTGGGGATCCCTGCACACAACAGCCTATCCTAAACCACACAGAAGCAGGCACGATCCTACCACCTCCCCTCCACTCCCAACCATATCCTCACCAGGGGAGCGAGGACTACTGCTGACATCAGATGCTGATGACACTTTAACCCTTTGGAGTCAGACAGATATGAGATTACACTAATGAGATCCTAACACATGCCCGCCACAGGTAGAGCCCTCTGACATCTTAATTGTTTAATTGCAGGCGCTCACTAGACAGTGGCTGCTATGTGTGCCTCCATTTGCCAAGGAAGTGAGCTGCGCTCCTTCCTTGCTAATTAACTTTACAAATTTTGGAACCCTCCTCAATTTACTTCTCTCTGTATGGGGTGGGGGTTGAATTTTATTGCCCAGTGGTGGTGGTGCACGCCTTTAATACTAGGGAGGCAGAGGCAAGAGGATCTCTGTGAGCTTGAGACCAGCCTGGTCTACAGAGTAAG
This sequence comes from Alexandromys fortis, assembly GCF_014885135.2. Lineage (NCBI taxonomy): Eukaryota > Metazoa > Chordata > Mammalia > Rodentia > Cricetidae > Alexandromys > Alexandromys fortis. Next base: position 9,780,308 of record NW_026067921.1, read on the forward strand.
TTCTAGGACAGCCAAGGCTACACAAAGAAACTCTGTCTAGAAAAACAAAACAAAAATAAAAACAAAAACTATGTATGTATGTATGTATGTATGTATTTTGAGACAGGGTTTTTTTTTTGTGTAGCCCTGGCTGTCCTGGAACTTGCTCTGTAGACCAGGCTGGCCTCAAACTCACAGATTCACCTGCCTCTGCCTCCCCAGTGCTGGGACTAAAGGCATGCACCCAGCTAAAATAATTTTGGAAGTTTATTTACTATAAAGTAAAAAAAACACATATACTATGGTTATGTGCGTTAAACGTGTGTGTGAACATGTGTATGTGTGAATGTGTGTGTGTGAGTGAGTACACATGTGAGTGTGTGTGTGAGTGAGTACACATATGAATGTGTGTGTGAGTGTGTGAGTACACATATGAATGTGTGTGTGAGTGTGTGAGTACACATATGAATGTGTGTGTGAGTACACATATGAATGTGTGTGTGAGTGAGTACACATGTGAATGTGTGTGAGTACACATATGTGTGTGAGTGTGTGAGTACACATATGAATGTATGTGTGAGTGTGTGAGTACACATATGAATGTGTGTGTGAGTGAGTACACATATGAATGTGTGTGTGAGTGAGTACACATGTGAATGTGTGTGTGAGTGTGTGAGTACACATATGAATGTGTGTGAGTGTGTGAGTACACATATGAATGTGTGTGTGTGAGTGTGTGAGTACACATATGAATGAGTGTGTGAGTACACATATGAATGTGTGTGAGTGTGTGAGTACACATGTGAATGTGTGTGTGAGTGTGTGAGTGTGTGAGTACACATATGAATGTGTGTGTGTGAGTGTGTGAGTACACATATGAATGTGTGTGTGTGAGTGTGTGAGTACACATATGAATGTGTGTGTGAGTGAGTACACATGTGAATGTGTGTGTGAGTGTGTGAGTACACATATGTGTGTGTGTGAGTGTGTGAGTACACATATGAATGTGTGTGGGAGTGAGTGAGTACACATGTGAGTGTGTGTGTGAGTGTGTGAGTACACATGTGAATGAGTGTGTGAATGTGTGAGTACACATGTGAATGAGTGTGTATAAGCGTGTGAGTGTGTATAAGTGTGTGAGTACACATGTGAATGAGTGTGTGAGTGTGTGAGTACACATATGACTGTGTGTGTGAGTGTGTGAGTGTGTGCTGTGGACATGGGAAGAGCGTGCTGCGGTGCTCTTGTAGGCCTCTTTCAGGGTCTCGTTCTCTCCTTCCAGCTTGACTTCCAGGCACCCCACTCAGGTCCTCGGGCCTACTCCCCAGGTGTGTGCTGGGGTTTCTATTTCAGGTCCTCGGGCCTACTCCCCAGGTGTGTGCTGGGGTTTCTATTTCAGGTCCTCAGGCTTACGCAGCAAGTATTTTTACCTACTGACGTCACTTTATGTGCGTTTTTAAAAATAGATTTGGGAACAAAAACCCAGGACTTGGACTTGCTATACACCGCTGAGCTAAATCCCCCATCTCATCCTGTGTATCTCACTACTGTCTCGGACGACCCACTGTTCGTAGGAATGCCACCCAGACCTTTGCCTTCATCTTCAAAGTCAAGGCATCCTCTCTGTCGACAGACATGCCTCTGCGCCTAAGTGTGCCCCCTTTTGCAGTACTTGGGATCACACTCGGGGCCTTGTGCATGATGTACCACTGAGCTATCCCCTCAGCCCCCAAAAGGTCCTCTTCCATAAAGGCGCCAGTTGTTGTGAAGTAAGGAGCCTCTACTGACTTTAACTTAACTAACTACATGTGCAGTGACCCTGCTTCAAAAATGGTCACATTCTGAGGCTCTAGACGGTAAAACTTCAACATACGAATGCAGGGAAAGGGGGCACAACTCAGCCTATGAGAGTATTTCACACATCCGTCTGCACTGAACCCGAGACCATAGTTCATTCTCATGCACAGAGCAGGGTCTGCTTGCCCTTCACCTGAAGATGCTGAGACTCAGCAAGAGGAGGTGGCCTACCCGTAGGCATATAGCAACAGGACAACGAGACACTGGGACCTGACGCCAGCTGCCCCCGTAAGTGTCTTCTCTCATGCAGGCAACTGGTGCTAGCTGCTTGGCCTTAGCTTCCCGTGCAGTCTCTCTGCGTCTCAGTGTTCTCATTTGTAAACTGGACTCGATACACTGTCAGCAAAAAAATGCACCGCTCGGGATGAAGATGAGGCAGGCCCAGGGCCTTGCACACAGTGCAGGCGACAGGAATAAACACAAGAGCGGCTGTGCCATAGGGCACATCATACATTCTGTTGCTTCTCAGCTGCTTTAGGGACTGCCCATCCTGGCTACCTTAGTATGGGTTTTATTGCTGTGAAGGGACGCTGTGACCATGGCAACTCATAAAGGAAAACATTTAATTGGGGCTGACTTACAGTTCAGAGGTTTAGTCCATTGTCATCAGGACAGGAAGCATGGCGACATGCAGGCAGACCTAGTGCTGGAGAAGGAGCCAAGAGTGCTGCATCTGGTTCAGTAGGCAACAGAAGAGAGAATAACACTGGGCCTGGTTTGGGCATCCAAAACCCCAAAGCCCACCCCCAGTGACACACTTCCTCCAACAAGGCCACACCTCCTAATAGTGCTACTCCGTATGGACCTATGGAACCATTTTCATTCAAAGTACCACACTGGTTATATCTTTAGAGGAGGTGAAAGCAAGGGGACATGCAGAGCCCCACACTCTGACAGCCTGGAGCTTCCTGACCCCCATGACAGGCTGCCCCTGAGACATGCCTGTAGGGATAAGCCCTCCCCTTGGGGGCGGGCTGCCCTCAGGCGTATGTTTACGGATATAGTGCGCGGGCAGAGGCTGCGCGGGCCCCTTCCGCTTGCTCTCCTGTTTCCGCTGGCTACCCCGCTGGAACCTTGGTTTTGTGAGTCTGTTTTGTTATTAAATTTGTCTAAATATCAATTACTGGTGATTTATTGATCCGACCGCTGCACATGCCCCCAACTTTTGCTCTCCTTTCCCTTCCCTGAGCCAGATATAGCAAGAGAGAGGACAGAGGGAAGGCAGCCTCCTTCCCCACACTTGGGATTCACTATTGTCTGTGCATCAGAGGGGGCTTTGTGCCCTTGGGATGCTGTGGAAAGCAGGAGAGTGAGCAGCCTTAGCTAGAAAGAGATCCTTGAGAAACCATAGAAACAAAAAGAAGCGCAGGGAATATGGGATCGGTTGGTCTCAAGGGGATAGTCCGAAGTGACTGGCGTGGTTCCCGTGTCTTGTTTGTTTGAGACAGGGTTTCTCTGTGTAACAGTTCTGGCTGTCCTGGAACTCACTTTGTAGTCCATGCTGGCTTCGAACTCACTAAGATCCCCTGTCTCTGCCTCCCAAGTGCTGGGATTAAAGGCCTGCGCCAACACTGCCCAACAGGTTCCCATGTCTTAACATAGCTGTGCTATTGCAAAAAATAAAACAAGACAAAAGACAAAAACAAACAAAGAAAGAAAAAACTCAGGTGGTGACACATACCTTTAATTTCAGCACTCAGGAGGCAGAGGCAGGCAGATCTCTGTGAATTCAAGGTCAGCCTGGTCTACAGAGTGAGTTCCAGGACACAGAGATACCCTGTCCTGAAGAAAAATTCCTCAGAACTGTAATCGACAAAGGGTGAACTCGACTATAAGTAAACTAAAACTACGTATTGAGACAGGGCTTCATGTGGACCAGGCTGGCCTCAAACGCCTGCCTTGTGCATGCTGACATCACAGATATGTGCCACCATACCTGTTCTGGGGATCAAACCCAGGTCATCATGCATGCTGGGCAAATATTGCAACTAAACTACAGTGCTTAAAACAAAAATTAAGAAACTTGTCAAGCCATGCGGCACAGTCTTGTAATCGCAGCGTTTGTGAGAGAAAGACAGAATGATCATGGTCATCTTAGTCTGTATGAGAACTTGTCTCAGAAAGAAAAGACGGGAAAGGAGGATGAGGAAGAGGAGGAAGAAAGTTTAAAAAACGCATTTAAAAAGCTCCACCTGGCTCCTTTGAATTATACTTCAACTTGCTTCCCTGTGACTTCCTCCCCAAGGATTCCCAGGACTCCTGGATGCTCCAGAGACCCAGGTCCAGCCTCATGTAGTAGCTTTAGCTGACAGGAATGGGAGTTGAGGTCCCAGAAGGACATGGGTGATATTGATCAAATGTGGGTTTGTGAAGGGAACATCCATCAAGGCATGGCCAGCGAAACAAAAGGTATTCTGGAAGTCCCATCCACGGAGAGCCAGGCCTCCCTCAGAAAAGCTGCTCTCAGAAGTTGGGTACAACGGATGGGGTCAGAGAAAAGAAATTCTATTTGGGCTGCTCTCTTGCATTCTTGACTACAGCAAATGTCTCTTAGGAGCCAGAACCTGAGCCTACAGGGAATCTGGCACTGTAGGTCGGATTCTGTCTGGGTAGGAGTAAGGCAGGAAAGACAGGAGGATGGCACGGGACGGGATGGCAGATAGAAGCCACATGGAGAGAAGACTTGAGGACCCATGGCTGCCCCAACCTTCACCTCTGGGATAGCCAAAGATGTGCAGGCTGGGAGTCCGGAACGGATGATGAATTCGTGGATGGAAACGCGGCAGATGTGTGAGGAGGGTCTGAGTGACCTTCCCAGGGCTCCCATTCCTTCCAGGGTATTAGGGACAATTTTCTGAGACCTCACTCTGGGGCTTACACACATTGTGGGCGTGAGATGGGGGTCAGGCTGGGTGGAATCAGATGCCTGCATTAGTTGCTTTTTAGCTGCTCTGACCAAATATGTGATGGTTTGGGGGTTCATGCACCACCATGGGGAAGGCATAGTGGCTGAAATCTCACGGTATCCATAGGCAGGACGTAGCACCCTCATCTCCCCCTTTTTATCCCTGCACACAGGATGGTGCCATCCATACTGGGGACAGATCTTCCCTCTCTAGTTAAGACTTCCTGCAAACACCTCCATAAGCACACCTGGAGGTCTGTTTCCTGGTGATTCTAAGCCCAGGAACTAAGCAAGTTAACAATGAAGGTAAGCCATCACGGTACCCCTGCCAGGCTCTGGCGAACCTGCAAGCCCTTCCGGGACACCTCCTCAAGATATGGGTCCCTGAGAACTGCCTTCTCCATCTGGGCTGCTCAGGGACACCGACTGAGTTTCTGGGACTCGGCGAGGTGTCTGTTTCTCAGGAGACGGGGGGGGGGGGGGGGGGGGGGGGGGGGGGGGGGGGGGGGGGGGGGGGGGGGGGGGGGGGGGGGGGGGGGGGGGGGGGGGGGGGGGGGGACAGCTGTGCGCAGAACTAGGGTCTGTGGTTAGCACACGGTGCACATCTGCAAGGCAGCTGTTGAATTCCTCCACGCACGCCTCCTGGTGGGAGGAGCGGAGAATGACCACACATATTTTAAGGCTGCCACAGAGGCAGGGCTGGTGGCAGTTGGTGGGGAAGACTTCCCTCCTGCCCCCTGGCAGGCCAGAGATGGGCCTGGCGCAGCGATAGGCACCCGCAGAGGTGTACAGGAGTATTCTCTGCCTTTCACACAGCCACTGTCCTGCTCAGCTTGCGAGCCACACTTCTAGACTTACTACAGAAGGCGGCAAAGCTTTGAGGTCTGAGGGACAGCCCTCTGACTGGGAGGGAGGGTGAGGAACAGAACAGAGGCCAACAGCCCAAGTCTGATCTCCTCCTCAGGGGTCTCTCCCATGGGTCGTCTTCTGCCTTGAAGCAGACCTTGGCAGGTAGCAACTCTTGTTACTGGATTTAGCATGCCAGGAAGCCGAGCATCACTGAAATGAGGGGTGGGAGCCTGGCTGAGGGTTAGAGGACAGACCGCGATGAATAAAGAAGTCAGAGCCCCTAAAGATCCTTCAAGAGCCCCTTCATCCCTATGTTCCCCATGTTGGGACGCCATGGTCTGCCCTTCAGTCCCCACCTGTCCTCCAGCATGCCCCAGCTCAGGTCCTGGGTTTTAAATGCTCAGGAAAGGTGCTTAGATGCCCTTGTTGGACAGTTCAGGAGCCCATTCTGGCACATGTTGAGACACAGGAGAGAAGGTAGTGGTGTGGTCACCAGGGGAGCCTGACGGCAGCGTTGCTGATACCGACACGCGTATTTCTGAGGCACTGACACTGTCTTTACTCGCACGATCCTAGAGCTGTAAAGCCTGTGAAATCTCATCAAAGCTACAGCTCCTGTAGTACTAACTTGAGCATCTCAGCGCCTCAGTCCCTCTTCCTGGGGACCTCTGGTCCAAGGCCATCCTTCCTTAGGTATGCTCTATGGACAGCTTCCTAGAGGGGGCAGGAATGTAGTACAGTGCACTGTCCATGGGCAGACACTAAGGAAATCACTGAAAAAATAACCGTTATGCTTGGATCTTAAATGTGCCCCCAAAGCATGTACGCTGGTTTGGTCTCCAGGGAACATTGTGGAGAAGTGGGGCAAGGCTCGAGCTGGAGAAAGTAGGGGTTTGAGGCTATGCATGTCAGGGACACAGCGCCTTCCACTCACCAGCATGGTGGAACAGGCCTATAACCCCAGCACTCATGGTGGCGCAGGCTATAACCCCAGCATGGTGGTGCAGGCTATAACCCCAGCACTCATGGTGGAGCAGGCTATAACCCCAGCACTCATGGTGGAGCAGGCTATAACCCCAGCATGGTGGAGCAGGCTATAACCCCAGCACTCATGGTGGCGCAGGCTATAACCCCAGCATGGTGGTGCAGGCTATAACCCCAGCACTCATGGGGCAGAGGCAGAAGGCTGGAGGCAAGTCAGGGTCTAGCCTGGTCTCCATAGTGAGCTCATTAAGAAAGTGAAAAGCTCTCGCTAAGATGACAACAAAGTCGACTTTCTCCATTTCCTGTCATCTCTGTCCTAGAAGTCTTAGTTAATGTGGCAAGACGAGGAAAGGGCTTGAAACACACATAAACCAGGAAGGAAGAGAAAACTGTCCTTGCCTGTGGGTGACACAACTGTCTCTGTATAAAATATGAAACATAAAAGAAACTGGAGCTGCTAACTGTTTATGAGACAGGATAGGAAGCCTAGGAAAACCCTGAAGAAATGAGAAGGGGCAAGAAGACCCCCAACCTGCAATCCAGGGGAAGTCTCTGCCATCAGCAGGAAAGAATTCCAACACAGTTAGCAACTACCTGAGGCTGTCTCCCTTCCCAGTCATGAGCCTACAGTTCTCTAAGAACCTCACCAAAAACTCCCATTTACAAGGAAAAGACATATCCAAAATCCCTTAAACAACTCCCATGGCTTCTGCCTTTACTTTATCAGGTCATAAATCCCTCAAAGCCTCTCTAGAGTCACCTCACGTGTCTCTCATCAAAAGAGAAGGAGAAGGGGGAACGCGGCTTAGCAACCATTGGAGCTGTAACTCGAGAGTCAATTAATAACATGGCCAATGCTAAGACAACTAACTACTTACATTTTTTTGGAGAAGTCTGTTAAAAGCCAGCGAGCATGTCTTCCTTCAGGTCTGACTTCTGAGGCTCCAGCCAGTCATCCCGGGTTAGGGACCAGGGGAACCGCTGAGTTTTAGGGTTCCCAACTTCATCTTTGGGCTTGGGGCAATGAGAGGAAAGGCCCCATCCAGGGAGGAGCAGAGGGGCAAAGACCATTAAGGAGTTCACCCAGCCCACTGCCGGAGGGTCAGCCAAAACCCCCAACAGAGACATAAGTGGTGTCAGAGAGCTGGGGAGAGTCACAGCGGCAAAGCCATGGTCGTAAACTACCCTGATAATTTTATGAACGCACACAAGTTGCCTTGTGGTTAAAATGCGGGCCACTAGATGAAATGGCTATTTATTTTGCCATAACTTAATCACAGTGTAAGAAAGAGACCCTTGGCGTGGTAGCCTGTTAAGGGCACTCCAGAGAGTCACATGGCCACACTATTGCACAGCCCAGACACAGGTCAGATCTAGCACCAAAAGTTCTCCTGCCCCCACCCCAGGAGGCAATGCAGAAGGCAGAGGGCCTGAGCGATGAGAAGAAGAGAGTGGAGGGAGGGAAAAGGACCTCTGCAGGCAGCCATGTCTTAGTCGTTAACGGATCTAAACTCCAATGGATCTCCAGTGCTAGTCCCTGGGAAAAGCAAGTCAGAAGAGACTGGGAAGATGGCGAGATGGGCACTCACCACCAAGCCTGACAACCCAAGACCCACATGACAGGAGGAGGGAACTGACTTCCAGGAGTTGTTCTCTGACCTCTGTGTGTGTGCTGTGGTACACACCTGTCCCCACCAACCAATGAGCAACTATTTAAAAAGAGCAGATGACAGACAGACAGAAGCCCTGGCTGGGAATAGGCATTCCGCTGACTGACCTGGTGTGGTGAAGCTTGCTTCTGGCTTCAGAACCCGGGGCTTGGCGGTCACTGCCAGCTCTACGGTGTGCCCACCCATCAGGGCTGGCTGGAAGGTGAGTTCCGCATAACCTCACTGTTCTCTTACAAAAGTAAAACAAAGCAGGAACCAACCAACAGGTTCTAGGGGACAAAGAAGAAGAGTCCTAGCTGTACTGTCCTGTGAGCAGTGACCGGCAGGAGCGCGGATTGATTTTCCTGCTTCAGCAGACATCCTGAAGCTTGGCGGTGCTCTTAGAGTCCAAGCCGGTGGCCCTGAAGCCTGGACTGGGAGAGGGAGAGGATAGTTCAGCCATGGGAAGCTCATCCGGAAGAGGAAAGCCAATGATGAGCGCCAGCTGACGGCCTCAAATTCTCCAGCGGTTTCCTCAGGATGTGTCTGAGTTGTCCTTTGTTGTTTCAGTTGGAAGCCTCGCCTGAAGGGACACTCTTCCCGAGGGGACACTCTGCTCTGCCCAGGGCCCCTTCTATTGGGAACTCCAGCTGACTGCCTCAACAGGACTTCCCCGGCTGATTTCCACTGGGCGTTTTCTATCGATTCGTCTATCAAGCTGTATACTTAATAAATTCATTCATTCGAAATGAAGAGATGGCCATTCTAGAACATTTCTCGAACCATACAGCACATAATGGGCATAAGTAGGCTCCACGCGATACCATATTTGTTTTGAAGGACTGATTTTTATGAAAAATAAAAGGGGATTTATAGGACGATGGAGGTGAAGGGAAAAATGACACCCATGACATCCGGGCGCCTACACATCAACAGCTGGGATGACAAGGGGATCTGTACCCATGCGCCTGCAGTTCTGCAGTTCCTGGGTAATGTGTAGAGATTTGGGGGTCTTTGTGCACTGTCTTTTCTGCTTTTTCTTGCTTGCAAAGACTGTTCACTGATCAAGGTCACTGATATTGTCACAGGTTCTTGCCAGAATGCAAAACGTCCTCTGCATATCAGATGCTGCGAGATCACGGGGGAGACAAGAAAAAGGGGGTGCTGTAAAAATCCAAGCAATAAGGAGACTTGCCCACGACTTGCATCAGGGGGAAAAAAAAAGCGTGGTAGCTTAATAGTGCGAATGGGCAGGTACTCTTAATATGCCACAATGGCCGCCACGTGTGCAACTTGGATTCAACTCTTGTTTTGAGAAATGAAATAGGAAAGAAACCGCAGAGGCTGGAGAGATGGCTCATCCGTTAGAACTAGCTGCTCTTCCATTCCCAACACCCATAAGGTAGCTCACAAGCATCTGTAACTCCAGTTCCAGGGGTTTCAGCGCCCCCTTCTGGCCTTTGAGAGTACAGGGCGCACACAGTGTACAGACATTACATGCAGTTAAAACACCTCTACACACAAAATAAAAGTAAATAAATCTCAAAATTAATTATAACAAAGAAACAGTGCATAGGTGTGTGTGTGTGTGTGTGTAAGAGAGGTTGAGAAGGGGATAATATGAGGCTACACTTTTTAGAAAAGGGGGGAAGAAGAGTTTAGAGTAGAAAACATTTTGTATAGTAAAATACAAAATGACTGAAGTTTTTAAAATGGAAAAGGAAAGATAAAAAGAAAACCAAAAACCTTAAAGCCAAGTTACAGAAAGATAAAGTTATATGAGGGGATGGGATGAAAGACGATATATAGCTGATAATTTAAGGTTATTAAAATACCTGAATCAACTCAAGCCAACACTTATAAATGCTGGCTTAACAGAATAAGTCATGTATAACTAATAGAGATAGACATTTGGGGAAACTGAGTCATACCAAAACTCAAGACTAATTTTAAACTGTTTGATCTTTTTTTTGTTTTTGTTGTTTCTTTTTTTTGTTTGTTTGTTTGTTTTTTTGAGACAGGGTTTCCCTGTGTAACAGTCCTAGCTATCCTGGAACTAGCTCTTGTAGACCAGGCTGGCCTCGAACTCACTGGGATTCGCCTGCCTCTGCCTTCCAAGTGCTGGGATTAAAGGCGTGCACCACCACCGCCCAGCTTTTTTTTTTTTTAACTGTTTGGTTTTTTTTTTTTTTTTTTTTTTTTGTCTGAGCATTATCCAAATGTCACACTGACATTCCAGAGAAGTTTCAGCATCTACCAGAACTCTCGGAAGGTGAGGGGCAGGACTAGGCACAGTTCTGTGAGGAAGTGGGGGGGGGGCGGTATTGACATGCTAGGGACCGGGCCTTGAGTGCAGATGCTCAGTAAGACTTTGAACCCGGCTCTCTCAGCTGCTTCATGGGTGAAATGGGGGCAGAGGCATTCCTCCCTGCATTGTTGGGGTACAGCTTAGAGATCATGAGAAAAATGGGTATTTGTACCAGGGATTTTGGTTTGGTTTGGCTTTTTGTTTTGTTTTTGAGACAAGGTTTCTCTGTGTAGCCCTGGCTGATTTAAAACTCACTATGTAGACCAGGTTGGCTTTATACTAACAGAGATCCCCCTGAGAGTGCTGGGATTAAAGGCATGTGCCACCACAGCCAGATTGGGAATTAATATTTTCATCTGCACAAATAGTTTCTGAGGAGGGTGATTAGAAGTTAGGGCCAAAGAGAAGGAAAACTGGCTACCGTGGGCTGGTAAAATGGCTTAGCAGGTTGAGTGCTTACAGCGCAAGCCTGATCGTCTGAATTGGGTCCACAGTGGAGGGAGAAACCTGCTGCCATTGCCCTCCTGGTCCACACTGATGCGGCGTGCACATGCCTGAAATGCCTGAACACCCCCCCCCATTCTCTCTCTCTCTCTCTCTCTCTCTCTCTCTCTCTCTCTCTCTC